>NW_028182283.1:0-385000 GCF_964339955.1 Pipistrellus hanaki | reverse complement strand
AGTGGTAAATGTGTGGTATACAAGGCAGAATACCATTGAAATAGAGAAAGAAACACGTTCGGCAGCTTTGGAAAGCCTTACACTTCACTGAAATGTAGTACTACACTCTATAACACAGTTGAGAGACAATGTTCCCCATCTGCCTCAGTTCATAACAGTGTGTAGGAAGTTGTTTGATAAAGTGGGCAAAGCTTATACTTGGACCAGAAGGCAGAATATAGGAAACTACATGAAAACATGGATAATTCAGAGAAAATGAGTGTAAACAGATGAGAACTTGTTTAGAACAGCTCAAAGAGATTCTCAGGTAAGTTTTTAGTGTAGTAAAGGTAGCTAAGATCCGGGAAATCCTTAATTCAAGTTAAGATCACATGAAACACTGTATGAATCCTATATTCTTTACTTAAAGGAGACTAGAGTGCGAAATGTGTGTTATAAAACGCAGAATACCATTGAAATAGAGAAAGAAACACGTTCTACAGCTATGGAAAGCCTTACTCTTCACTGAAATATAGTACTACACTCTAAAACACAGTTGAGAGACAATGTTCGCAAGCTCCCTCAGTTCATAACAGTGTGTAGGAAGTTGTGTGATAAAGTGCGCAAAGCTTATACTTGGACCAGAAGGAAGAATATCGGAAACTACATGAAAACATGGATAATTCAGAGAAAATGACTGTAAACTGATGAGAACTTGTTTAGAACAGCTCAAAGAAATTCTCCAGTCAGTTCTTAGTGTAGTAAAGGTAGCTAAGATCCGGGAAATCCTTAATTCGAGTTAAGATCACATGAAACACTGTATGAATCCTGTATTCTTTACTTAAAGGATTTGAGTGGTAAATGTGTGTTATACAAGGCAGAATACCATTGAAATAGAGAAAGAAACACGTTCGGCAGCTTTGGAAAACCTTACACTTCACTGAAATGTAGTACTACACTCTATAACACAGTTGAGAGACAATGTTCCCGAGCTGCCTCATTTCATAACAGTGTGTAGGAAGTTGTTTGATAAAGTAGGCAAAGCTTATACTTCGACCAGAAGGCAGAATATAGGAAACTACATGAAAACATGGATAATTCAGAGAAAATGAGTGTAAACAGATGAGAACTTGTTTAGAACAGCTCAAAGAGATTCTCCGGTAAGTTCTTAGTGTAGTAAAGGTAGCTAAGATCCGGGAAATCCTTAATTCAAGTTAAGATCACATGAAACACTGTATGAATCCTATATTCTTTACTTAAAGGAGACTAGAGTGGTAAATGTGTGTTATAAAACGCAGAATACCATTGAAATAGAGAAAGAAACACGTTCCGCAGATTTGGAAAGCCTTACACTTCACTGAAATGTAGTACTACACTCTATAACACAGTTGAGAGACAGTGTTGCCGAGCTGCCTCAGTTCATAACAGTGTGTAGGAAGTTGTTTGATAAAGTGGGCAAAGCTTATACTTGGACCAGAAGGCAGAATATAGGAAACTACATGAAAACATGGATAATTCAGAGAAAATGACTGTAAACAGATGAGAACTTGTTAAGAAGAGCTCAAAGAGATACTCCAGTCAGTTCTTAGTGTAGTAAAAATAGCTACGATCCCGGAAAACCTTAATTCAAGTTAAGATGACATGAAACACTGTATGAATGCTATATTCTTTACTTAAAGGAGACTAGAGTGGTAAATGTGTGTTATACAAGGCAGAATACCATTGAAATAGAGAAAGAAACACGTTCGGCAGCTTTGGAAAGCCTTACACTTCACTGAAATGTAGTACTACAATCTATAACACAGTTGAGAGACAATGTTCCCGAACTGCCTCAGTTCATAACAGTGTGTAGGAAGTTGTTTGATAAAGTGGGCAAAGCTTATACTTGGACCAGAAGGCAGAATATAGGAAACTACATGAAAACATGGATAATTCAGAGAAAATGAGTGTAAACAGATGAGAACTTGTTTAGAACAGCTCAAAGAGATTCTCCAAGTCAGTTCTTAGTGTAGAAAAGGTAGCTAAGATCCGGGAAATCCTAATTCAAGTTAAGATGACATGAAACACTGTATGAATCCTATATTCTTTACTTAAACGAGACTAGAGTGGTAAATGTGTGGTATACAAGGCAGAATACCATTGAAATAGAGAAAGAAACACGTTCGGCAGCTTTGGAAAGCCTTACACTTCACTGAAATGTAGTACTACACTCTATAACACAGTTGAGAGACAATGTTCCCCATCTGCCTCAGTTCATAACAGTGTGTAGGAAGTTGTTTGATAAAGTGGGCAAAGCTTATACTTGGACCAGAAGGCAGAATATAGGAAACTACATGAAAACATGGATAATTCAGAGAAAATGAGTGTAAACAGATGAGAACTTGTTTAGAACAGCTCAAAGAGATTCTCAGGTAAGTTTTTAGTGTAGTAAAGGTAGCTAAGATCCGGGAAATCCTTAATTCAAGTTAAGATCACATGAAACACTGTATGAATCCTATATTCTTTACTTAAAGGAGACTAGAGTGGGAAATGTGTGTTATAAAACGCAGAATACCATTGAAATAGAGAAAAAAACACTTTCGGCAATTTGTTAAGCCTTACTCTTCACTGAAATATAGTACTACACTCTATAACACAGTTGAGAGACAATGTTCCCCATCTGCCTCAGTTCATAACAGTGTGTAGGAAGTTGTTTGATAAAGTGGGCAAAGCTTGTACTTGGACCAGAAGGCAGAATATAGGAAACTACATGAAAACATGGATAATTCAGAGAAAATGACTGTAAACAGATGAGAACTTGTTTAGAACAGCTCAAAGAGATTCTCAGGTAAGTTTTTAGTGTAGTAAAGGTAGCTAAGATCCGGGAAATCCTTAATTCAAGTTAAGATCACATGAAACACTGTATGAATCCTATATTCTTTACTTAAAGGAGACTAGAGTGGTAAATGTGTGGTATACAAGGCAGAATACCATTGAAATAGAGAAAGAAACACATTCGGCAGCTTTGGAAAGCCTTACACTTCACTGAAATGTAGTACTACACTCTATAACACAGTTGAGAGACAACGTTCCCCATCTGCCTCAGTTCATAACAGTGGGTAGGAAATTGTTTGATAAAGTGGGCAAAACTTATACTTGTACCAGAAGGCAGAATATAGGAAACTACATGAAAACATGGATAATTCAGAGAAAATGACTGTAAACAGATGAGAACTTGTTTAGAACAGCTCAAAGAGATTCTCCAAGTCAGTTATTAGTGTAGAAAAGGTAGCTAAGATCCGGGAAATCCTAAATTCAAGTTAAGATGACATGAAACACTGCATGAATCCTATATTCTTTACTTAAAGGACACTAGAGTGGTAAATGTGTGTTATACAAGGCAGAATACCATTGAAATAGAGAAAGAAACACGTTCGGCAGCTTTGGAAAGCCTTACACTTCACTGAAATGTAGTACTACACTCTATAACACAGTTGAGAGACAATGTTCCCGAGCTGCCTCAGTTCATAACAGTGTGTAGGAAGTTGTTTGATAAAGTGGGCAAAGCTTATACTTGGACCAGAAGGCAGAATTTAGGAAACTACATGAAAACATGGATAATTCAGAGAAAATGAGTGTAAACAGATGAGAACTTGTTTAGAACAGCTCAAAGAGATTCTCCAGTCAGTTCTTAGTGTAGTAAAGGTAGCTAAGATCCGGGAAATCCTTAATTCGAGTTAAGATCACATGAAACACTGTATGAATCCTATATTCCTTACTTAAAGGACACTACAGTGGAAAATGTGTGTTATACAAGGCAGAATGCCATTGAAATAGAGAAAGAAACACATTTGGCAGCTTTGGAAAGCCTTACACTTCACTGAAATGTAGTACTACACTCTATAACACAGTTGAGAGACAATGTTCCCGAGCTGCCTCAGTTCATAACAGTGTGTAGGAAGTTGTTTGATAAAGTGGGCAAACCTTATACTTGGACCAGAAGGCAAAATATAGGAAACTACATGAAAACATGGATAATTCAGAGAAAATGACTGTAAACAGATGAGAACTTGTTTAGAACAGCTCTAAGAGATTCTCCAGTCAGTTCTTAGTGTAGTAAAGGTAGCTAAGATCCGGGAAATCCTTAATTCGAGTTAAGATCACATGAAACACTGTATGAATCCTATATTCTTTACTTAAAGGAGACTGGAGTGGTAAATGTGTGTTATAAAACGCAGAATACCATTGAAATAGAGAAAGAAACACGTTCCGCAGCTTTGGAAAGCCTTACACGTCACTGAAATGTAGTACTACACTCTATAACACAGTTGAGAGACAGTGTTGCCGAGCTGCCTCAGTTCATAACAGTGTGTAGGAAGTTGTTTGATAAAGTGGGCAAAGCTTATACTTGGACCAGAAGGCAGAATATAGGAAACTACATGAAAACATGGATAATTCAGAGAAAATGACTGTAAACAGATGAGAACTTGTTAAGAAGAGCTCAAAGAGATACTCCAGTCAGTTCTTAGTGTAGTAAAGGTAGCTAAGATCCCGGAAAACCTTAATTCAAGTTAAGATGACATGAAACACTGTATGAATGCTATATTCTTTACTTAAAGGAGACTAGAGTGGTAAATGTGTGTTATACAAGGCAGAATACGATTGAAATAGAGAAAGAAACACGTTCGGCAGCTTTGGAAAGACTTACACTTCACTGAAATGTAGTACTACAATCTATAACACAGTTGAGAGACAATGTTCCCGAACTGCCTCAGTTCATAACAGTGTGTAGGAAGTTGTTTGATAAAGTGGGCAAAGCTTATACTTGGACCAGAAGGCAGAATATAGGAAACTACATGAAAACATGGATAATTCAGAGAAAATGAGTGTAAACAGATGAGAACTTGTTTAGAACAGCTCAAAGAGATTCTCCAAGTCAGTTCTTAGTGTAGAAAAGGTAGCTAAGATCTGGGAAATCCTAATTCAAGTTAAGATGACATGAAACACTGTATGAATCCTATATTCTTTACTTAAACGAGACTAGAGTGGTAAATGTGTGGTATACAAGGCAGAATACCATTGAAATAGAGAAAGAAACACGTTCGGCAGCTTTGGAAAGCCTTACACTTCACTGAAATGTAGTACTACACTCTATAACACAGTTGAGAGACAATGTTCCCCATCTGCCTCAGTTCATAACAGTGTGTAGGAAGTTGTTTGATAAAGTGGGCAAAGATTATACTTGGACCAGAAGGCAGAATATAGGAAACTACATGAAAACATGGATAATTCAGAGAAAATGAGTGTAAACAGATGAGAACTTGTTTAGAACAGCTCAAAGAGATTCTCAGGTAAGTTTTTAGTGTAGTAAAGGTAGCTAAGATCCGGGAAATCCTTAATTCAAGTTAAGATCACATGAAACACTGTATGAATCCTATATTCTTTACTTAAAGGAGACTAGAGTGGGAAATGTGTGTTATAAAACGCAGAATACCACTGAAATAGAGAAAAAAACACTTTCGGCAATTTGTTAAGCCTTACTCTTCACTGAAATATAGTACTACACTCTATAACACAGTTGAGAGACAATGTTCCCCATCTGCCTCAGTTCATAACAGTGTGTAGGAAGTTGTTTGATAAAGTGGGCAAACCTTATACTTGGACCAGAAGGCAGAATATAGGAAACTACATGAAAACATGGATAATTCAGAGAAAATGACTGTAAACAGATGAGAACTTGTTTAGAACAGCTCTAAGAGATTCTCCAGTCAGTTCTTAGTGTAGTAAAGGTAGCTAAGATCCGGGAAATCCTTAATTCGAGTTAAGATCACATGAAACACTGTATGAATCCTATATTCTTTACTTAAAGGAGACTGGAGTGGTAAATGTGTGTTATAAAACGCAGAATACCATTGAAATAGAGAAAGAAACACGTTCCGCAGCTTTGGAAAGCCTTACACTTCACTGAAATGTAGTACTACACTCTATAACACAGTTGAGAGACAGTGTTGCCGAGCTGCCTCAGTTCATAACAGTGTGTAGGAAGTTGTTTGATAAAGTGGGCAAAGCTTATACTTGGACCAGAAGGCAGAATATAGGAAACTACATGAAAACATGGATAATTCAGAGAAAATGACTGTAAACAGATGAGAACTTGTTAAGAAGAGCTCAAAGAGATACTCCAGTCAGTTCTTAGTGTAGTAAAGGTAGCTAAGATCCCGGAAAACCTTAATTCAAGTTAAGATGACATGAAACACTGTATGAATGCTATATTCTTTACTTAAAGGAGACTAGAGTGGTAAATGTGTGTTATACAAGGCAGAATACGATTGAAATAGAGAAAGAAACACGTTCGGCAGCTTTGGAAAGACTTACACTTCACTGAAATGTAGTACTACAATCTATAACACAGTTGAGAGACAATGTTCCCGAACTGCCTCAGTTCATAACAGTGTGTAGGAAGTTGTTTGTTAAAGTGGGCAAAGCTTATACTTGGACCAGAAGGCAGAATATAGGAAACTACATGAAAACATGGATAATTCAGAGAAAATGAGTGTAAACAGATGAGAACTTGTTTAGAACAGCTCAAAGAGATTCTCCAAGTCAGTTCTTAGTGTAGAAAAGGTAGCTAAGATCCGGGAAATCCTAATTCAAGTTAAGATGACATGAAACACTGTATGAATCCTATATTCTTTACTTAAACGAGACTAGAGTGGTAAATGTGTGGTATACAAGGCAGAATACCATTGAAATAGAGAAAGAAACACGTTCGGCAGCTTTGGAAAGCCTTACACTTCACTGAAATGTAGTACTACACTCTATAACACAGTTGAGAGACAATGTTCCCCATCTGCCTCAGTTCATAACAGTGTGTAGGAAGTTGTTTGATAAAGTGGGCAAAGATTATACTTGGACCAGAAGGCAGAATATAGGAAACTACATGAAAACATGGATAATTCAGAGAAAATGAGTGTAAACAGATGAGAACTTGTTTAGAACAGCTCAAAGAGATTCTCAGGTAAGTTTTTAGTGTAGTAAAGGTAGCTAAGATCCGGGAAATCCTTAATTCAAGTTAAGATCACATGAAACACTGTATGAATCCTATATTCTTTACTTAAAGGAGACTAGAGTGGTAAATGTGTGTTATAAAACGCAGAATACCATTGAAATAGAGAAAGAAACACTTTCGGCAATTTGTTAAGCCTTACTCTTCACTGAAATATAGTACTACACTCTATAACACAGTTGAGAGACAATGTTCCCCATCTGCCTCAGTTCATAACAGTGTGTAGGAAGTTGTTTGATAAAGTGGGCAAAGCTTGTACTTGGACCAGAAGGCAGAATATAGGAAACTACATGAAAACATGGATAATTCAGAGAAAATGACTGTAAACAGATGAGAACTTGTTTAGAACAGCTCAAAGAGATTCTCAGGTAAGTTTTTAGTGTAGTAAAGGTAGCTAAGATCCGGGAAATCCTTAATTCAAGTTAAGATCACATGAAACACTGTATGAATCCTATATTCTTTACTTAAAGGAGACTAGAGTTGTAAATGTGTGGTATACAAGGCAGAATACCATTGAAATAGAGAAAGAAACACATTCGGCAGCTTTGGAAAGCCTTACACTTCACTGAAATGTAGTACTACACTCTATAACACAGTTGAGAGACAATGTTCCCCATCTGCCTCAGTTCATAACAGTGGGTAGGAAATTGTTTGATAAAGTGGGCAAAGCTTATACTTGGACCAGAAGGCAGAATTTAGGAAACTACATGAAAACATGGATAATTCAGAGAAAATGAGTGTAAACAGATGAGAACTTGTTTAGAACAGCTCAAAGAGATTCTCCAGTCAGTTCTTAGTGTAGTAAAGGTAGCTAAGATCCGGGAAATCCTTAATTCGAGTTAAGATCACATGAAACACTGCATGAATCCTATATTCTTTACTTAAAGGAGACTAGAGTGGTAAATGTGTGTTATAAAACGCAGAATACCATTGAAATAGAGAAAGAAACACGTTCCGCAGCTTTGGAAAGCCTTACACTTCACTGAAATGTAGTACTACACTCTATAACACAGTTGAGAGACAGTGTTGCCGAGCTGCCTCAGTTCATAACAGTGTGTAGGAAGTTGTTTGATAAAGTGGGCAAAGCTTATACTTGGACCAGAAGTCAGAATATAGGAAACTACATGAAAACATGGATAATTCAGAGAAAATGACTGTAAACAGATGAGAACTTGTTAAGAAGAGCTCAAAGAGATACTCCAGTCAGTTCTTAGTGTAGTAAAGGTAGCTAAGATCCCGGAAAACCTTAATTCAAGTTAAGATGACATGAAACACTGTATGAATGCTATATTCTTTACTTAAAGGAGACTAGAGTGGTAAATGTGTGTTATACAAGGCAGAATACCATTGAAATAGAGAAAGAAACACATTCGGCAGCTTTGGAAAGACTTACACTTCACTGAAATGTAGTACTACAATCTATAACACAGTTGAGAGACAATGTTCCCGAACTGCCTCAGTTCATAACAGTGTGTAGGAAGTTGTTTGATAAAGTGGGCAAAGCTTATACTTGGACCAGAAGGCAGAATATAGGAAACTACATGAAAACATGGATAATTCAGAGAAAATGAGTGTAAACAGATGAGAACTTGTTTAGAACAGCTCAAAGAGATTCTCCAAGTCAGTTCTTAGTGTAGAAAAGGTAGCTAAGATCCGGGAAATCCTAATTCAAGTTAAGATGACATGAAACACTGTATGAATCCTATATTCTTTACTTAAACGAGACTAGAGTGGTAAATGTGTGGTATACAAGGCAGAATACCATTGAAATAGAGAAAGAAACACGTTCGGCAGCTTTGGAAAGCCTTACACTTCACTGAAATGTAGTACTACACTCTATAACACAGTTGAGAGACAATGTTCCCCATCTGCCTCAGTTCATAACAGTGTGTAGGAAGTTGTTTGATAAAGTGGGCAAAGCTTATACTTGGACCAGAAGGCAGAATATAGGAAACTACATGAAAACATGGATAATTCAGAGAAAATGAGTGTAAACAGATGAGAACTTGTTTAGAACAGCTCAAAGAGATTCTCAGGTAAGTTTTTAGTGTAGTAAAGGTAGCTAAGATCCGGGAAATCCTTAATTCAAGTTAAGATCACATGAAACACTGTATGAATCCTATATTCTTTACTTAAAGGAGACTAGAGTGGTAAATGTGTGTTATAAAACGCAGAATACCATTGAAATAGAGAAAGAAACACTTTCGGCAATTTGTTAAGCCTTACTCTTCACTGAAATATAGTACTACACTCTATAACACAGTTGAGAGACAATGTTCCCCATCTGCCTCAGTTCATAACAGTGTGTAGGAAGTTGTTTGATAAAGTGGGCAAAGCTTGTACTTGGACCAGAAGGCAGAATATAGGAAACTACATGAAAACATGGATAATTCAGAGAAAATGACTGTAAACAGATGAGAACTTCTTTAGAACAGCTCAAAGAGATTCTCAGGTAAGTTTTTAGTGTAGTAAAGGTAGCTAAGATCCGGGAAATCCTTAATTCAAGTTAAGATCACATGAAACACTGTATGAATCCTATATTCTTTACTTAAAGGAGACTAGAGTTGTAAATGTGTGGTATACAAGGCAGAATACCATTGAAATAGAGAAAGAAACACATTCGGCAGCTTTGGAAAGCCTTACACTTCACTGAAATGTAGTACTACACTCTATAACACAGTTGAGAGACAATGTTCCCCATCTGCCTCAGTTCATAACAGTGGGTAGGAAATTGTTTGATAAAGTGGGCAACGCTTATACTTGTACCAGAAGGCAGAATATAGGAAACTACATGAAAACATGGATAATTCAGAGAAAATGACTGTAAACAGATGAGAACTTGTTTAGAACAGCTCAAAGAGATTCTCCAAGTCAGTTATTAGTGTAGAAAAGGTAGCTAAGATCCGGGAAATCCTAAATTCAAGTTAAGATGACATGAAACACTGCATGAATCCTATATTCTTTACTTAAAGGACACTAGAGTGGTAAATGTGTGTTATACAAGGCAGAATACCATTGAAATAGAGAAAGAAACACGTTCGGCAGCTTTGGAAAGCCTTACACTTCACTGAAATGTAGTACTACACTCTATAACACAGTTGAGAGACAATGTTCCCGAGCTGCCTCAGTTCATAACAGTGTGTAGGAAGTTGTTTGATAAAGTGGGCAAAGCTTATACTTGGACCAGAAGGCAGAATTTAGGAAACTACATGAAAACATGGATAATTCAGAGAAAATGAGTGTAAACAGATGAGAACTTGTTTAGAACAGCTCAAAGAGATTCTCCACTAAGTTCTTAGTGTAGTAAAGGTAGCTAAGATCCGGGAAATCCTTAATTCGATTTAAGATGACATGAAACACTGTATGAATGCTATATTCTTTACTTAAAGTAGTCTGGAGTGGCAAATGTGTGTTATACAAGGCAGAATACCATTGAAATAGAGAAAGAAACACGTTCGGCAGCTTTGGAAAGCCTTACTCTTCACTGAAATATAGTACTACACTCTATAACACAGTTGAGAGACAGTGTTCCCCATCTGCCTCAGTTCATAACAGTGTGTAGGAAGTTGTTTGATAAAGTGGGCAAAGCTTATACTTGGACCAGAAGGCAGAATATAGGAAACTACATGAAAACATGGATAATTCAGAGAAAATGAGTGTAAACAGATGAGAACTTGTTTAGAACAGCTCAAAGAGATTCTCAGGTAAGTTTTTAGTGTAGTAAAGGTGGCTAAGATCCGGGAAATCCTTAATTCAAGTTAAGATCACATGAAACACTGTATGAGTCCTATATTCTTTACTTAAAGGAGACTAGAGTGGTAAATGTGTGTTATAAAACGCAGAATACCATTGAAATAGAGAAAGAAACATGTTCCGCAGCTTTGGAAAGCCTTACACTTCACTGAAATGTAGTACTACACTCTATAACATAGTTGAGAGACAGTGTTCCCGAGCTGCCTCAGTTCATAACAGTGTGTAGGAAGTTGTTTGATAAAGTGGGCAAAGCTTATACTTGGACCAGAAGGCAGAATATAGGAAACTACATGAAAACATGGATAATTCAGAGAAAATGACTGTAAACAGATGAGAACTTGTTTAGAACAGCTCAAAGAGATTCTCAGGTAAGTTTTTAGTGTAGTAAAGGTAGCTAAGATCCGGGAAATCCTTAATTCAAGTTAAGATGACATGAAACACTGTATGAATCCTATATTCTTTACTTAAAGGAGACTAGAGTGGTAAATGTGTGTTATTCAAGGCAGAATACCATTGAAATAGAGAAAGAAACACGTTTGGCAGCTTTGGAAAGCCTTACACTTCACTGCAATGTAGTACTACACTCTATAACACAGTTGAGAAACAATGTTCCCCATCTGCCTCAGTTCATAACAGTGTGTAGGAAGTTGTTTGATAAAGTGGGCAAAGCTTATACTTGGACCAGTAGGCAGAATATAGGAAACTACATGAAAACATGGATAATTCAGAGAAAATGAGTGTAAACAGATGAGAACTTGTTTAGAACAGCTCAAAGAGATACTCAGGTAAGTTTTTAGTGTAGTAAAGGTGGCTAAGATCCGGGAAATCCTTAATTCAAGTTAAGATCACATGAAACACTGTATGAATCCTATATTCTTTACTTAAAAGAGACTAGAGTGGTAAATGTGTGTTATAAAACGCAGAATACCATTGAAATAGAGAAAGAAAGACGTTCCGCAGCTTTGGAAAGCCTTACACTTCACTGAAATGTAGTACTACACTGTATAACACAGTTGAGAGACAGTGTTCCCGAGCTGCCTCAGTTCATAACAGTGTGTAGGAAGTTGTTTGATAAAGTGGGCAAAGCTTATACTTGGACCAGAAGGCAGAATATAGGAAACTACATGAAAACATGGATAATTCAGAGAAAATGACTGTAAACCGATGAGAACTTGTTAAGAACAGCTCAAAGAGATTCTCCAGTCAGTTCTTAGTGTAGTAAAGGTAGCTAAGATCCCGGAAAACCTTAATTCAAGTTAAGATGACATGAAACACTGTATGAATGCTATATTCTTTACTTAAAGGAGACTAGAGTGGTAAATGTGTGTTATACAAGGCAGAATACCATTGAAATAGAGAAAGAATCACGTTCGGCAGCTTTGGAAAGCCTTACACTTCACTGAAATATAGTACTACACTCTATAACACAGTTGAGAGACAATGTTCACCATCTGCCTCAGTTCATAACAGTGTGTAGGAAGTTGTTTGATAAAGTGGGCAAAGCTTATACTTGGACCAGAAGGCAGAATATAGGAAACTACATGAAAACATGGATAATTCAGAGAAAATGAGTGTAAACATATGAGAACTTGTTTAGAACAGCTCAAAGAGATTCTTAGGTAAGTTTTTAGTGTAGTAAAGGTAGCTAAGATCCCGGAAATCCTTAATTCGAGTTAAGATCACATGAAACACTGTATGAATCCTATATTCTTTACTTAAAGGAGATTTGAGTAGTAAATGTGTGTTATACAAGGCAGATTACCATTGAAATAGAGAAAGAAACAGGTTCGGCAGCTTTGGAAAGCCTTACACTTCACTGAAATGTAGTACTACACTCTATAACACAGTTGAGAGACAATGTTCCCGAGCTGCCTCAGTTCATAACCGTGTGTAGGAAGTTGTTTGATAAAGTGGGCAAACCTTATACTTGGACCAGAAGGCAGAATATAGGAAACTACATGAAAACATGGATAATTCAGAGAAAATGAGTGTAAACATATGAGAACTTGTTTAGAACAGCTCAAAGAGATTCTTAGGTAAGTTTTTAGTGTAGTAAAGGTAGCTAAGATCCAGGAAATCCTTAATTCAAGTTAAGATCACATGAAACACTGTATGAATCCTATATTCTTTACTTAAAGGAGACTAGAGTGGTAAATGTGTGTTATAAAACGCAGAATACCATTGAAATAGAGAAAGAAACACTTTCGGCAGCTTTGTTAAGCCTTACTCTTCACTGAAATATAGTACTACACTCTATAACACAGTTGAGAGACAATGTTCCCCATCTGCCTCAGTTCATAACAGTGTGTAGGAAGTTGTTTGATAAAGTGGGCAAAGCTTATACTTGGACCAGAAGGCAGAATATAGGAAACTACATGAAAACATGGATAATTCAGAGAAAATGACTGTAAACAGATGAGAACTTGTTTAGAACAGCTCAAAGAGATTCTCCAAGTCAGTTATTAGTGTAGAAAAGGTAGCTAAGATCCGGGAAATCCTTAATTCCAGTTAAGATGACATGAAACACTGTATGAATCCTATATTCTTTACTTAAACCAGACTAGAGTGGTAAATGTGTGGTATACAAGGCAGAATACCATTGAAATAGAGATAGAAACACTTTCGGCAGCTTTGTTAAGCCTTACTCTTCACTGAAATGTAGTACTACACTCTATAACACAGTTGAGAGACAATGTTCCCGAGCTGCCTCAGTTCATAACAGTGTGTAGGAAGTTGTTTGATAAAGTGGGCAAACCTTATACTTGGACCAGAAGGCAGAATATAGGAAACTACATGAAAACATGGATAATTCAGAGAAAATGACTGTAAACAGATGAGAACTTGTTTAGAACAGCTCAAAGAGATTCTCCAAGTCAGTTCTTAGTGTAGAAAAGGTAGCTAAGATCCGGGAAATCCTTAATTCAAGTTAAGATGACATGAAACACTGTATGAATCCTATATTCTATACTTAATGGAGACTAGAGTGGTAAATGTGTGTTATACAAGGCAGAATACCATTGAAATAGAGAAAGAAACACGTTCGGCAGCTTTGGAAAGCCTTACTCTTCACTGAAATATAGTACTACACTCTATAACACAGTTGAGAGACAGTGTTCCCCATCTGCCTCAGTTCATAACAGTGTGTAGGAAGTTGTTTGATAAAGTGGGCAAAGCTTATACTTGGACCAGAAGGCAGAATATAGGAAACTACATGAAAACATGGATAATTCAGAGAAAATGAGTGTAAACAGATGAGAACTTGTTTAGAACAGCTCAAAGAGATTCTCAGGTAAGTTTTTAGTGTAGTAAAGGTGGCTAAGATCCGGGAAATCCTTAATTCAAGTTAAGATCACATGAAACACTGTATGAGTCCTATATTCTTTACTTAAAGGAGACTAGAGTGGTAAATGTGTGTTATAAAACGCAGAATACCATTGAAATAGAGAAAGAAACATGTTCCGCAGCTTTGGAAAGCCTTACACTTCACTGAAATGTAGTACTACACTCTATAACATAGTTGAGAGACAGTGTTCCCGAGCTGCCTCAGTTCATAACAGTGTGTAGGAAGTTGTTTGATAAAGTGGGCAAAGCTTATACTTGGACCAGAAGGCAGAATATAGGAAACTACATGAAAACATGGATAATTCAGAGAAAATGACTGTAAACAGATGAGAACTTGTTTAGAACAGCTCAAAGAGATTCTCAGGTAAGTTTTTAGTGTAGTAAAGGTAGCTAAGATCCGGGAAATCCTTAATTCAAGTTAAGATGACATGAAACACTGTATGAATCCTATATTCTTTACTTAAAGGAGACTAGAGTGGTAAATGTGTGTTATTCAAGGCAGAATACCATTGAAATAGAGAAAGAAACACGTTTGGCAGCTTTGGAAAGCCTTACACTTCACTGCAATGTAGTACTACACTCTATAACACAGTTGAGAAACAATGTTCCCCATCTGCCTCAGTTCATAACAGTGTGTAGGAAGTTGTTTGATAAAGTGGGCAAAGCTTATACTTGGACCAGTAGGCAGAATATAGGAAACTACATGAAAACATGGATAATTCAGAGAAAATGAGTGTAAACAGATGAGAACTTGTTTAGAACAGCTCAAAGAGATTCTCAGGTAAGTTTTTAGTGTAGTAAAGGTGGCTAAGATCCGGGAAATCCTTAATTCAAGTTAAGATCACATGAAACACTGTATGAATCCTATATTCTTTACTTAAAAGAGACTAGAGTGGTAAATGTGTGTTATAAAACGCAGAATACCATTGAAATAGAGAAAGAAACACGTTCCGCAGCTTTGGAAAGCCTTACACTTCACTGAAATGTAGTACTACACTCTATAACACAGTTGAGAGACAGTGTTCCCGAGCTGCCTCAGTTCATAACAGTGTGTAGGAAGTTGTTTGATAAAGTGGGCAAAGCTTATACTTGGACCAGAAGGCAGAATATAGGAAACTACATGAAAACATGGATAATTCAGAGAAAATGACTGTAAACCGATGAGAACTTGTTAAGAACAGCTCAAAGAGATTCTCCAGTCAGTTCTTAGTGTAGTAAAGGTAGCTAAGATCCCGGAAAACCTTAATTCAAGTTAAGATGACATGAAACACTGTATGAATGCTATATTCTTTACTTAAAGGAGACTAGAGTGGTAAATGTGTGTTATACAAGGCAGAATACCATTGAAATAGAGAAAGAATCACGTTCGGCAGCTTTGGAAAGCCTTACACTTCACTGAAATATAGTACTACACTCTATAACACAGTTGAGAGACAATGTTCACCATCTGCCTCAGTTCATAACAGTGTGTAGGAAGTTGTTTGATAAAGTGGGCAAAGCTTATACTTGGACCAGAAGGCAGAATATAGGAAACTACATGAAAACATGGATAATTCAGAGAAAATGAGTGTAAACAGATGAGAACTTGTTTAGAACAGCTCAAAGAGATTCTCCAAGTCAGTTATTAGTGTAGAAAAGGTAGCTAAGATCCGGGAAATCCTTAATTCCAGTTAAGATGACATGAAACACTGTATGAATCCTATATTCTTTACTTAAACCAGACTAGAGTGGTAAATGTGTGGTATACAAGGCAGAATACCATTGAAATAGAGATAGAAACACTTTCGGCAGCTTTGTTAAGCCTTACTCTTCACTGAAATGTAGTACTACACTCTATAACACAGTTGAGAGACAATGTTCCCGAGCTGCCTCAGTTCATAACAGTGTGTAGGAAGTTGTTTGATAAAGTGGGCAAACCTTATACTTGGACCAGAAGGCAGAATATAGGAAACTACATGAAAACATGGATAATTCAGAGAAAACGACTGTAAACAGATGAGAACTTGTTTAGAACAGCTCAAAGAGATTCTCCAAGTCAGTTCTTAGTGTAGAAAAGGTAGCTAAGATCCGGAAAATCCTTAATTCAAGTTAAGATGACATGAAACACTGTATGAATCCTATATTCTTTACTTAAAGGAGACTAGAGTGGTAAATGTGTGTTATACAAGGCAGAATACCATTGAAATAGAGAAAGAAACACGTTCTACAGCTTTGGAAAGCCTTACTCTTCACTGAAATATAGTACTACACTCTATAACACAGTTGAGAGACAATGTTCGCGAGCTGCCTCAGTTCATAACAGTGTGTAGGAAGTTGTTTGATAAAGTGGGCAAAGCTTATACTTGGACAAGGAGGCAGAATATAGGAAACTACATGAAATCATGGATAATTCAGAGAAAATGACTGTAAACAGATGAGAACTTGTTTAGAACAGCTCAATGAGATTCTCCAAGTCAGTTCTTAGTGTAGAAAAGGTAGCTAAGATCCGGGATATCCTTAATTCAAGTTAAGATGACATGAAACACTGTATGAATCCTATATTCTTTACTTAAAGGAGACTAGAGTGGTAAATGTGTGTTATACAAGGCAGAATACCATTGAAATAGAGAAAGAAACACGTTTGGCAGCTTTGGAAAGCCTTACACTTCACTGAAATGTAGTACTACACTCTATAACACAGTTGAGAGACAATGTTCCCGAGCTACCTCAGTTCATAACAGTTTGTAGGAAGTTGTGTGATAAAGTGGGCAAAGCTTATACTTGGACCAGAAGGAAGAATATCGGAAACTACATGAAAACATGGATAATTCAGAGAAAATGACTGTAAACATATGAGAACTTGTTTAGAACAGCTCAAAGAGATTCTCCAGTCAGTTCTTAGTGTAGTAAAGGTAGCTAAGATCCGGGAATCCTTAATTCGAGTTAAGATCACATGAAACACTGTATGAATCCTGTATTCTTTATTTAAGGAGATTTGAGTGGTAAATGTGTGTTATAGAAGGCAGAATACCATTGAAATAGAGAAAGAAACACGTTCGGCAGCTTTGGAAAGCCTTACACTTCACTGAAATGTAGTACTACACTCTATAACACAGTTGAGAGACAATGTTCGCGAGCTGACTCAGTTCATAACAGTGTGTAGAAAGTTGTTTGATAAAGTGGGCAAAGCTTATACTTGGACCAGAAGGCAGAATATAGGAAACTACATGAAAACATGGATAATTCAGAGAAAATGACTGTAAACAGATGAGAACTTGTTTAGAACAGCTCAAAGAGATTCTCCAAGTCAGTTCTTAGTGTAGAAAAGGTACCTAAGATCCGGGAAATCCTTAATTCAAGTTAAGATGACATGAAACACTGTATGAATCCTATATTCTTTACTTAAACGAGACTAGAGTGGTAAATGTGTGGTATACAAGGCAGAATACCATTGAAATAGAGAAAGAAACACGTTCGGCAGCTTTGGAAAGCCTTACACTTCACTGAAATGTAGTACTACACTCTATAACACAGTTGAGAGACAATGTTCCCCATCTGCCTCAGTTCATAACAGTGTGTAGGAAGTTGTTTGATAAAGTGGGAAAAGCTTATACTTGGACCAGAAGGCAGAATATAGGAAACTACATGAAAACATGGATAATTCAGAGAAAATGAGTGTAAACAGATGAGAACTTGTTTAGAACAGCTCAAAGAGATTCTCCAAGTCAGTTATTAGTGTAGAAAAGGTAGCTAAGATCCGGGAAATCCTTAATTCAAGTTAAGATGACATGAAACACTGTATGAATCCTATATTCTTTACTTAAACGAGACTAGAGTGGTAAATGTGTGGTATACAACGCAGAATACCATTGAAATAGAGAAAGAAACACGTTCGGCAGCTTTGGAAAGCCTTACACTTCACTGAAATGTAGTACTACACTCTATAACACAGTTGAGAGACAATGTTCCCGAGCTGCCTCAGTTCATAACAGTGTGTAGGAAGTTGTTTGATAAAGTGGGCAAAGCTTATACTTGGACCAGAAGGCAGAATATAGGAAACTACATGAAAACATGGATAATTCAGAGGAAATGACTGTAAACAGATTAGAACTTGTTTAGAACAGCTCAAAGAGATTCTCCAAGTTAGTTCTTAGTGTAGATAAGGTAGCTAAGATCCGGAAAATCCTTAATTCAAGTTAAGATGACATGAAACACTGTATGAATCCTATATTCTTTACTTAAAGGAGACTAGAGTGCTAAATGTGTGTTATAAAAGGCAGAATACCATTGAAATAGAGAAAGAAACACGTTCTACAGCTTTCGAAAGCCTTACTCTTCACTGAAATATAGTACTACACTCTATAACACAGTTGAGAGACAATGTTCCCGAGCTGCCTCAGTTCATAACAGTGTGTAGGAAGTTGTTTGATAAAGTGGGCAAAGCTTATACTTGGACCAGAAGGCAGAATATAGGAAACTACATGAAAACATGGATAATTCAGAGAAAATGACTGTAAACAGATGAGAACTTGTTTAGAACAGCTTAAAGAGATTCTCCGGTAAGTTCTTAGTGTAGTAAAGGTGGCTAAGATCCGGGAAATCCTTAATTCAAGTTAAGATCACATGAAACACTGTATGAATCCTATATTCTTTACTTAAAGGAGACTAGAGTGCTAAATGTGTGTTATAAAACGCAGAATACCATTGAAATAGAGAAAGAAACACGTTCCGCAGCTTTGGAAAGCCTTACACTTCACTGAAATGTAGTACTACACTCTATAACACAGTTGAGAGACAATGTTCCCCATCTGCCTCAGTTCATAACAGTGTGTAGGAAGTTGTTTGATAAAGTGGGCAAAGCTTATACTTGGACCAGAAGGCAGAATATAGGAAACTACATGAAAACATGGATAATTCAGAGAAAATGACTGTAAACAGATGAGAACTTGTTTAGAACAGCTCAAAGAGATTCTCCAAGTCAGTTATTAGTGTAGAAAATGTAGCTAAGATCCGGGAAATCCTTAATTCAAGTTAAGATGACATGAAACACTGTATGAATGCTATATTCTTTACTTAAAGGAGACTAGAGTGGTAAATGTGTGGTATACAAGGCAGAATACCATTGAAATAGAGAAAGAAACACGTTCGGCAGCTTTGGAAAGCCTTACACTTCACTGAAATGTAGTACTACATTCTATAACACAGTTGAGAGACAATGTTCCCGAGCTGCCTCAGTTCATAACAGTGTGTAGGAAGTTGTTTGATAAAGTGGGCAAACCTTATACTTGGACCAGAAGGCAGAATATAGGAAACTACATGAAAACATGGATAATTCAGAGAAAATGACTGTAAACAGATGAGAACTTGTTTAGAACAGCTCAAAGAGATTCTCCAAGTCAGTTCTTAGTGAAGAAAAGATAGCTAAGATCCGGGAAATCCTTAATTCAAGTTAAGATGACCTGAAACACTGTATGAATCCTATATTCTTTACTTAAATGAGACTAGAGTGGTAAATGTGTGGTATACAAGGCAGAATACCATTGAAATAGAGAAAGAAACACGTTCGGCAGCTTTGGAAAGCCTTACACTTCACTGAAATGTAGTACTACACTCTATAACACAGTTGAGAGACAATGTTCCCCATCTGCCTCAGTTCATAACAGTGTGTAGGAAGTTGTTTGATAAAGTGGGCAAAGCTTATACTTGGACCAGTAGGCAGAATATAGGAAACTACATGAAAACATGGATAATTCAGAGAACATGAGTGTAAACAGATGAGAACTTGTTTAGAACAGCTCAATGAGATTCTCAGGTAAGTTTTTAGTGTAGTAAAGGAAGCTAAGATCCGGGAAATCCTTAATTCAAGTTAAGATCACATGAAACACTGTATGAATCCTATATTCTTTACTTAAAGGAGACTAGAGTGGTAAATGTGTGTTATAAAACGCAGAATACCATTGAAATAGAGAAAGAAACACTTTCGGCAGCTTTGTTAAGCCTTACTCTTCACTGAAATGTAGTACTACACTCTATAACACAGTTGAGAGACAATGTTCCCGAGCTGCCTCAGTTCATAACAGTGTGTAGGAAGTTGTTTGATAAAGTGGGCAAAGCTTATACTTGGACCAGAAGGCAGAATATAGGAAACTACATGAAAACATGGATAATTCAGAGAAAATGACTGTAAACAGATGAGAACTTGTTTAGAACAGCTCAAAGAGATTCTCCAAGTCAGTTCTTAGTGTAGAAAAGGTAGCTAAGATCCGGGAAATCCTTAATTCAAGTTAAGATGACATGAAACACTGTATGAATCCTATATTCTATACTTAATGGAGACTAGAGTGGTAAATGTGTGTTATACAAGGCAGAATACCATTGAAATAGAGAAAGAAACACGTTCGGCAGCTTTGGAAAGCCTTACTCTTCACTGAAATATAGTACTACACTCTATAACACAGTTGAGAGACAATGTTCCCGAGCTACCTCAGTTCATAACAGTTTGTAGGAAGTTGTGTGATAAAGTGGGCAAAGCTTATACTTGGACCAGAAGGAAGAATATAGGAAACTACATGACAACATTGATACTTCAGAGAAAATGACTGTAAACAGATGAGAACTTGTTTAGAACAGCTCAAAGAGATTCTCAGGTAAGTTTTTAGTGTAGTAAAGGTAGCTAAGATCCGGGAAATCCTTAATTCAAGTTAAGATGACATGAAACACTGTATGAATCCTATATTCTTTACTTAAAGGAGACTAGAGTGTTAAATGTGTGTTATTCAAAGCAGAATACCATTGAAATAGAGAAAGAAACACGTTTGGCAGCTTTGGAAACCCTTACACTTCACTGAAATGTAGTACTACACTCTATAACACAGTTGAGAGACAATGTTCCCCATCTGCCTCAGTTCATAACAGTGTGTAGGAAGTTGTTTGATAAACTGGGCAAAGCTTATACTTGGACCAGTAGGCAGAATATAGGAAACTACATGAAAACATGGATAATTCAGAGAAAATGAGTGTAAACAGATGAGAACTTGTTTAGAACAGCTCAAAGAGATTCTCAGGTAAGTTTTTAGTGTAGTAAAGGTGGCTAAGATCCGAGAAATCCTTAATTCAAGTTAAGATCACATGAAACACTGTATGAATCCTATATTCTTTAC
Organism: Pipistrellus hanaki; assembly: GCF_964339955.1. NCBI lineage: Eukaryota > Metazoa > Chordata > Mammalia > Chiroptera > Vespertilionidae > Pipistrellus > Pipistrellus hanaki. Next base: position 363,742 of record NW_028182283.1, on the reverse strand, counting down.
TTAAAAGAGACTAGAGTGGTAAATGTGTGTTATAAAACGCAGAATACCATTGAAATAGAGAAAGAAACACGTTCCGCAGCTTTGGAAAGCCTTACACTTCACTGAAATGTAGTACTACACTCTATAACACAGTTGAGAGACAGTGTTCCCGAGCTGCCTCAGTTCATAACAGTGTGTAGGAAGTTGTTTGATAAAGTGGGCAAAGCTTATACATGGACCAGAAGGCAGAATATAGGAAACTACATGAAAACATGGATAATTCAGAGAAAATGACTGTAAACCAATGAGAACTTGTTAAGAACAGCTCAAAGAGATTCTCCAGTCAGTTCTTAGTGTAGTGAAGGTAGCTAAGATCCCGGAAAACCTTAATTCAAGTTAAGATGACATGAAACACTGTATGAATGCTATATTCTTTACTTAAAGGAGACTAGAGTGGTAAATGTGTGTTATACAAGGCAGAATACCATTGAAATAGAGAAAGAAACACGTTCGGCAGCTTTGGAAAGCCTTACACTTCACTGAAATATAGTACTACACTCTATAACACAGTTGAGAGACAATGTTCCCCATCTGCCTCAGTTCATAACAGTGTGTAGGAAGTTGTTTGATAAAGTGGGCAAAACTTATACTTGGACCAGAAGGCAGAATATAGGAAACTGCATGAAAACATGGATAATTCAGAGAAAATGAGTGTAAACATATGAGAACTTGTTTAGAACAGCTCAAAGAGATTCTTAGGTAAGTTTTTAGTGTAGTAAAGGTAGCTAAGATCCAGGAAATCCTTAATTCAAGTTAAGATCACATGAAACACTGTATGAATCCTATATTCTTTACTTAAAGGAGACTAGAGTGGTAAATGTGTGTTATAAAACGCAGAATACCATTGAAATAGAGAAAGAAACACTTTCGGCAGCTTTGTTAAGCCTTACTCTTCACTGAAATATAGTACTACAATCTATAACACAGTTGAGAGACAATGTTCCCCATCTGCCTCAGTTCATAACAGTGTGTAGGAAGTTGTTTGATAAAGTGGGCAAAGCTTATACTTGGACCAGAAGGCAGAATATAGGAAACTACATGAAAACATGGATAATTCAGAGAAAATGACTATAAACAGATGAGAACTTGTTTAGAACAGCTCAAAGAGATTCTCCAAGTCAGTTATTAGTGTAGAAAAGGTAGCTAATATCCGGGAAATCCTTAATTCCAGTTAAGATGACATGAAACACTGTATGAATCCTATATTCTTTACTTAAACCAGACTAGAGTGGTAAATGTGTGGTATACAAGGCAGAATACCATTGAAATAGAGAAAGAAACACGTTCGGCAGCTTTGGAAAGCCTTACACTTCACTGAAATGTAGTACTACACTCTATAACACAGTTGAGAGACAATGTTCCCCATCTGCCTCAGTTCATAACAGTGTGTAGGAAGTTGTTTGATAAAGCGGGCAAAGCTTATACTTGGACCAGAAGGCAGAATATAGGAAACTACATGAAAACATGGATAATTCAGAGAAAATGACTGTAAACAGATGAGAACTTGTTTAGAAAAGCTCAAAGAGATTCTCCAAGTCAGTTATTAGTGTAGAAAAGGTAGCTAAGATCCGGGAAATCCTTAATTCAAGTTAAGATGACATGAAACACTGTACGAATCCTATATTCTTTTCTTAAAAGAGACTAGAGTGGTAAATGTGTGTTATACAAGGCAGAATACCATTGAAATAGAGAAAGAAACACGTTCGGCAGCTTTGGAAAGCCTTACACTTCACTGAAATGTAGAACTACACTCTATAAAACAGTTGAGAGACAATGTTCCCGAGCTGCCTCAGTACATAACAGTGTGTAGGAAGTTGTTTGATAAAGTGGGAAAAGCTTATACTTGGACCAGAAGGCAGAATATAGGAAACTACATGAAAACATGGATAATTCAGAGAAAATGAGTGTAAACAGATGAGAACTTGTTTAGAACAGCGCAAAGAGATTCTCCAGTCAGTTCTTAGTGTAGTAAAGGTAGCTAAGATCCGGAAATCCTTAATTCGAGTTAAGATGACATGAAACACTGTATGATTGCTATATTCTTTACTTAAAGGAGTCTGGAGTGGTAAATGTGTGTTATACAAGGCAGAATACCATTGAAATAGAGAAAGAAACACGTTCGGCAGCTTTGGAAAGCCTTACACTTCACTGAAATGTAGTACTACACTCTATAACACAGTTGAGAGACAATGTTCCCGAGCTGCCTCAGTTCATAACAGTGTGTAGGAAGTTGTTTGATAAAGTGGGCAAACCTTATACTTGGACCAGAAGGCAGAATATAGGAAACTACATGAAAACATGGATAATTCAGAGAAAATGACTGTAAACCGATGAGAACTTGTTTACAACAGCTCAAAGAGTTTCTCCAAGTCAGTTCTTAGTGTAGAAAAGGTAGCTAAGATCCGGGAAATCCTTAATTCAAGTTAAGATGACATGAAACACTGTATGAATCCTATATTCTTTACTTAAAGGAGACTAGAGTGGTAAATGTGTGTTATACAAGGCAGAATACCATTGAAATAGAGAAAGAAACATGTTCGGCAGCTTTGGAAAGCCTTACTCTTCACTGAAATATAGTACTACACTCTATAACACAGTTGAGAGACAATGTTCCCGAGCTGCCTCAGTTCATAACAGTGTGTAGGAAGTTGTTTGATAAAGTGGGCAAAGCTTATACTTGGACCAGAAGGCAGAATATAGGAAACTACATGAAAACATGGATAATTCAGAGAAAATGACTGTAAACAGATGAGAACTTGTTTAGAACAGCTCAATGAGATTCTCCAAGTCAGTTCTTAGTGTAGAAAAGGTAGCTAAGATCCGGGAAATCCTTAATTCAAGTTAAGATGACACGAAACACTGTATGAATCCTATATTCTTTACTTAAAGGAGACTAGAGTGGTAAATGTGTGTTATACAAGGCAGAATACCATTGAAATAGAGAAAGAAACACGATTGGCAGCTTTGGAAAGCCTTACACTTCACTGAAATATAGTACTACACTCTATAACACAGTTGAGAGACAATGTTCCCGAGCTGCCTCAGTTCATAATAGTGTGTAGGAAGTTGTTTGATAAAGTGGGCAAAGCTTATACTTGGACCAGAAGGCAGAATATAGGAAACTACATGAAAACATGGATAATTCAGAGAAAATGAGTGTAAACAGATGAGAACTTGTTTAGAACATCTCAAAGAGATTCTCCAGTCAGTTCTTAGTGTAGTAAAGGTAGCTAAGATCCGGGAAATCCTCAATTCGAGTTAAGATGACATGAAACACTGTATGAATCCTATATTCTTTTCTTAAAAGAGACTAGAGTGGTAAATGTGTGTTATACAAGGCAGAATACCATTGAAATAGAGATTAAAACAGGTTCCGCAGCTTTGGAAAGCCTTACACTTCACTAAAAAGTAGTACTACACTCTATAACACAGTTGAGAGACAATGTTCCCGAGCTGCCTCAGTCCATAACAGTGTGTAGAAAGTTGTTTGATAAAGTGGGCAAAGCTTATACTTGGACCAGAAGTCAGAATATAGGAAACTACATGAAGACATGGATATTTCAGAGAAAATGAGTGTAAACCGATGAGAACTTGTTTAGAACAGCTCAAAGAGATTCTCCAAGTCAGTTCTTAGTGTAGAAAAGGTACCTAAGATCCGGGAATTCCTTAATTTGAGTTAAGATGACATGAAACACTGTATGAATCCTATATTCTTTACTTAAAGGAGACTAGAGTGGTAAATGTGTGTTATACAAGGCAGAATACCATTGAAATAGAGAAAGAAACACATTCGGCAGCTTTGGAAAGCCTTACACTTCACTGAAATGTAGTACTACACTCTATAACACAGTTGAGAGACAATGTTCCCGAGCTGCCTCAGTTCATAACAGTGTGTAGGAAGTTGTTTGATAAAGTGGGCAAAGCTTATACTTGGACCAGAAGGCAGAATATAGGAAACTACATGAAAACATGGATAATTCAGAGAAAATGAATGTAAACAGATGAGAACTTGTTTAGAACAGCTCAAAGAGATTCTCCAAGTCAGTTCTTAGTGTAGAAAAGGAAGCTAAGATCCGGGAAATCCTTAATTCGAGTTAAGATGACATGAAACACTGTATGAATATTATATTCTTTACTTAAAGGAGACTCGAGTGGTAAATGTGTACTATACAAGGCAGAATAACATTGAAATTGAGAAAGAAACACGTTCGGCAGCTTTGGAAAGCCTTACACTTCACTGAAATGTAGTACTACACTCTATAACACAGTTGAGAGACAATGTTCCCGAGCTGCCTCAGTTCATAACAGTGTGTAGGAAGTTGTTTGATAAAGTGGGCAAAGCTTAAAATTGGACCAGAAGGCAGAATATAGGAAACTACATGAAAACATGAATAATTCAGTGAAAATGAATGTAAACAGATGAGAACTTGATTAGAACAGCTGAAAGAGATTCTCCAAGTCAGTTCTTAGTGTAGAAAAGGTAGCTAAGATCCGGGAAATCCTTAATTCGAGTTAAGATCACATGAAACACTGTATGAATCCTATATTCTTTACTTAAAGGAGACTAGAGTAGTAAATGTGTATTATACAAGGCAGAATACCATTGAAATAGAGACAGAAACAGGTTCGGCAGCTTTGGAAAGCCTTACACTTCACTGAAATGTAGTACTACACTCTATAACACAGTTGAGAGACAATGTTCCCGAGCTGCCTCAGTTCATAACAGTGTGTAGGAAGTTGTTTGATAAAGTGGGCAAACCTTATACTTGGAACAGAAGGCAGAATATAGGAAACTACATGAAAACATGGATAATTCAGAGAAAATGAGTGTAAACATATGAGAACTTGTTTAGAACAGCTCAAAGAGATTCTTAGGTAAGTTTTTAGTGTAGTAAAGGTAGCTAAGATCCAGGAAATCCTTAATTCAAGTTAAGATCACATGAAACACTGTATGAATCCTATATTCTTTACTTAAAGGAGACTAGAGTGGTAAATGTGTGTTATAAAACGCAGAATACCATTGAAATAGAGAAAGAAACACTTTCGGCAGCTTTGTTAAGCCTTACTCTTCACTGAAATATAGTACTACACTCTATAACACAGTTGAGAGACAATGTTCCCCATCTGCCTCAGTTCATAACAGTGTGTAGGAAGTTGTTTGATAAAGTGGGCAAAGCTTATACTTGGACCAGAAGGCAGAATATAGGAAACTACATGAAAACATGGATAATTCAGAGAAAATGACTGTAAACAGATGAGAACTTGTTTAGAACAGCTCAAAGAGATTCTCCAAGTCAGTTATTAGTGTAGAAAAGGTAGCTAAGATCCGGGAAATCCTTAATTCCAGTTAAGATGACATGAAACACTGTATGAATCCTATATTCTTTACTTAAACCAGACTAGAGTGGTAAATGTGTGGTATACAAGGCAGAATACCATTGAAATAGAGAAAGAAACACGTTCGGCAGCTTTGGAAAGCCTTACACTTCACTGAAATGTAGTACTACACTCTATAAAACAGTTGAGAGACAATGTTCCCGAGCTGCCTCAGTACATAACAGTGTGTAGGAAGTTGTTTGATAAAGTGGGAAAAGCTTATACTTGGACCAGAAGGCAGAATATAGGAAACTACATGAAAACATGGATAATTCAGAGAAAATGAGTGTAAACAGATGAGAACTTGTTTAGAACAGCGCAAAGAGATTCTCCAGTCAGTTCTTAGTGTAGTAAAGGTAGCTAAGATCCGGAAATCCTTAATTCGAGTTAAGATGACATGAAACACTGTATGATTGCTATATTCTTTACTTAAAGGAGCCTGGAGTGGTAAATGTGTGTTATACAAGGCAGAATACCATTGAAATAGATAAAGAAACACGTTCGGCAGCTTTGGAAAGCCTTACACTTCACTGAAATGTAGTACTACACTCTATAACACAGTTGAGAGACAATGTTCCCGAGCTGCCTCAGTTCATAACAGTGTGTAGGAAGTTGTTTGATAAAGTGGGCAAACCTTATACTTGGACCAGAAGGCAAAATATAGGAAACTACATGAAAACATGGATAATTCAGAGAAAATGACTGTTAACCGATGAGAACTTGTTTAGAACAGCTCAAAGAGATTCTCCAAGTCAGTTCTTAGTGTAGAAAAGGTAGCTAAGATCCGGGAAATCCTTAATTCAAGTTAAGATGACATGAAACACTGTATGAATCCTATATTCTTTACTTAAAGGAGACTAGAGTGGTAAATGTGTGTTATACAAGGCAGAATACCATTGAAATAGAGAAAGAAACACGTTCGGCAGCTTAGGAAAGCCTTACACTTCACTGAAATGTAGTACTACACTCTATAACACAGTTGAGAGACAATGTTCCCGAGCTGCCTCAGTTCATAACATTGTGTAGGAAGTTGTTTGATAAAATGGGCAAAGCTTTAACATGGACCAGAAGGCAGAATATAGGAAACTACATGAAAACATAGATAATTCGGAGAAAATGACTGTAAACAAATGAGAACTTGTTTAGAACAGCTGAAAGAGATTCTCCAAGTCAGTTCTTAGTGCAGAAAAGGTAGCTAAGATCCGGGAAATCCTTAATTCGAGTGAAGATGACATGAAACACTGTATGAATCCTATATTCTTTACTTAAAGGAGACTAGAGTGGTAAATGTGTGTTATACAAGGCAGAATACCATTGAAATAGAGAAAGAAACACGTTCGGCAGCTTTGGAAAGCCTTACACTTCACTGAAATGTAGTACTACACTCTATAACACATTTGAGAGACAATGTTCCCGAGTTGCCTCAGTTCATAACAGTGTGTTGGAAGTTGTTTCATAAAGTAGGCAAAGCTTATTCTTGGAACAGAAGGCAGAATATTGGAAAATACATGAAAACATGGATAATTCAGAGAAAATGACTGTAAAAAGTTGAGAACTTGTTTAGGACAGCTCAAAGAGATTCTCCAAGTCAGTTCTTAGTGTAGAAAAGGTAGCTAAGATCCAGGAAATCCTTAAATCGAGTTAAGATGACATGAAACACTGTATGAATCCTATATTCTTTACTTAAAGGTGACTAGAGTGGTAAATGTGTATTATACAAGGCAGAATACCATTGAAATAGAGAAAGAAACACGTTCGGCAGCTTTGGAATGCCTTACACTTCACTGAAATGTAGTACTACACTCTATAACACAGTTGAGAGACAATGTTCCCGAGCTGCCTCAGTTCATAACAGTGTGTAGGAAGTTGTTTGATAAAGTGGGCAAAGCTTATACTTGGACCAGAAGGCAGAATATAGGAAACTACATGAAAACATGGATAATTCAGAGAAAATGACTGTAAACAGATGAGAACTTGTTTAGAACAGCTCAAAGAGATTCTCCAAGTCAGTTCTTAGTGTAGAAAAGGTAGCTAAGATCCGGGAAATCCTTAATTCAAGTTAAGATGACATGAAACACTGTATGAATCCTATATTCTATACTTAATGGAGACTAGAGTGGTAAATGTGTGTTATACAAGGCAGAATACCATTGAAATAGAGAAAGAAACACGTTCGGCAGCTTTGGAAAGCCTTACTCTTCACTGAAATATAGTACTACACTCTATAACACAGTTGAGAGACAATGTTCCCGAGCTACCTCAGTTCATAACAGTTTGTAGGAAGTTGTGTGATAAAGTGGGCAAAGCTTATACTTGGACCAGAAGGAAGAATATAGGAAACTACATGACAACATTGATACTTCAGAGAAAATGACTGTAAACAGATGAGAACTTGTTTAGAACAGCTCAAAGAGATTCTCAGGTAAGTTTTTAGTGTAGTAAAGGTAGCTAAGATCCGGGAAATCCTTAATTCAAGTTAAGATGACATGAAACACTGTATGAATCCTATATTCTTTACTTAAAGGAGACTAGAGTGTTAAATGTGTGTTATTCAAAGCAGAATACCATTGAAATAGAGAAAGAAACACGTTTGGCAGCTTTGGAAACCCTTACACTTCACTGAAATGTAGTACTACACTCTATAACACAGTTGAGAGACAATGTTCCCCATCTGCCTCAGTTCATAACAGTGTGTAGGAAGTTGTTTGATAAACTGGGCAAAGCTTATACTTGGACCAGTAGGCAGAATATAGGAAACTACATGAAAACATGGATAATTCAGAGAAAATGAGTGTAAACAGATGAGAACTTGTTTAGAACAGCTCAAAGAGATCCTCAGGTAAGTTTTTAGTGTAGTAAAGGTGGCTAAGATCCGGGAAATCCTTAATTCAAGTTAAGATCACATGAAACACTGTATGAATCCTATATTCTTTACTTAAAAGAGACTAGAGTGGTAAATGTGTGTTATAAAACGCAGAATACCATTGAAATAGAGAAAGAAACACTTTCGGCAGCTTTGTTAAGCCTTACTCTTCACTGAAATATAGTACTACACTCTATAACACAGTTGAGAGACAATGTTCCCCATCTGCCTCAGTTCATAACAGTGTGTAGGAAGTTGTTTGATAAAGTGGGCAAAGCTTATACTTGGACCAGAAGGCAGAATATAGGAAACTACATGAAAACATGGATAATTCAGAGAAAATGACTGTAAACAGATGAGAACTTGTTTAGAACAGCTCAATCAGATTCTCCAAGTCAGTTCTTAGTGTAGAAAAGGTAGCTAAGATCCGGGAAATCCTTAATTCCAGTTAAGATGACATGAAACACTGTATGAATCCTATATTCTTTACTTAAACCAGACTAGAGTGGTAAATGTGTGGTATACAAGGCAGAATACCATTGAAATAGAGAAAGAAACACGTTCGGCAGCTTTGGAAAGCCTTACACTTCACTGAAATGTAGTACTACACTCTATAACACAGTTGAGAGACAATGTTCCCCATCTGCCTCAGTTCATAACAGTGTGTAGGAAGTTGTTTGATAAAGCGGGCAAAGCTTATACTTGGACCAGAAGGCAGAATATAGGAAACTACATGAAAACATGGATAATTCAGAGAAAATGACTGTAAACAGATGAGAACTTGTTTAGAACAGCTCAAAGAGATTCTCCAAGTCAGTTATTAGTGTAGAAAGGTAGCTAAGATCCGGGAAATCCTAAATTCAAGTTAAGATGACATGAAACACTGTATGAATCCTATATTCTTTTCTTAAAAGAGACTAGAGTGGTAAATGTGTGTTATACAAGGCAGAATACCATTGAAATAGAGAAAGAAACACGTTCGGCAGCTTTGGAAAGCCTTACACTTCACTGAAATGTAGTACTACACTCTATAAAACAGTTGAGAATCAATGTTCCCGAGCTGCCTCAGTACATAACAGTGTGTAGGAAGTTGTTTGAAAAAGTGGGAAAAGCTTATACTTGGACCAGAAGGCAGAATATAGGAAACTACATGAAAACATGGATAATTCAGAGAAAATGAGTGTAAACAGATGAGAACTTGTTTAGAACAGCGCAAAGAGATTCTCCAGTCAGTTCTTAGTGTAGTAAAGGTAGCTAAGATCCGGAAATCCTTAATTCGAGTTAAGATGACATGAAACACTGTATGATTGCTATATTCTTTACTTAAAGGAGTCTGGAGTGGTAAATGTGTGTTATACAAGGCAGAATACCATTGAAATAGAGAAAGAAACACGATTGGCAGCTTTGGAAAGCCTTACACTTCACTGAAATGTAGTACTACACTCTATAACACAGTTGAGAGACAATGTTCCCGAGCTACCTCAGTTCATAACAGTTTGTAGGAAGTTGTGTGATAAAGTGGGCAAAGCTTATACTTGGACAAGAAGGAAGAATATAGGAAACTACATGAAAACATGGATGATCCAGAGAAAATGACTGTAAACAGATGAGAACTTGTTTAGAACAGCTCAAAGAGATTCTCCAGTCAGTTCTTAGTGTAGTAAAGGTAGCTAAGATCCCGGAAATCCTTAATTCGAGTTAAGATCACATTAAACACTGTATGAATCCTATATTCTTAACTTAAAGGAGATTTGAGTAGTAAATGTGTGTTATACAAGACAGATTACCATTGAAATAGAGAAAGAAACACGTTCGGCAGCTTTGGAAAGCCTTACACTTCACTGAAATGTAGTACTACACTCTATAACACAGTTGAGAGACAATGTTCCCCATCTGCCTCAGTTCATAACAGTGTGTAGGAAGTTGTTTGATAAAGCGGGCAAAGCTTATACTTGGACCAGAAGGCAGAATATAGGAAACTACATGAAAACATGGATAATTCAGAGAAAATGACTGTAAACAGATGAGAACTTGTTTAGAAAATTTCAAAGAGATTCTCCAAGTCAGTTATTAGTGTAGAAAAGGTAGCTAAGATCCGGGAAATCCTTAATTCAAGTTAAGATGACATGAAACACTGTACGAATCCTATATTCTTTTCTTAAAAGAGACTAGAGTGGTAAATGTGTGTTATACAAGGCAGAATACCATTGAAATAGAGAAAGAAACACGTTCGGCAGCTTTGGAAAGCCTTACACTTCACTGTAATGTAGAACTACACTCTATAAAACAGTTGAGAGACAATGTTCCCGAGCTGCCTCAGTACATAACAGTGTGTAGGAAGTTGTTTGATAAAGTGGGAAAAGCTTATACTTGGACCAGAAGGCAGAATATAGGAAACTACATGAAAACATGGATAATTCAGAGAAAATGAGTGTAAACAGATGAGAACTTGTTTAGAACAGCGCAAAGAGATTCTCCAGTCAGTTCTTAGTGTAGTAAAGGTAGCTAAGATCCGGAAATCCTTAATTCGAGTTAAGATGACATGAAACACTGTATGATTGCTATATTCTTTACTTAAAGGAGTCTGGAGTGGTAAATGTGTGTTATACAAGGCAGAATACCATTGAAATAGAGAAAGAAACACGTTCGGCAGCTTTGGAAAGCCTTACACTTCACTGAAATGTAGTACTACACTCTATAACACATTTGAGAGACAATGTTCCCGAGTTGCCTCAGTTCATAACAGTGTGTTGGAAGTTGTTTCATAAAGTAGGCAAAGCTTATTCTTGGAACAGAAGGCAGAATATTGGAAAATACATGAAAACATGGATAATTCAGAGAAAATGACTGTAAAAAGTTGAGAACTTGTTTAGGACAGCTCAAAGAGATTCTCCAAGTCAGTTCTTAGTGTAGAAAAGGTAGCTAAGATCCAGGAAATCCTTAAATCGAGTTAAGATGACATGAAACACTGTATGAATCCTATATTCTTTACTTAAAGGTGACTAGAGTGGTAAATGTGTATTATACAAGGCAGAATACCATTGAAATAGAGAAAGAAACACGTTCGGCAGCTTTGGAATGCCTTACACTTCACTGAAATGTAGTACTACACTCTATAACACAGTTGAGAGACAATGTTCCCGAGCTGCCTCAGTTCATAACAGTGTGTAGGAAGTTGTTTGATAAAGTGGGCAAAGCTTATACTTGGACCAGAAGGCAGAATATAGGAAACTACATGAAAACATGGATAATTCAGAGAAAATGACTGTAAACAGATGAGAACTTGTTTAGAACAGCTCAAAGAGATTCTCCAAGTCAGTTCTTAGTGTAGAAAAGGTAGCTAAGATCCGGGAAATCCTTAATTCAAGTTAAGATGACATGAAACACTGTATGAATCCTATATTCTATACTTAATGGAGACTAGAGTGGTAAATGTGTGTTATACAAGGCAGAATACCATTGAAATAGAGAAAGAAACACGTTCGGCAGCTTTGGAAAGCCTTACTCTTCACTGAAATATAGTACTACACTCTATAACACAGTTGAGAGACAATGTTCCCGAGCTACCTCAGTTCATAACAGTTTGTAGGAAGTTGTGTGATAAAGTGGGCAAAGCTTATACTTGGACCAGAAGGAAGAATATAGGAAACTACATGACAACATTGATACTTCAGAGAAAATGACTGTAAACAGATGAGAACTTGTTTAGAACAGCTCAAAGAGATTCTCAGGTAAGTTTTTAGTGTAGTAAAGGTAGCTAAGATCCGGGAAATCCTTAATTCAAGTTAAGATGACATGAAACACTGTATGAATCCTATATTCTTTACTTAAAGGAGACTAGAGTGTTAAATGTGTGTTATACAACGCAGAATACCATTGAAATAGAGAAAGAAACACGTTTGGCAGCTTTGGAAACCCTTACACTTCACTGAAATGTAGTACTACACTCTATAACACAGTTGAGAGACAATGTTCCCCATCTGCCTCAGTTCATAACAGTGTGTAGGAAGTTGTTTGATAAACTGGGCAAAGCTTATACTTGGACCAGTAGGCAGAATATAGGAAACTACATGAAAACATGGATAATTCAGAGAAAATGAGTGTAAACAGATGAGAACTTGTTTAGAACAGCTCAAAGAGATTCTCAGGTAAGTTTTTAGTGTAGTAAAGGTGGCTAAGATCCGGGAAATCCTTAATTCCAGTTAAGATGACATGAAACACTGTATGAATCCTATATTCTTTACTTAAACCAGACTAGAGTGGTAAATGTGTGGTATACAAGGCAGAATACCATTGAAATAGAGAAAGAAACACGTTCGGCAGCTTTGGAAAGCCTTACACTTCACTGAAATGTAGTACTACACTCTATAACACAGTTGAGAGACAATGTTCCCCATCTGCCTCAGTTCATAACAGTGTGTAGGAAGTTGTTTGATAAAGCGGGCAAAGCTTATACTTGGACCAGAAGGCAGAATATAGGAAACTACATGAAAACATGGATAATTCAGAGAAAATGACTGTAAACAGATGAGAACTTGTTTAGAACAGCTCAAAGAGATTCTCCAAGTCAGTTATTAGTGTAGAAAGGTAGCTAAGATCCGGGAAATCCTAAATTCAAGTTAAGATGACATGAAACACTGTATGAATCCTATATTCTTTTCTTAAAAGAGACTAGAGTGGTAAATGTGTGTTATACAAGGCAGAATACCATTGAAATAGAGAAAGAAACACGTTCGGCAGCTTTGGAAAGCCTTACACTTCACTGAAATGTAGTACTACACTCTATAAAACAGTTGAGAATCAATGTTCCCGAGCTGCCTCAGTACATAACAGTGTGTAGGAAGTTGTTTGAAAAAGTGGGAAAAGCTTATACTTGGACCAGAAGGCAGAATATAGGAAACTACATGAAAACATGGATAATTCAGAGAAAATGAGTGTAAACAGATGAGAACTTGTTTAGAACAGCGCAAAGAGATTCTCCAGTCAGTTCTTAGTGTAGTAAAGGTAGCTAAGATCCGGAAATCCTTAATTCGAGTTAAGATGACATGAAACACTGTATGAATCCTATATTCTATACTTAATGGAGACTAGAGTGGTAAATGTGTGTTATACAAGGCAGAATACCATTGAAATAGAGAAAGAAACACGTTCGGCAGCTTTGGAAAGCCTTACTCTTCACTGAAATATAGTACTACACTCTATAACACAGTTGAGAGACAATGTTCCCGAGCTACCTCAGTTCATAACAGTTTGTAGGAAGTTGTGTGATAAAGTGGGCAAAGCTTATACTTGGACCAGAAGGAAGAATATAGGAAACTACATGACAACATTGATACTTCAGAGAAAATGACTGTAAACAGATGAGAACTTGTTTAGAACAGCTCAAAGAGATTCTCAGGTAAGTTTTTAGTGTAGTAAAGGTAGCTAAGATCCGGGAAATCCTTAATTCAAGTTAAGATGACATGAAACACTGTATGAATCCTATATTCTTTACTTAAAGGAGACTAGAGTGTTAAATGTGTGTTATACAACGCAGAATACCATTGAAATAGAGAAAGAAACACGTTTGGCAGCTTTGGAAACCCTTACACTTCACTGAAATGTAGTACTACACTCTATAACACAGTTGAGAGACAATGTTCCCCATCTGCCTCAGTTCATAACAGTGTGTAGGAAGTTGTTTGATAAACTGGGCAAAGCTTATACTTGGACCAGTAGGCAGAATATAGGAAACTACATGAAAACATGGATAATTCAGAGAAAATGAGTGTAAACAGATGAGAACTTGTTTAGAACAGCTCAAAGAGATTCTCAGGTAAGTTTTTAGTGTAGTAAAGGTGGCTAAGATCCGGGAAATCCTTAATTCCAGTTAAGATGACATGAAACACTGTATGAATCCTATATTCTTTACTTAAACCAGACTAGAGTGGTAAATGTGTGGTATACAAGGCAGAATACCATTGAAATAGAGAAAGAAACACGTTCGGCAGCTTTGGAAAGCCTTACACTTCACTGAAATGTAGTACTACACTCTATAACACAGTTGAGAGACAATGTTCCCCATCTGCCTCAGTTCATAACAGTGTGTAGGAAGTTGTTTGATAAAGCGGGCAAAGCTTATACTTGGACCAGAAGGCAGAATATAGGAAACTACATGAAAACATGGATAATTCAGAGAAAATGACTGTAAACAGATGAGAACTTGTTTAGAACAGCTCAAAGAGATTCTCCAAGTCAGTTATTAGTGTAGAAAGGTAGCTAAGATCCGGGAAATCCTAAATTCAAGTTAAGATGACATGAAACACTGTATGAATCCTATATTCTTTTCTTAAAAGAGACTAGAGTGGTAAATGTGTGTTATACAAGGCAGAATACCATTGAAATAGAGAAAGAAACACGTTCGGCAGCTTTGGAAAGCCTTACACTTCACTGAAATGTAGTACTACACTCTATAAAACAGTTGAGAATCAATGTTCCCGAGCTGCCTCAGTACATAACAGTGTGTAGGAAGTTGTTTGAAAAAGTGGGAAAAGCTTATACTTGGACCAGAAGGCAGAATATAGGAAACTACATGAAAACATGGATAATTCAGAGAAAATGAGTGTAAACAGATGAGAACTTGTTTAGAACAGCGCAAAGAGATTCTCCAGTCAGTTCTTAGTGTAGTAAAGGTAGCTAAGATCCGGAAATCCTTAATTCGAGTTAAGATGACATGAAACACTGTATGAATCCTATATTCTATACTTAATGGAGACTAGAGTGGTAAATGTGTGTTATACAAGGCAGAATACCATTGAAATAGAGAAAGAAACACGTTCGGCAGCTTTGGAAAGCCTTACTCTTCACTGAAATATAGTACTACACTCTATAACACAGTTGAGAGACAATGTTCCCGAGCTACCTCAGTTCATAACAGTTTGTAGGAAGTTGTGTGATAAAGTGGGCAAAGCTTATACTTGGACCAGAAGGAAGAATATAGGAAACTACATGACAACATTGATACTTCAGAGAAAATGACTGTAAACAGATGAGAACTTGTTTAGAACAGCTCAAAGAGATTCTCAGGTAAGTTTTTAGTGTAGTAAAGGTAGCTAAGATCCGGGAAATCCTTAATTCAAGTTAAGATGACATGAAACACTGTATGAATCCTATATTCTTTACTTAAAGGAGACTAGAGTGTTAAATGTGTGTTATACAACGCAGAATACCATTGAAATAGAGAAAGAAACACGTTTGGCAGCTTTGGAAACCCTTACACTTCACTGAAATGTAGTACTACACTCTATAACACAGTTGAGAGACAATGTTCCCCATCTGCCTCAGTTCATAACAGTGTGTAGGAAGTTGTTTGATAAACTGGGCAAAGCTTATACTTGGACCAGTAGGCAGAATATAGGAAACTACATGAAAACATGGATAATTCAGAGAAAATGAGTGTAAACAGATGAGAACTTGTTTAGAACAGCTCAAAGAGATTCTCAGGTAAGTTTTTAGTGTAGTAAAGGTGGCTAAGATCCGGGAAATCCTTAATTCCAGTTAAGATGACATGAAACACTGTATGAATCCTATATTCTTTACTTAAACCAGACTAGAGTGGTAAATGTGTGGTATACAAGGCAGAATACCATTGAAATAGAGAAAGAAACACGTTCGGCAGCTTTGGAAAGCCTTACACTTCACTGAAATGTAGTACTACACTCTATAACACAGTTGAGAGACAATGTTCCCCATCTGCCTCAGTTCATAACAGTGTGTAGGAAGTTGTTTGATAAAGCAGGCAAAGCTTATACTTGGACCAGAAGGCAGAATATAGGAAACTACATGAAAACATGGATAATTCAGAGAAAATGACTGTAAACAGATGAGAACTTGTTTAGAACAGCTCAAAGAGATTCTCCAAGTCAGTTATTAGTGTAGAAAGGTAGCTAAGATCCGGGAAATCCTAAATTCAAGTTAAGATGACATGAAACACTGTATGAATCCTATATTCTTTTCTTAAAAGAGACTAGAGTGGTAAATGTGTGTTATACAAGGCAGAATACCATTGAAATAGAGAAAGAAACACGTTCGGCAGCTTTGGAAAGCCTTACACTTCACTGAAATGTAGTACTACACTCTATAAAACAGTTGAGAATCAATGTTCCCGAGCTGCCTCAGTACATAACAGTGTGTAGGAAGTTGTTTGAAAAAGTGGGAAAAGCTTATACTTGGACCAGAAGGCAGAATATAGGAAACTACATGAAAACATGGATAATTCAGAGAAAATGAGTGTAAACAGATGAGAACTTGTTTAGAACAGCGCAAAGAGATTCTCCAGTCAGTTCTTAGTGTAGTAAAGGTAGCTAAGATCCGGAAATCCTTAATTCGAGTTAAGATGACATGAAACACTGTATGATTGCTATATTCTTTACTTAAAGGAGTCTGGAGTGGTAAATGTGTGTTATACAAGGCAGAATACCATTGAAATAGAGAAAGAAACACGATTGGCAGCTTTGGAAAGCCTTACACTTCACTGAAATGTAGTACTACACTCTATAACACAGTTGAGAGACAATGTTCCCGAGCTACCTCAGTTCATAACAGTTTGTAGGAAGTTGTGTGATAAAGTGGGCAAAGCTTATACTTGGACAAGAAGGAAGAATATAGGAAACTACATGAAAACATGGATGATCCAGAGAAAATGACTGTAAACAGATGAGAACTTGTTTAGAACAGCTCAAAGAGATTCTCCAGTCAGTTCTTAGTGTAGTAAAGGTATCTAAGATCCCGGAAATCCTTAATTCGAGTTAAGATCACATTAAACACTGTATGAATCCTATATTCTTAACTTAAAGGAGATTTGAGTAGTAAATGTGTGTTATAAAAGACAGATTACCATTGAAATAGAGAAAGAAACAGGTTCGGCAGCTTTGGAAAGCCTTACACTTCACTGAAATGTAGTACTACACTCTATAACACAGTTGAGAGACAATGTTCCCGAGCTGCCTCAGTTCATAACAGTGTGTAGGAAGTTGTTTGATAAAGTGGGCAAACCTTATACTTGGACCAGAAGGCAGAATATAGGAAACTACATGAAAACATGGATAATTCAGAGAAAATGAGTGTAAACATATGAGAACTTGTTTAGAACAGCTCAAAGAGATTCTTAGGTAAGTTTTTAGTGTAGTAAAGGTAGCTAAGATCCAGGAAATCCTTAATTCAAGTTAAGATCACATGAAACACTGTATGAATCCTATATTCTTTACTTAAAGGAGACTAGAGTGGTAAATGTGTGTTATAAAACGCAGAATACCATTGAAATAGAGAAAGAAACACTTTCGGCAGCTTTGTTAAGCCTTACTCTTCACTGAAATATAGTACTACACTCTATAACACAGTTGAGAGACAATGTTCCCCATCTGCCTCAGTTCATAACAGTGTGTAGGAAGTTGTTTGATAAAGTGGGCAAAGCTTATACTTGGACCAGAAGGCAGAATATAGGAAACTACATGAAAACATGGATAATTCAGAGAAAATGACTGTAAACAGATGAGAACTTGTTTAGAACAGCTCAAAGAGATTCTCCAAGTCAGTTATTAGTGTAGAAAAGGTAGCTAAGATCCGGGAAATCCTTAATTCCAGTTAAGATGACATGAAACACTGTACGAATCCTATATTCTTTTCTTAAAAGAGACTAGAGTGGTAAATGTGTGTTATACAAGGCAGAATACCATTGAAATAGAGAAAGAAACACGTTCGGCAGCTTTGGAAAGCCTTACACTTCACTGTAATGTAGAACTACACTCTATAAAACAGTTGAGAGACAATGTTCCCGAGCTGCCTCAGTACATAACAGTGTGTAGGAAGTTGTTTGATAAAGTGGGAAAAGCTTATACTTGGACCAGAAGGCAGAATATAGGAAACTACATGAAAACATGGATAATTCAGAGAAAATGAGTGTAAACAGATGAGAACTTGTTTAGAACAGCGCAAAGAGATTCTCCAGTCAGTTCTTAGTGTAGTAAAGGTAGCTAAGATCCGGAAATCCTTAATTCGAGTTAAGATGACATGAAACACTGTATGATTGCTATATTCTTTACTTAAAGGAGTCTGGAGTGGTAAATGTGTGTTATACAAGGCAGAATACCATTGAAATAGAGAAAGAAACACGTTCGGCAGCTTTGGAAAGCCTTACACTTCACTGAAATGTAGTACTACACTCTATAACACATTTGAGAGACAATGTTCCCGAGTTGCCTCAGTTCATAACAGTGTGTTGGAAGTTGTTTCATAAAGTAGGCAAAGCTTATTCTTGGAACAGAAGGCAGAATATTGGAAAATACATGAAAACATGGATAATTCAGAGAAAATGACTGTAAAAAGTTGAGAACTTGTTTAGGACAGCTCAAAGAGATTCTCCAAGTCAGTTCTTAGTGTAGAAAAGGTAGCTAAGATCCAGGAAATCCTTAAATCGAGTTAAGATGACATGAAACACTGTATGAATCCTATATTCTTTACTTAAAGGTGACTAGAGTGGTAAATGTGTATTATACAAGGCAGAATACCATTGAAATAGAGAAAGAAACACGTTCGGCAGCTTTGGAATGCCTTACACTTCACTGAAATGTAGTACTACACTCTATAACACAGTTGAGAGACAATGTTCCCGAGCTGCCTCAGTTCATAACAGTGTGTAGGAAGTTGTTTGATAAAGTGGGCAAAGCTTATACTTGGACCAGAAGGCAGAATATAGGAAACTACATGAAAACATGGATAATTCAGAGAAAATGACTGTAAACAGATGAGAACTTGTTTAGAACAGCTCAAAGAGATTCTCCAAGTCAGTTCTTAGTGTAGAAAAGGTAGCTAAGATCCGGGAAATCCTTAATTCAAGTTAAGATGACATGAAACACTGTATGAATCCTATATTCTATACTTAATGGAGACTAGAGTGGTAAATGTGTGTTATACAAGGCAGAATACCATTGAAATAGAGAAAGAAACACGTTCGGCAGCTTTGGAAAGCCTTACTCTTCACTGAAATATAGTACTACACTCTATAACACAGTTGAGAGACAATGTTCCCGAGCTACCTCAGTTCATAACAGTTTGTAGGAAGTTGTGTGATAAAGTGGGCAAAGCTTATACTTGGACCAGAAGGAAGAATATAGGAAACTACATGACAACATTGATACTTCAGAGAAAATGACTGTAAACAGATGAGAACTTGTTTAGAACAGCTCAAAGAGATTCTCAGGTAAGTTTTTAGTGTAGTAAAGGTAGCTAAGATCCGGGAAATCCTTAATTCAAGTTAAGATGACATGAAACACTGTATGAATCCTATATTCTTTACTTAAAGGAGACTAGAGTGTTAAATGTGTGTTATACAACGCAGAATACCATTGAAATAGAGAAAGAAACACGTTTGGCAGCTTTGGAAACCCTTACACTTCACTGAAATGTAGTACTACACTCTATAACACAGTTGAGAGACAATGTTCCCCATCTGCCTCAGTTCATAACAGTGTGTAGGAAGTTGTTTGATAAACTGGGCAAAGCTTATACTTGGACCAGTAGGCAGAATATAGGAAACTACATGAAAACATGGATAATTCAGAGAAAATGAGTGTAAACAGATGAGAACTTGTTTAGAACAGCTCAAAGAGATTCTCAGGTAAGTTTTTAGTGTAGTAAAGGTGGCTAAGATCCGGGAAATCCTTAATTCAAGTTAAGATCACATGAAACACTGTATGAATCCTATATTCTTTACTTAAAAGAGACTAGAGTGGTAAATGTGTGTTATAAAACGCAGAATACCATTGAAATAGAGAAAGAAACACTTTCGGCAGCTTTGTTAAGCCTTACTCTTCACTGAAATATAGTACTACACTCTATAACACAGTTGAGAGACAATGTTCCCCATCTGCCTCAGTTCATAACAGTGTGTAGGAAGTTGTTTGATAAAGTGGGCAAAGCTTATACT
This sequence comes from Pipistrellus hanaki, assembly GCF_964339955.1. Taxonomy (NCBI): domain Eukaryota; kingdom Metazoa; phylum Chordata; class Mammalia; order Chiroptera; family Vespertilionidae; genus Pipistrellus; species Pipistrellus hanaki. Next base: position 343,502 of record NW_028182283.1, on the reverse strand, counting down.
TGGACCAGAAGGCAGAATATAGGAAACTACATGAAAACATGGATAATTCAGAGAAAATGACTGTAAACAGATGAGAACTTGTTTAGAACAGCTCAATCAGATTCTCCAAGTCAGTTCTTAGTGTAGAAAAGGTAGCTAAGATCCGGGAAATCCTTAATTCCAGTTAAGATGACATGAAACACTGTATGAATCCTATATTCTTTACTTAAACCAGACTAGAGTGGTAAATGTGTGGTATACAAGGCAGAATACCATTGAAATAGAGAAAGAAACACGTTCGGCAGCTTTGGAAAGCCTTACACTTCACTGAAATGTAGTACTACACTCTATAACACAGTTGAGAGACAATGTTCCCCATCTGCCTCAGTTCATAACAGTGTGTAGGAAGTTGTTTGATAAAGCGGGCAAAGCTTATACTTGGACCAGAAGGCAGAATATAGGAAACTACATGAAAACATGGATAATTCAGAGAAAATGACTGTAAACAGATGAGAACTTGTTTAGAACAGCTCAAAGAGATTCTCCAAGTCAGTTATTAGTGTAGAAAGGTAGCTAAGATCCGGGAAATCCTAAATTCAAGTTAAGATGACATGAAACACTGTATGAATCCTATATTCTTTTCTTAAAAGAGACTAGAGTGGTAAATGTGTGTTATACAAGGCAGAATACCATTGAAATAGAGAAAGAAACACGTTCGGCAGCTTTGGAAAGCCTTACACTTCACTGAAATGTAGTACTACACTCTATAAAACAGTTGAGAATCAATGTTCCCGAGCTGCCTCAGTACATAACAGTGTGTAGGAAGTTGTTTGAAAAAGTGGGAAAAGCTTATAATTGGACCAGAAGGCAGAATATAGGAAACTACATGAAAACATGGATAATTCAGAGAAAATGAGTGTAAACAGATGAGAACTTGTTTAGAACAGCGCAAAGAGATTCTCCAGTCAGTTCTTAGTGTAGTAAAGGTAGCTAAGATCCGGAAATCCTTAATTCGAGTTAAGATGACATGAAACACTGTATGATTGCTATATTCTTTACTTAAAGGAGTCTGGAGTGGTAAATGTGTGTTATACAAGGCAGAATACCATTGAAATAGAGAAAGAAACACGATTGGCAGCTTTGGAAAGCCTTACACTTCACTGAAATGTAGTACTACACTCTATAACACAGTTGAGAGACAATGTTCCCGAGCTACCTCAGTTCATAACAGTTTGTAGGAAGTTGTGTGATAAAGTGGGCAAAGCTTATACTTGGACCAGAAGGAAGAATATAGGAAACTACATGAAAACATGGATGATCCAGAGAAAATGACTGTAAACAGATGAGAACTTGTTTAGAACAGCTCAAAGAGATTCTCCAGTCAGTTCTTAGTGTAGTAAAGGTAGCTAAGATCCCGGAAATCCTTAATTCGAGTTAAGATCACATGAAACACTGTATGAATCCTATATTCTTAACTTAAAGGAGATTTGAGTAGTAAATGTGTGTTATACAAGGCAGATTACCATTGAAATAGAGAAAGAAACAGGTTCGGCAGCTTTGGAAAGCCTTACACTTCACTGAAATGTAGTACTACACTCTATAACACAGTTGAGAGACAATGTTCCCGAGCTGCCTCAGTTCATAACAGTGTGTAGGAAGTTGTTTGATAAAGTGGGCAAACCTTATACTTGGACCAGAAGGCAGAATATAGGAAACTACATGAAAACATGGATAATTCAGAGAAAATGAGTGTAAACATATGAGAACTTGTTTAGAACAGCTCAAAGAGATTCTTAGGTAAGTTTTTAGTGTAGTAAAGGTAGCTAAGATCCAGGAAATCCTTAATTCAAGTTAAGATCACATGAAACACTGTATGAATCCTATATTCTTTACTTAAAGGAGACTAGAGTGGTAAATGTGTGTTATAAAACGCAGAATACCATTGAAATAGAGAAAGAAACACTTTCGGCAGCTTTGTTAAGCCTTACTCTTCACTGAAATATAGTACTACACTCTATAACACAGTTGAGAGACAATGTTCCCCATCTGCCTCAGTTCATAACAGTGTGTAGGAAGTTGTTTGATAAAGCGGGCAAAGCTTATACTTGGACCAGAAGGCAGAATATAGGAAACTACATGAAAACATGGATAATTCAGAGAAAATGACTGTAAACAGATGAGAACTTGTTTAGAAAATTTCAAAGAGATTCTCCAAGTCAGTTATTAGTGTAGAAAAGGTAGCTAAGATCCGGGAAATCCTTAATTCAAGTTAAGATGACATGAAACACTGTACGAATCCTATATTCTTTTCTTAAAAGAGACTAGAGTGGTAAATGTGTGTTATACAAGGCAGAATACCATTGAAATAGAGAAAGAAACACGTTCGGCAGCTTTGGAAAGCCTTACACTTCACTGTAATGTAGAACTACACTCTATAAAACAGTTGAGAGACAATGTTCCCGAGCTGCCTCAGTACATAACAGTGTGTAGGAAGTTGTTTGATAAAGTGGGAAAAGCTTATACTTGGACCAGAAGGCAGAATATAGGAAACTACATGAAAACATGGATAATTCAGAGAAAATGAGTGTAAACAGATGAGAACTTGTTTAGAACAGCGCAAAGAGATTCTCCAGTCAGTTCTTAGTGTAGTAAAGGTAGCTAAGATCCGGAAATCCTTAATTCGAGTTAAGATGACATGAAACACTGTATGATTGCTATATTCTTTACTTAAAGGAGTCTGGAGTGGTAAATGTGTGTTATACAAGGCAGAATACCATTGAAATAGAGAAAGAAACACGTTCGGCAGCTTTGGAAAGCCTTACACTTCACTGAAATGTAGTACTACACTCTATAACACAGTTGAGAGACAATGTTCCCGAGCTGCCTCAGTTCATAACAGTGTGTAGGAAGTTGTTTGATAAAGTGGGCAAACCTTATACTTGGACCAGAAGGCAGAATATAGGAAACTACATGAAAACATGGATAATTCAGAGAAAATGACTGTAAACCGATGAGAACTTGTTTAGAACAGCTCAAAGAGATTCTCCAAGTCAGTTCTTAGTGTAGAAAAGGTAGCTAAGATCCGGGAAATCCTTAATGCAAGTTAAGATGACATGAAACACTGTATGAATCCTATATTCTTTACTTAAAGGAGACTAGAGTGGTAAATGTGTGTTATACAAGGCAGAATACCATTGAAATAGAGAAAGAAACACGTTCGGCAGCTTTGGAAAGCCTTACTCTTCACTGAAATATAGTACTACACTCTATAACACAGTTGAGAGACAATGTTCCCGAGCTGCCTCAGTTCATAACAGTGTGTAGGAAGTTGTTTGATAAAGTGGGCAAAGCTTATACTTGGACCAGAAGGCAGAATATAGGAAACTACATGAAAACATGGATAATTCAGAGAAAATGACTGTAAACAGATGAGAACTTGTTTAGAACAGCTCAATGAGATTCTCCAAGTCAGTTCTTAGTGTAGAAAAGGTAGCTAAGATCCGGGAAATCCTTAATTCAAGTTAAGATGACACGAAACACTGTATGAATTATTTATTCTTTACTTAAAGGAGACTAGAGTGGTAAATGTGTGTTATACAAGGCAGAATACCATTGAAATAGAGAAAGAAACACGATTGGCAGCTTTGGAAAGCCTTACACTTCACTGAAATATAGTACTACACTCTATAACACAGTTGAGAGACAATGTTCCCGAGCTGCCTCAGTTCATAATAGTGTGTAGGAAGTTGTTTGATAAAGTGGGCAAAGCTTATACTTGGACCAGAAGGCAGAATATAGGAAACTACTTGAAAACATGGATAATTCAGAGAAAATGAGTGTAAACAGATGAGAACTTGTTTAGAACATCTCAAAGAGATTCTCCAGTCAGTTCTTAGTGTAGTAAAGGTAGCTAAGATCCGGGAAATCCTCAATTCGAGTTAAGATGACATGAAACACTGTATGAATCCTATATTCTTTTCTTAAAAGAGACTAGAGTGGTAAATGTGTGTTATACAAGGCAGAATACCATTGAAATAGAGATTAAAACAGGTTCCGCAGCTTTGGAAAGCCTTACACTTCACTAAAAAGTAGTACTACACTCTATAACACAGTTGAGAGACAATGTTCCCGAGCTGCCTCAGTCCATAACAGTGTGTAGAAAGTTGTTTGATAAAGTGGGCAAAGCTTATACTTGGACCAGAAGTCAGAATATAGGAAACTACATGAAGACATGGATATTTCAGAGAAAATGAGTGTAAACAGATGAGAACTTGTTTAGAACAGCTCAAAGAGATTCTCCAAGTCAGTTCTTAGTGTAGAAAAGGTACCTAAGATCCGGGAAATCCTTAATTTGAGTTAAGATGACATGAAACACTGTATGAATCCTATATTCTTTACTTAAAGGAGACTAGAGTGGTAAATGTGTGTTATACAAGGCAGAATACCATTGAAATAGAGAAAGAAACACGTTCGGCAGCTTTGGAAAGCCTTACACTTCACTGAAATGTAGTACTACACTCTATAACACAGTTGAGAGACAATGTTCCCGAGCTGCCTCAGTTCATAACAGTGTGTAGGAAGTTGTTTGATAAAGTGGGCAAAGCTTATACTTGGACCAGAAGGCAGAATATAGGAAACTACATGAAAACATGGATAATTCAGAGAAAATGAATGTAAACAGATGAGAACTTGTTTAGAACAGCTCAAAGAGATTCTCCAAGTCAGTTCTTAGTGTAGAAAAGGTAGCTAAGATCCGGGAAATCCTTAATTCGAGTTAAGATGACATGAAACACTGTATGAATATTATATTCTTTACTTAAAGGAGACTCGAGTGGTAAATGTGTACTATACAAGGCAGAATACCATTGAAATAGAGAAAGAAACACGTTCGGCAGCTTTGGAAAGCCTTACACTTCACTGAAATGTAGTACTACACTCTATAACACAGTTGAGAGACAATGTTCCCGAGCTGCCTCAGTTCATAACAGTGTGTAGGAAGTTGTTTGATAAAGTGGGCAAAGCTTATAATTGGACCAGAAGGCAGAATATAGGAAACTACATGAAAACATGAATAATTCAGTGAAAATGAATGTAAACAGATGAGAACTTGATTAGAACAGCTGAAAGAGATTCTCCAAGTCAGTTCTTAGTGTAGAAAAGGTAGCTAAGATCCGGGAAATTCTTAATTCGAGTTAAGATCACATGAAACACTGTATGAATCCAATATTCTTTACTTAAAGGAGACTAGAGTGGTAAATGTGTGTTATAAAACGCAGAATACCATTGAAATAGAGAAAGAAACACTTTCGGCAGCTTTGTTAAGCCTTACTCTTCACTGAAATATAGTACTACACTCTATAACACAGTTGAGAGACAATGTTCCCCATCTGCCTCAGTTCATAACAGTGTGTAGGAAGTTGTTTGATAAAGTGGGCAAAGCTTATACTTGGACCAGAAGGCAGAATATAGGAAACTACATGAAAACATGGATAATTCAGAGAAAATGACTGTAAACAGATGAGAACTTGTTTAGAACAGCTCAAAGAGATTCTCCAAGTCAGTTATTAGTGTAGAAAAGGTAGCTAAGATCCGGGAAATCCTTAATTCCAGTTAAGATGACATGAAACACTGTATGAATCCTATATTCTTTACTTAAACCAGACTAGAGTGGTAAATGTGTGGTATACAAGGCAGAATACCATTGAAATAGAGAAAGAAACACGTTCGGCAGCTTTGGAAAGCCTTACACTTCACTGAAATGTAGTACTACACTCTATAAAACAGTTGAGAGACAATGTTCCCGAGCTGCCTCAGTACATAACAGTGTGTAGGAAGTTGTTTGATAAAGTGGGAAAAGCTTATACTTGGACCAGAAGGCAGAATATAGGAAACTACATGAAAACATGGATAATTCAGAGAAAATGAGTGTAAACAGATGAGAACTTGTTTAGAACAGCTGAAAGAGATTCTCCAAGTCAGTTCTTAGTGTAGAAAAGGTAGCTAAGATCCGGGAAATCCTTAATTCGAGTTAAGATGACATGAAACACTGTATGAATCCTATATTCTTTAATTAAAGGAGACTAGAGTGGTAAATGTGTGTTATACAAGGCAGAATACCATTGAAATAGAGAAAGAAACACATTCGGCAGCTTTGGAAAGCCTTACACTTCACTGAAATGTAGTACTTCACTCTATAACACAGTTGACAGACCATGTTCCCGGGCTGCCTCAGTTCATAACAGTGTGTATGAAGCTGTTTGATAAAGTGGGCAAAGCTTGTACTTGGACCAGAAGGCAGAATATAGGAAACTACATGAAAACATGGATAATTCAGAGAAAATGAGTGTAAACAGATGAGAACTTGTTTAGAACAGCTGAAAGAGATTCTCCAGTCAGTTCTTAGTGTAGTAAAGTTAGCTAAGATCCGGGAAATCCTTAATTCGAGTTAAGATCACATGAAACACTGTATGAATCCTATATTCTTTACTTAAAGTGACTAGAGTGGTAAATGTGTATTGTACAAAGCAGAATACCATTGAAATAGAGAAAGAAACACGTTCGGCAGCTTTGGAAAGCCTTACACTTCACTGAAATGTAGTACTACACTCTATAACACAGTTGAGAGACAATGTTACCGAGCTGCCTCAGTTCATAACAGTGTGTAGGAAGTTGTTTGATAAAGTGGGCAAAGCTTATACTTGGACCAGAAGGCAGAATATAGGAAACTACATGAAAACATGGATAATTCAGAGAAAATGACTGTAAACAGATGAGAACTTGTTTAGAACAGCTGAAAGAGATTCTCCAAGTCAGTTCTTAGTGTACAAAAGGTAGCTAAGATCGGGGAAATCCTTAATTTGAGTTAAGATCACATGAAACACTGTATGAATCCTATATTCTTTACTTAAAGGAGACTAGAGTGGTAAATGTGTGTTATACAAGGAAGAATACCATTGAAATATAGAAAGAAACACGTTCGGCAGCTTTGGAAAGCCTTACACTTCTCTGAAATATAGTACTACACTCTATAACACAGTTGAGAGACAATGTTCCCGAGCTGCCTCAGTTCATAACAGTGTGTAGGAAGTTGTTTGATAAAGTGGGCAAAGCTTATACTTGGACTAAAAGGCAGAATATAGGAAACTACATGAAAACATGGATAATTCGGAGAAAATGAGTGTAAACAGATGAGAACTTGTTTAGAACAGCTCAAAGAGATTCTCCAGTCAGTTCTTAGTGTAGTAAAGGTAGCTAAGATCCGGGAAATCCTTAATTCGAGTTAAGATGACATGAAACACTGTATGAATCCTATATTCTTTACTTAAAGGAGACTAGAGTGGTAAATGTGTGTTATACAAGGCAGAATACCATTGAAATAGAGAAAGAAACACGTTCGGCAGCTTTGGAAAGCCTTACACTTCACTGAAATATAGTACTACACTCTATAACACAGTTGAGAGACAATGTTCCCGGGCTGCCTCAGTTCATAACAGTGTGTAGGAAGTTGTTTGATAAAGTCTGCAAAGCTTATACTTGGACCAGAAGGCAGAATATAGGAAACTACATGAAAACATGGATAATTCCGAGAAAATGAGTGTAAACAGATGAGAACTTGTTTAGAACAGCTCAAAGATATTCTCCAGTAAGTTCTTAGTGTAGTAAAGGTAGCTAAGATCTGGGAAATCCTTAATTCGAGTTAAGATGACATGAAACACTATATGAATCCTATATTCTTTACTTAAAGTCGACTAGAGTGGTAAATGTGTGTTATACAAGGCAGAATACCATTGAAATAGAGAAAGACATGCGTTCGGCAGCTTTGGAAAGCCTTACACTTCACTGAAATGTAGTACTACACTCTATAACACAGTTGAGAGACAATGTTCCCGAGCTGCCTCAGTTCATAACAGTGTGTAGGAAGTTGTTTGATAAAGTGGGCAAAGCTTTACTTGGACCAGAAGGCAGAATATAGGAAACTACATGAAAACATGGATAATTTAGAGAAAATGACTGTAAACAAATGAGAACTTGTTTAGAACAGCTGAAAGAGATTCTCCAAGTCAGTTCTTAGTGTAGAAAACGTAGCTAAGATCCCGAAAATCCTTAATTCGAGTTAAGATCACATGAAACACTGTATGAATCCTATATTCTTTACTTAAAGGAGACTAGAGTGGTAAATGTGTATTATACAAGGCAGAATACCATTGAAACAGAGAAAGAAACACGTTCGGCAGCTTTGGAAAGCCTTACACTTCACTGAAATGTACTACTACACTCTATAACACAGTTGAGAGACAATGTTCCCGAGCTGCCTCAGTTCATAACAGTGTGTAGGAAGTTGTTTGATAAAGTGGGCAAAGCTTGTACTTGGACCAGAAGGCAGAATATAGGAAACTACATGAAAACATGGATAATTCAGAGAAAATGACTGTAAACAGATGAGAACTTGTTTAGAACAGCTGAAAGAGATTCTCCAAGTCAGTTCTTAGTGTAGAAAAGGTAGCTAAGATCGGGGAAATCCTTAATTCGAGTTAAGATCACATGAAACACTGTATGAATCCTATATTCTTTACTTAAAGTGACTAGAGTGGTAAATGTGTATTGTACAAAGCAGAATACCATTGAAATAGAGAAAGAAACACGTTCGGCAGCTTTGGAAAGCCTTACACTTCACTGAAATGTAGTACTACACTCTATAACACAGTTGAGAGACAATGTTCCCGAGCTGCCTCAGTTAATAACAGTGTGTAGGAAGTTGTTTGATAAAGTGGGAAAAGCTTATACTTGGACCAGAAGGCAGAATATAGGAAACTTCATGAAAACATGGATAATTCAGAGAAAATGAGTGTAAACAGATGAGAACTTGTTTAGAACAGCGCAAAGAGATTCTCCAGTCAGTTCTTAGTGTAGTAAAGGTAGCTAAGATCCGGAAATCCTTAATTCGAGTTAAGATGACATGAAACACTGTATGATTGCTATATTCTTTACTTAAAGGAGTCTGGAGTGGTAAATGTGTGTTATACAAGGCAGAATACCATTGAAATAGATAAAGAAACACGTTCGGCAGCTTTGGAAAGCCTTACACTTCACTGAAATGTAGTACTACACTCTATAACACAGTTGAGAGACAATGTTCCCGAGCTGCCTCAGTTCATAACAGTGTGTAGGAAGTTGTTTGATAAAGTGGGCAAACCTTATACTTGGACCAGAAGGCAAAATATAGGAAACTACATGAAAACATAGATAATTCGGAGAAAATGACTGTAAACAAATGAGAACTTGTTTAGAACAGCTGAAAGAGATTCTCCAAGTCAGTTCTTAGTGCAGAAAAGGTAGCTAAGATCCGGGAAATCCTTAATTCGAGTTAAGATGACATGAAACACTGTATGAATCCTATATTCTTTACTTAAAGGAGACTAGAGTGGTAAATGTGTGTTATACAAGGCAGAATACCATTGAAATAGAGAAAGAAACACGTTCGGCAGCTTTGGAAAGCCTTACACTTCACTGAAATGTAGTACTACACTCTATAACACATTTGAGAGACAATGTTCCCGAGTTGCCTCAGTTCATAACAGTGTGTAGGAAGTTGTTTCATAAAGTAGGCAAAGCTTATTCTTGGAACAGAAGGCAGAATATTGGAAAATACATGAAAACATGGATAATTCAGAGAAAATGACTGTAAAAAGTTGAGAACTTGTTTAGGACAGCTCAAAGAGATTCTCCAAGTCAGTTCTTAGTGTAGAAAAGGTAGCTACGATCCAGGAAATCCTTAATTCGAGTTAAGATGACATGAAACACTGTATGAATCCTATATTCTTTACTTAAAGGTGACTAGAGTGGTAAATGTGTATTATACAAGGCAGAATACCATTGAAATAGAGAAAGAAACACGTTCGGCAGCTTTGGAATGCCTTACACTTCACTGAAATGTAGTACTACACTCTATAACACAGTTGAGAGACAATGTTCCCGAGCTGCCTCAGTTCATAACAGTGTGTAGGAAGTTGTTTGATAAAGTGGGCAAAGCTTTACTTGGACCAGAAGGCAGAATATAGGAAACTACATGAAAACATGGATAATTTAGAGAAAATGACTGTAAACAAATGAGAACTTGTTTAGAACAGCTGAAAGAGATTCTCCAAGTCAGTTCTTAGTGTAGAAAAGGTAGCTAAGATCCCGACAATCCTTAATTTGAGTTAAGATCACATGAAACACTGTATGAATCCTATATTCTTTACTTAAAGGAGACTAGAGTGGTAAATGTGTATTATACAAGGCAGAATACCATTGAAACAGAGAAAGAAACACGTTCGGCAGCTTTGGAAAGCCTTACACTTCACTGAAATGTACTACTACACTCTATAACACAGTTGAGAGACAATGTTCCCGAGCTGCCTCAGTTCATAACAGTGTGTAGGAAGTTGTTTGATAAAGTGGGCAAAGCTTGTACTTGGACCAGAAGGCAGAATATAGGAAACTACATGAAAACATGGATAATTCAGAGAAAATGACTGTAAACAGATGAGAACTTGTTTAGAACAGCTGAAAGAGATTCTCCAAGTCAGTTCTTAGTGTAGAAAAGGTAGCTAAGATCGGGGAAATCCTTAATTCGAGTTAAGATCACATGAAACACTGTATGAATCCTATATTCTTTACTTAAAGTGACTAGAGTGGTAAATGTGTATTGTACAAAGCAGAATACCATTGAAATAGAGAAAGAAACACGTTCGGCAGCTTTGGAAAGCCTTACACTTCACTGAAATGTAGTACTACACTCTATAACACAGTTGAGAGACAATGTTCCCGAGCTGCCTCAGTTAATAACAGTGTGTAGGAAGTTGTTTGATAAAGTGGGAAAAGCTTATACTTGGACCAGAAGGCAGAATATAGGAAACTACATGAAAACATGGATAATTCAGAGAAAATGAGTGTAAACAGATGAGAACTTGTTTAGAACAGCGCAAAGAGATTCTCCTGTCAGTTCTTAGTGTAGTAAAGGTAGCTAAGATCCGGAAATCCTTAATTCGAGTTAAGATGACATGAAACACTGTATGATTGCTATATTCTTTACTTAAAGGAGTCTGGAGTGGTAAATGTGTGTTATACAAGGCAGAATACCATTGAAATAGATAAAGAAACACGTTCGGCAGCTTTGGAAAGCCTTACACTTCACTGAAATGTAGTACTACACTCTATAACACAGTTGAGAGACAATGTTCCCGAGCTGCCTCAGTTCATAACAGTGTGTAGGAAGTTGTTTGATAAAGTGGGCAAACCTTATACTTGGACCAGAAGGCAAAATATAGGAAACTACATGAAAACATAGATAATTCGGAGAAAATGACTGTAAACAAATGAGAACTTGTTTAGAACAGCTGAAAGAGATTCTCCAAGTCAGTTCTTAGTGCAGAAAAGGTAGCTAAGATCCGGGAAATCCTTAATTCGAGTTAAGATGACATGAAACACTGTATGAATCCTATATTCTTTACTTAAAGGAGACTAGAGTGGTAAATGTGTGTTATACAAGGCAGAATACCATTGAAATAGAGAAAGAAACACGTTCGGCAGCTTTGGAAAGCCTTACACTTCACTGAAATGTAGTACTACACTCTATAACACATTTGAGAGACAATGTTCCCGAGTTGCCTCAGTTCATAACAGTGTGTAGGAAGTTGTTTCATAAAGTAGGCAAAGCTTATTCTTGGAACAGAAGGCAGAATATTGGAAAATACATGAAAACATGGATAATTCAGAGAAAATGACTGTAAAAAGTTGAGAACTTGTTTAGGACAGCTCAAAGAGATTCTCCAAGTCAGTTCTTAGTGTAGAAAAGGTAGCTACGATCCAGGAAATCCTTAATTCGAGTTAAGATGACATGAAACACTGTATGAATCCTATATTCTTTACTTAAAGGTGACTAGAGTGGTAAATGTGTGTTATACAAGGCAAAATACCATTGAAATAGAGAAAGAAACACATTCGGCAGCTTTGGAAAGCCTTACACTTCACTGAAATGTAGTACTACACTCTAAAACACAGTTGAGAGACAATGTTCCCGAGCTGCCTCAGTTCATAACAGTGTGTAGGAAGTTGTTTGATAAAGTGGGCAAAGCTTATACATGGAATAAAAGGCAGAATATAGGAAACTACATGAAAACATGGATAATTCAGAGAAAATGAGTGTAAACAAATGAGAACTTCTTTAGAACAGCTCAAAGAGATTCTCCAGTCAGTTCTTAGTGTAGAAAAGGTAGCTAAGATCCGGGTAATCCTTAATTTGAGTTGAGATCACATGAAACACTGTATGAATCCTATATTCCTTACTTAAAGGAGACTAGAGTGGTAAATGGGTATTATACAAGGCAGAATACCATTGACATAGAGAAAGAAACACGTTCGGCAGCTTTGGAAAGCCTTACACTTCACTGAAATGTAGTACTACACTCTATATCAAAGTTGAGAGACAATGTTCCCGAGCTGCCTCAGTTCATAACAGTGTGTAGGAAGTTGTTTGATAAAGTGGGCAAAGCTTATACTTGGACCAGAAGGCAAACTATAGGAAACTACATGAATACATGAATAATTCTGTGAAAATGAGTGTAAACAAATGAGAACTTGTTTAGAACAGCTGAAAGAGATTCTCCAAGTCAGTTCTTAGTGTAGAAAAGGTAGCTAAGATCCGGGAAATCCTTAATTCGAGTTAAGATGACATGAAACACTGTATGAATCCTATATTCTTTAATTAAAGGAGACTAGAGTGGTAAATGTGTGTTATACAAGGCAGAATACCATTGAAATAGAGAAAGAAACACATTCGGCAGCTTTGGAAAGCCTTACACTTCACTGAAATGTAGTACTACACTCTATAACACAGTTGAGAGACAATGTTCCCGAGCTGCCTCAGTTCATAACATTGTGTAGGAAGTTGTTTGATGAAGTGGGCAAAGCTTATACTTGGACCAGAAGGCAAACTATAGGATACTACATGAAAACATGAATAATTCAGTGAAAATGACTGTAAACAGAGAAGAACTTGTTTAGAACAGCTGAAAGAGATTCTGCAAGTCAGTTCTTAGTGTAGAAAAGGTAGCTAAGATCCGGGAAATCCTTAATTCGAGTTAAGATGACATGAAACACTGTATGAATCCTATATTCTTTAATTAAAGGAGACTAGAGTGGTAAATGTGTGTTATACAAGGCAGAATACCATTGAAATAGAGAAAGAAACACATTCGGCAGCTTTGGAAAGCCTTACACTTCACTGAAATGTACTACTACACTCTATAACACAGTTGAGAGACAATGTTCCCGGGCTGCCTCAGTTCATAACAGTGTGTAGGACGTTGTTTGATAAAGTGGGCAAAGCTTGTACTTGGACCAGAAGGCAGAATATAGGAAACTACATGAAAACATGGATAATTCAGAGAAAATGACTGTAAACAGATGAGAACTTGTTTAGAACAGCTGAAAGAGATTCTCCAAGTCAGTTCTTAGTGTAGAAAAGGTAGCTAAGATCGGGGAAATCCTTAATTCGAGTTAAGATCACATGAAACACTGTATGAATCCTAAATTCTTTACTTAAAGGAGACTAGAGTGGTAAATGTGTGTTATAAAACGCAGAATACCATTGAAATAGAGAAAGAAACACGTTCGGCAGCTTTGGAAAGCCTTACACTTCACTGAAATATAGTACTACACTCTATAACACAGTTGAGAGACAATGTTCCCGAGCTGCCTCAGTTCATAACAGTGTGTAGGAAGTTGTTTGATAAAGTGGGCAAAGCTTATACTTGGACCAGAAGGCAGAATATAGGAAACTACATGAAAACATGGATAATTCAGAGAAAATGAGTGTAAACAGATGAGAACTTGTTTAGAACAGCTCAAAGATATTCTCCAGTAAGTTCTTAGTGTAGTAAAGGTAGCTAAGATCTGGGAAATCCTTAATTCGAGTTAAGATGACATGAAACACTATATGAATCCTATATTCTTTACTTAAAGTCGACTAGAGTGGTAAATGTGTGTTATACAAGGCAGAATACCATTGAAATAGAGAAAGACACACGTTCGGCAGCTTTGGAAAGCCTTACACTTCACTGAAATGTAGTACTACACTCTATAACACAGTTGAGAGACAATGTTCCCGAGCTGCCTCAGTTCATAACAGTGTGTAGGAAGTTGTTTGATAAAGTGGGCAAAGCTTATACTTGGACCAGAAGGCAGAATATAGGAAACTACATGAAAACATGGATAATTCAGAGAAAATGACTGTAAACAAATGAGAACTTGTTTAGAACAGCTGAAAGAGATTCTCCAAGTCAGTTCTTAGTGTAGAAAAGGTAGCTAAGATCCCGAAAATCCTTAATTCGAGTTAAGATCACATGAAACACTGTATGAATCCTATATTCTTTACTTAAAGGAGACTAGAGTGGTAAATGTGTATTATACAAGGCAGAATACCATTGAAATAGAGAAAGAAACACGTTCGGCAGCTTTGGAAAGCCTTACACTTCACTGAAATGTAGTACTACACTCTATAACACAGTTGAGAGACAATGTTCCCGAGCTGCCTCAGTTCATAACAGTGTGTAGGAAGTTGTTTGATGAAGTGGGCAAAGCTTATACTTGGACCAGAAGGCAGAATATAGGAAACTACATGAAAACATGAATAATTCAGTGAAAATGACTGTAAACAGATGAGAACTTGTTTAGAACAGCTGAAATAGATTCTCCAAGTCAGTTCTTAGTGTAGAAAAGGTAGCTAAGATCCGGGAAATCCTTAATTCGAGTTAAGATGACATGAAACACTGAATGAATCCTATATTCTTTAATTAAAGGAGACTAGAGTGGTAAATGTGTGTTATACAAGGCAGAATACCATTGAAATAGAGAAAGAAACACATTCGGCAGCTTTGGAAAGCCTTACACTTCACTGAAATGTAGTACTACACTCTATAACACAGTTGAGAGACAATGTTCCCGAGCTGCCTCAGTTCATAACATTGTGTAGGAAGTTGTTTGATGAAGTGGGCAAAGCTTATACTTGGACCAGAAGGCAAACTATAGGAAACTACATGAAAACATGAATAATTCAGTGAAAATGACTGTAAACAGATGAGAACTTGTTTAGAACAGCTGAAAGAGATTCTGCAAGTCAGTTCTTAGTGTAGAAAAGGTAGCTAAGATCCGGGAAATCCTTAATTCGATTTAAGATGACATGAAACACTGTATGAATCCTATATTCTTTAATTAAAGGAGACTAGAGTGGTAAATGTGTGTTATACAAGGCAGAATACCATTGAAATAGAGAAAGAAACACATTCGGCAGCTTTGGAAAGCCTTACACTTCACTGAAATGTAGTACTTCACTCTATAACACAGTTGACAGACCATGTTCCCGGGCTGCCTCAGTTCATAACAGTGTGTATGAAGCTGTTTGATAAAGTGGGCAAACCTTGTACTTGGACCAGAAGGCAGAATATAGGAAACTACATGAAAACATGGATAATTCAGAGAAAATGAGTGTAAACAGATGAGAACTTGTTTAGAACAGCTGAAAGAGATTCTCCAGTCAGTTCTTAGTGTAGTAAAGTTAGCTAAGATCCGGGAAATCCTTAATTCGAGTTAAGATCACATGAAACACTGTATGAATCCTATATTCTTTACTTAAAGTGACTAGAGTGGTAAATGTGTATTGTACAAAGCAGAATACCATTGAAATAGAGAAAGAAACACGTTCGGCAGCTTTGGAAAGCCTTACACTTCACTGAAATGTAGTACTACACTCTATAACACAGTTGATAGACAATGTTCCCGAGCTGCCTCAGTTCATAACAGTCTGTAGGAAGTTGTTTGATAAAGTGGGCAAAGCTTATACTTGGACCAGAAGGCCGAATATAGGAAACTACATGAAAACATGGATAATTCAGAGAAAATGACTGTAAACAAATGAGAACTTGTTTAGAACAGCTGAAAGAGATTCTCCAAGTCAGTTCATGGTGTACAAAAGGTAGCTAAGATCGGGGAAATCCTTAATTCGAGTTAAGATCACATGAAACACTGTATGAATCCTATATTCTTTACTTAAAGGAGACTAGAGTGGTAAATGTGTGTTATACAAGGAAGAATAGCATTGAAATATAGAAAGAAACACGTTCGGCACCTTTGGAAAGCCTTACACTTCTCTGAAATATAGTACTACACTCTATAACACAGTTGAGAGACAATGTTCCCGAGCTGCCTCAGTTCATAACAGTGTGTAGGAAGTTGTTTGATAAAGTGGGCAAAGCTTATACTTGGACTAAAAGGCAGAATATAGGAAACTACATGAAAACATGGATAATTCGGAGAAAATGAGTGTAAACAGATGAGAACTTGTTTAGAACAGCTCAAAGAGATTCTCCAGTCAGTTCTTAGTGTAGTAAAGGTAGCTAAGATCCGGGAAATCCTTAATTCGAGTTAAGATGACATGAAACACTGTATGAATCCTATATTCTTTACTTAAAGGAGACTAGAGTGGTAAATGTGTGTTATAAAATGCAGAATACCATTGAAATAGAGAAAGAAACACTTTCGGCAGCTTTGTTAAGCCTTACTCTTCACTGAAATATAGTACTACACTCTATAACACAGTTGAGAGACAATGTTCCCCATTTGCCTCAGTTCATAACAGTGTGTAGGAAGTTGTTTGATAAAGTGGGCAAAGCTTATACTTGGAACAGAAGGCAGAATATAGGAAACTACATGAAAACATGGATAATTCAGAGAAAATGAGTGTAAACAGATGAGAACTTGTTTAGAACAGCTCAAAGATATTCTCCAGTAAGTTCTTAGTGTAGTAAAGGTAGCTAAGATCTGGGAAATCCTTAATTCGAGTTAAGATGACATGAAACACTATATGAATCCTAAATTCTTTACTTAAAGTCGACTAGAGTGGTAAATGTGTGTCATACAAGGCAGAATACCATTGAAATAGAGAAAGACACGCGTTCGGCAGCTTTGGAAAGCCTTACACTTCACTGAAATGTAGTACTACACTCTATAACACAGTTGAGAGACAATGTTCCCGAGCTGCCTCAGTTCATAACAGTGTGTAGGAAGTTGTTTGATAAAGTGGGCAAAGCTTTACTTGGACCAGAAGGCAGAATATAGGAAACTACATGAAAACATGGATAATTCAGAGAAAATGACTGTAAACAAATGAGAACTTGTTTAGAACAGCTGAAAGAGATTCTCCAAGTCAGTTCTTAGTGTAGAAAAGGTAGCTAAGATCCCGAAAATCCTTAATTCGAGTTAAGATCACATGAAACACTGTATGAATCCTATATTCTTTACTTAAAGGAGACTAGAGTGGTAAATGTGTATTATACAAGGCAGAATACCATTGAAACAGAGAAAGAAACACGTTCTGCAGCTTTGGAAAGCCTTACACTTCACTGAAATGTACTACTACACTCTATAACACAGTTGAGAGACAATGTTCCCGAGCTGCCTCAGTTCATAACAGTGTGTAGGAAGTTGTTTGATAAAGTGGGCAAAGCTTGTACTTGGACCAGAAGGCAGAATATAGGAAACTACATGAAAACATGGATAATTCAGAGAAAATGACTGTAAACAGATGAGAACTGGTTTAGAACAGCTGAAAGAGATTCTCCAAGTCAGTTCTTAGTTTAGAAAAGGTAGCTAAGATCGGGGAAATCCTTAATTCGAGTTAAGATCACATGAAACACTGTATGAATCCTATATTCTTTAATTAAAGGAGACTAGAGTGGTAAATGTGTGTTATACAAGGCAGAATACCATTGAAATAGAGAAAGAAACACATTCGGCAGCTTTGGAAAGCCTTACACTTCACTGAAATGTAGTACTTCACTCTATAACACAGTTGACAGACCATGTTCCCGGGCTGCCTCAGTTCATAACAGTGTGTATGAAGCTGTTTGATAAAGTGGGCAAACCTTGTACTTGGACCAGAAGGCAGAATATAGGAAACTACATGAAAACATGGATAATTCAGAGAAAATGAGTGTAAACAGATGAGAACTTGTTTAGAACAGCTGAAAGAGATTCTCCAGTCAGTTCTTAGTGTAGTAAAGTTAGCTAAGATCCGGGAAATCCTTAATTCGAGTTAAGATCACATGAAACACTGTATGAATCCTATATTCTTTACTTAAAGTGACTAGAGTGGTAAATGTGTATTGTACAAAGCAGAATACCATTGAAATAGAGAAAGAAACACGTTCGGCAGCTTTGGAAAGCCTTACACTTCACTGAAATGTAGTACTACACTCTATAACACAGTTGATAGACAATGTTCCCGAGCTGCCTCAGTTCATAACAGTCTGTAGGAAGTTGTTTGATAAAGTGGGCAAAGCTTATACTTGGACCAGAAGGCCGAATATAGGAAACTACATGAAAACATGGATAATTCAGAGAAAATGACTGTAAACAAATGAGAACTTGTTTAGAACAGCTGAAAGAGATTCTCCAAGTCAGTTCATGGTGTACAAAAGGTAGCTAAGATCGGGGAAATCCTTAATTCGAGTTAAGATCACATGAAACACTGTATGAATCCTATATTCTTTACTTAAAGGAGACTAGAGTGGTAAATGTGTGTTATACAAGGAAGAATAGCATTGAAATATAGAAAGAAACACGTTCGGCACCTTTGGAAAGCCTTACACTTCTCTGAAATATAGTACTACACTCTATAACACAGTTGAGAGACAATGTTCCCGAGCTGCCTCAGTTCATAACAGTGTGTAGGAAGTTGTTTGATAAAGTGGGCAAAGCTTATACTTGGACTAAAAGGCAGAATATAGGAAACTACATGAAAACATGGATAATTCGGAGAAAATGAGTGTAAACAGATGAGAACTTGTTTAGAACAGCTCAAAGAGATTCTCCAGTCAGTTCTTAGTGTAGTAAAGGTAGCTAAGATCCGGGAAATCCTTAATTCGAGTTAAGATGACATGAAACACTGTATGAATCCTATATTCTTTACTTAAAGGAGACTAGAGTGCTAAATGTGTGTTATAAAATGCAGAATACCATTGAAATAGAGAAAGAAACACTTTCGGCAGCTTTGTTAAGCCTTACTCTTCACTGAAATATAGTACTACACTCTATAACACAGTTGAGAGACAATGTTCCCCATTTGCCTCAGTTCATAACAGTGTGTAGGAAGTTGTTTGATAAAGTGGGCAAAGCTTATACTTGGAACAGAAGGCAGAATATAGGAAACTACATGAAAACATGGATAATTCAGAGAAAATGAGTGTAAACAGATGAGAACTTGTTTAGAACAGCTTAAAGATATTCTCCAGTAAGTTCTTAGTGTAGTAAAGGTAGCTAAGATCTGGGAAATCCTTAATTCGAGTTAAGATGACATGAAACACTATATGAATCCTAAATTCTTTACTTAAAGTCGACTAGAGTGGTAAATGTGTGTCATACAAGGCAGAATACCATTGAAATAGAGAAAGACACGCGTTCGGCAGCTTTGGAAAGCCTTACACTTCACTGAAATGTAGTACTACACTCTATAACACAGTTGAGAGACAATGTTCCCGAGCTGCCTCAGTTCATAACAGTGTGTAGGAAGTTGTTTGATAAAGTGGGCAAAGCTTTACTTGGACCAGAAGGCAGAATATAGGAAACTACATGAAAACATGGATAATTCAGAGAAAATGACTGTAAACAAATGAGAACTTGTTTAGAACAGCTGAAAGAGATTCTCCAAGTCAGTTCTTAGTGTAGAAAAGGTAGCTAAGATCCCGAAAATCCTTAATTCGAGTTAAGATCACATGAAACACTGTATGAATCCTATATTCTTTACTTAAAGGAGACTAGAGTGGTAAATGTGTATTATACAAGGCAGAATACCATTGAAACAGAGAAAGAAACACGTTCTGCAGCTTTGGAAAGCCTTACACTTCACTGAAATGTACTACTACACTCTATAACACAGTTGAGAGACAATGTTCCCGAGCTGCCTCAGTTCATAACAGTGTGTAGGAAGTTGTTTGATAAAGTGGGCAAAGCTTGTACTTGGACCAGAAGGCAGAATATAGGAAACTACATGAAAACATGGATAATTCAGAGAAAATGACTGTAAACAGATGAGAACTGGTTTAGAACAGCTGAAAGAGATTCTCCAAGTCAGTTCTTAGTTTAGAAAAGGTAGCTAAGATCGGGGAAATCCTTAATTCGAGTTAAGATCACATGAAACACTGTATGAATCCTAAATTCTTTACTTAAAGGAGACTAGAGTGGTAAATGTGTGTTATAAAACGCAGAATACCATTGAAATAGAGAAAGAAACACGTTCGGCAGCTTTGGAAAGCCTTACACTTCACTGAAATATAGTACTACACTCTATAACACAGTTGAGAGACAATGTTCCCGAGCTGCCTCAGTTCATAACAGTGTGTAGGAAGTTGTTTGATAAAGTGGGCAAAGCTTATACTTGGACCAGAAGGCAGAATATAGGAAACTACATGAAAACATGAATAATTCAGTGAAAATGACTGTAAACAGATGAGAACTTGTTTAGAACAGCTGAAAGAGATTCTCCAAGTCAGTTCTTAGTGTAGAAAAGGTAGCTAAGATCCGGGAAATCCTTAATTCGAGTTAAGATGACATGAAACACTGAATGAATCCTATATTCTTTAATTAAAGGAGACTAGAGTGGTAAATGTGTGTTATACAAGGCAGAATACCATTGAAATAGAGAAAGAAACACATTCGGCAACTTTGGAAAGCCTTACACTTCACTGAAATGTAGTACTACACTCTATAACACAGTTGAGAGACAATGTTCCCGAGCTGCCTCAGTTCATAACATTGTGTAGGAAGTTGTTTGATGAAGTGGGCAAAGCTTATACTTGGACCAGAAGGCAAACTATAGGAAGCTACATGAAAACATGAATAATTCAGTGAAAATGACTGTAAACAGATGAGAACTTGTTTAGAACAGCTGAAAGAGATTCTGCAAGTCAGTTCTTAGTGTAGAAAAGGTAGCTAAGATCCGGGAAATCCTTAATTCGAGTTAAGATGACATGAAACACTGTATGAATCCTATATTCTTTAATTAAAGGGGACTAGAGTGGTAAATGTGTGTTATACAAGGCAGAATACCATTGAAATAGAGAAAGAAACACCTTCGGCAGCTTTGGAAAGCCTTACACTTCACTGAAATGTAGTACTTCACTCTATAACACAGTTGACAGACCATGTTCCCGGGCTGCCTCAGTTCATAACAGTGTGTATGAAGCTGTTTGATAAAGTGGGCAAACCTTGTACTTGGACCAGAAGGCAGAATATAGGAAACTACATGAAAACATGGATAATTCAGAGAAAATGAGTGTAAACAGATGAGAACTTGTTTAGAACAGCTGAAAGAGATTCTCCAGTCAGTTCTTAGTGTAGTAAAGTTAGCTAAGATCCGGGAAATCCTTAATTCGAGTTAAGATCACATGAAACACTGTATGAATCCTATATTCTTTACTTAAAGTGACTAGAGTGGTAAATGTGTATTGTACAAAGCAGAATACCATTGAAATAGAGAAAGAAACACGTTCGGCAGCTTTGGAAAGCCTTACACTTCACTGAAATGTAGCACTACACTCTATAACACAGTTGAGAGACAATGTTCCCGAGCTACCTCAGTTCATAACAGTGTGTAGGAAGTAGTTTGATAAAGTGGGCAAAGCTTATACTTGGACCAGAAGGCAAACTATAGGAAACTACAAGAAAACATGAATAATTCAGTGAAAATGACTGTAAACAGATGAGAACTTGTTTAGAACAGCTGAAAGAGATTCTCCAAGTCAGTTCTTAGTGTAGAAAAGGTAGCTAAGATCCGGGAAATCCTTAATTCGAGTTAAGATCACATGAAACACTGTATGAATCCTATATTCTTTACTTAAAGGAGACTAGAGTGGTAAATGTGTGTTATACAAGGCAGAATGCCATTGAAATAGAGAAAGAAACACGTTCGGCAGCTTTGGAAAGCCTTACACTTCACTGAAATGTAGTACTACACTCTATAACACAGTTGAGAGACAATGTTCCCGAGCTGCCTCAGTTCATAACAGTGTGTAGGAAGTTGTTTGATATAGTGGGCAAAGCTTATACTTGGACCAGAAGGCAGAATGTAGGAAACTACATGAAAACATGGATAATTCAGAGAAAATGACTGTAAACAGAAGAGAACTTGTTTAGAACAGCTCAAAGACATTCTCCAGTCAGTTCTTAGTGTAGTAAAGGTAGCTAAGATCCGGGAAATCCTTCATTCGAGTTAAGATCACATGAAACACTGTATGAGTCCTATATTATTTACTTAAAGTTGACTAGAGTGGTAAATGTGTGTTATACAAGGCAGAATACCATTGAAATAGAGATAGAAACACGTTCGGCAGCTTTGGAAAGCCTTACACTTCACTGAAATATAATACTACACTCTATAACACAGTTGAGAGACAATGTTCCCGAGCTGCCTCAGTTCAGAACAGTGTGTAGGAAGTTGTTTGATAAAGTGGGCAAAGCTTATACTTGGACCAGAAGGCAAAATATAGGAAACTACATGAAAACATGAATAATTCAGTGAAAATGACTGTAAACAGATGAGAACTTGTTTAGAACAGCTCAAAGAGATTCTACAGTCAGTTCTTAGTGTAGTCAAGGTAGCTAAGATCCGGGAAATCCTTAATTAGAGTTAAGATCACATGAAACACTGCATGAATCCTATATTCTTTACTTAAAGGAGACTAGAGTGGTAAATGTGTGTTATACAAGGCAGAACAGCATTGAAATAGAGAAAGAAACACGTTCGGCAGCTTTGGAAAGCCTTACACTTCACTGAAATGTAGTACTACACTCTATAACACAGTTGAGAGACAATGTTCCCGAGCTCCCTCAGTTCATAACAGTGTGTAGGAAGTTGTTTGATAAAGTGGGCAATGCTTATACTTGGACCAGAAGGCAGAATATAGGAAACTACATGAAAACATGGATAATTCAGAGAAAATGACTGTAAACAGATGAGATCTTGTTTAGAACAGCTCAAAGAGATTCTCCAAGTCAGTTCTTATTGTAGTAAAGGTAGCTAAGATCCGGGAAATCCTTAATTCGAGTTAAGATGACATGAAACACTGTATGAATCCTATATTCTTTACTTAAAGGAGAGTAGAGTGGTAAATGTGTATTATACAAGGCAGAATACCATTGAAATAGAGAAAGAAACAGGTTCGGAAGCTTTGGAAAGCCTTACACTTCACTGAAATGTAGTACTACACTCTATGACACAGTTGAGAGACAATGTTCCGGAGCTGCCTCAGTTCATAACACTGTGTAGGAAGCTGTTTGATAAAGTGGGCAAAGCTTATACTTGTACAAGAAGGCAGAATATAGGAAACTACATGAAAACATGGATAATTCAGAAAAAATGACTGTAAACAAATGAGAACTTGTTTAGAACAGCTGAAAGAGATTCTCCAAGTCAGTTCTTAGTGTAGAAAAGGTAGCTAAGATCCGGGAAATCCTTAATTCGAGTTAAGATCACATGAAACACTGTATGAACCCTATATTCTTTACTTAAAGGAGACTAGAGTGGTAAATGTGTATTATACAAGGCAGAATACCATTGAAATAGAGAAAGAAACACGTTCGGCAGCTTTGGAAAGCCTTACACTTCAATGAAATGTAGTACTACACTCTATAACACAGTTGAGAGACAATGTTCCCGAGCTGCCTCAGTTCATAACAGTGTGTAGGAAGTTGTTTGATATAGTGGGCAAAGCTTATACTTGGACCAGAAGGCAGAATGTAGGAAACTACATGAAAACATGGATAATTCAGAGAAAATGACTGTAAACAGAAGAGAACTTGTTTAGAACAGCTCAAAGACATTCTCCAGTCAGTTCTTAGTGTAGTAAAGGTAGCTAAGATCCGGAAAATCCTTCATTCGAGTTAAGATCACATGAAACACTGTATGAATCCTATATTATTTACTTAAAGTTGACTAGAGTGGTAAATGTGTGTTATACAAGGCAGAATACCATTGAAATAGAGAAAGAAACACGTTCGGCAGCTTTGGAAAGCCTTACACTTCACTGAATTGTAGTACTACACTCTATAACACAGTTGAGAGACAATGTTCCCGAGCTGCCTCAGTTCATAACATTGTGTAGGAAGTTGTTTGATAAAGTGGGCAAAGCTTATACTTGGACCAGAAGGCAAACTATAGGAAACTACATGAAAACATGAATAATTCAGTGAAAATGACTGTAAACAGATGAGAACTTGTTTAGAACAGCTGAAAGAGATTCTCCAAGTCAGTTCTTAGTGTAGAAAAGGTAGCTAAGATCCGGGAAATCCTTAATTCGAGTTAAGATCACATGAAACACTGTATGAATCCTATATTCTTTAATTAAAGGAGACAAGAGTGGTAAATATGTGTTATACAAGGCAGAATACCATTGAAATAGAGAATGAAACACATTCGGCAGCTTTGGAAAGCCTTACACTTCACTGAAATGTAGTACTACACTCTATAACACAGTTGAGAGACACTGTTCCCGAGCTGCCTCAGTTCATAACAGTGTGTAGGAAGCTGTTTGATAAAGTGGGCAAAGCTTATACTTGGACCAGAAGGCAGAATATAGGAAACTACATGAAAACATGGATAATTCAGAGAAAATGAGTGTAAAGAGATGCGAACTTGTTTAGAACAGCTCAAAGAGATTCTCCAGTCAGTTCTTAGTGTAGAAAAGGTAGCTAAGATCCGGGAAATCCTTAATTCGAGTTAAGATCACATGAAACACTGTATGAATCCTATATTCTTTACTTAAAGGAGTCTAGAGTAGTAAATGTGTATTATATAAGGCAGAATACCATTGAAATAGAGAAAGAAACACGTTCGGCAGCTTTGGAAAGCCTTACACTTCACTGAAATGTAGTACTACACTCTATAACACAGTTGAGAGACAATGTTCCCGAGCTACCTCAGTTCATAACAGTGTGTAGGAAGTAGTTTGATAAAGTGGGCAAAGCTTATACTTGGACCAGAAGGCAAACTATAGGAAACTACAAGAAAACATGAATAATTCAGTGAAAATGACTGTAAACAGATGAGAACTTGTTTAGAACAGCTGAAAGAGATTCTCCAAGTCAGTTCTTAGTGTAGAAAAGGTAGCTAAGATCCGGGAAATCCTTAATTCGAGTTAAGATCACATGAAACACTGTATGAATCCTATATTCTTTACTTAAAAGAGACTAGAGTGGTAAATGTGTGTTATACAAGGCAGAATACCATTGAAATAGAGAAAGAAACACGTTCGGCAGCTTTGGAAAGCCTTACACTTCACTGAAATGTAGTACTATACTCTATAACACAGTTGAGAGACAATGTTCCCGAGCTGCCTCAGTTCATAACAGTGTGTAGGAAGTTGTTTGATAAAGTGGGCAAAGCTATTACTTGGACCAGAAGGCAGAATATAGGAAACTACATGAAAACATGGATAATTCAGAGAAAATGACTGTAAACAAATGAGAACTTGTTTAGAACAGCTGAAAGAGATTCTCCAAGTCAGTTCTTAGTGTAGTAAAGGTAGCTGAGATCGGGGAAATTCTTAATTCGAGTTAAGATCACATGAAACACTGTATGAACACTATATACTTTACTTAAAGTTGACTAGAGTGGTAAATGTGTGTTATACAAGGCAGAATACCATTGAAATAGAGAAAGAAACACGTTCGGCAGCTTTGGAAAGCCTTACACTTCTCTGAAATATAGTACTACACTCTATAACACAGTTGAGAGACAATGTTCCCGAGCTGCCTCAGTTCATAACAGTGTGTAGGAAGTTGTTTGATAAAGTGGGCAAAGCTTATACTTGGACTAAAAGGCAGAATATAGGAAACTACATGAAAACATGGATAATTCGGAGAAAATGAGTGTAAACAGATGAGAACTTGTTTAGAACAGCTCAAAGAGATTCTCCAGTCAGTTCTTAGTGTAGTAAAGGTAGCTAAGATCCGGGAAATCCTTAATTCGAGTTAAGATGACATGAAACACTGTATGAATCCTATATTCTTTACTTAAAGGAGACAAGAGTGGTAAATATGTGTTATACAAGGCAGAATACCATTGAAATAGAGAATGAAACACATTCGGCAGCTTTGGAAAGCCTTACACTTCACTGAAATGTAGTACTACACTCTATAACACAGTTGAGAGACACTGTTCCCGAGCTGCCTCAGTTCATAACAGTGTGTAGGAAGCTGTTTGATAAAGTGGGCAAAGCTTATACTTGGACCAGAAGGCAGAATATAGGAAACTACATGAAAACATGGATAATTCAGAGAAAATGAGTGTAAAGAGATGCGAACTTGTTTAGAACAGCTCAAAGAGATTCTCCAGTCAGTTCTTAGTGTAGAAAAGGTAGCTAAGATCCGGGAAATCCTTAATTCGAGTTAAGATCACATGAAACACTGTATGAATCCTATATTCTTTACTTAAAGGAGTCTAGAGTAGTAAATGTGTATTATATAAGGCAGAATACCATTGAAATAGAGAAAGAAACACGTTCGGCAGCTTTGGAAAGCCTTACACTTCACTGAAATGTAGTACTACACTCTATAACACAGTTGAGAGACAATGTTCCCGAGCTACCTCAGTTCATAACAGTGTGTAGGAAGTAGTTTGATAAAGTGGGCAAAGCTTATACTTGGACCAGAAGGCAAACTATAGGAAACTACAAGAAAACATGAATAATTCAGTGAAAATGACTGTAAACAGATGAGAACTTGTTTAGAACAGCTGAAAGAGATTCTCCAAGTCAGTTCTTAGTGTAGAAAAGGTAGCTAAGATCCGGGAAATCCTTAATTCGAGTTAAGATCACATGAAACACTGTATGAATCCTATATTCTTTACTTAAAAGAGACTAGAGTGGTAAATGTGTGTTATACAAGGCAGAATACCATTGAAATAGAGAAAGAAACACGTTCGGCAGCTTTGGAAAGCCTTACACTTCACTGAAATGTAGTACTATACTCTATAACACAGTTGAGAGACAATGTTCCCGAGCTGCCTCAGTTCATAACAGTGTGTAGGAAGTTGTTTGATAAAGTGGGCAAAGCTATTACTTGGACCAGAAGGCAGAATATAGGAAACTACATGAAAACATGGATAATTCAGAGAAAATGACTGTAAACAAATGAGAACTTGTTTAGAACAGCTGAAAGAGATTCTCCAAGTCAGTTCTTAGTGTAGTAAAGGTAGCTGAGATCCGGGAAATTCTTAATTCGAGTTAAGATCACATGAAACACTGTATGAACACTATATACTTTACTTAAAGTTGACTAGAGTGGTAAATGTGTGTTATACAAGGCAGAATACCATTGAAATAGAGAAAGAAACACGTTCGGCAGCTTTGGAAAGCCTTACACTTCTCTGAAATATAGTACTACACTCTATAACACAGTTGAGAGACAATGTTCCCGAGCTGCCTCAGTTCATAACAGTGTGTAGGAAGTTGTTTGATAAAGTGGGCAAAGCTTATACTTGGACTAAAAGGCAGAATATAGGAAACTACATGAAAACATGGATAATTCGGAGAAAATGAGTGTAAACAGATGAGAACTTGTTTAGAACAGCTCAAAGAGATTCTCCAGTCAGTTCTTAGTGTAGTAAAGGTAGCTAAGATCCGGGAAATCCTTAATTCGAGTTAAGATGACATGAAACACTGTATGAATCCTATATTCTTTACTTAAAGGAGACTAGAGTGGTAAATGTGTGTTATAAAATGCAGAATACCATTGAAATAGAGAAAGAAACACTTTCGGCAGCTTTGTTAAGCCTTACTCTTCACTGAAATATAGTACTACACTCTATAACACAGTTGAGAGACAATGTTCCCCATTTGCCTCAGTTCATAACAGTGTGTAGGAAGTTGTTTGATAAAGTGGGCAAAGCTTATACTTGGAACAGAAGGCAGAATATAGGAAACTACATGAAAACATGGATAATTCAGAGAAAATGAGTGTAAACAGATGAGAACTTGTTTAGAACAGCTCAAAGATATTCTCCAGTAAGTTCTTAGTGTAGTAAAGGTAGCTAAGATCTGGGAAATCCTTAATTCGAGTTAAGATGACATGAAACACTATATGAATCCTAAATTCTTTACTTAAAGTCGACTAGAGTGGTAAATGTGTGTCATACAAGGCAGAATACCATTGAAATAGAGAAAGACACGCGTTCGGCAGCTTTGGAAAGCCTTACACTTCACTGAAATGTAGTACTACACTCTATAACACAGTTGAGAGACAATGTTCCCGAGCTGCCTCAGTTCATAACAGTGTGTAGGAAGTTGTTTGATAAAGTGGGCAAAGCTTTACTTGGACCAGAAGGCAGAATATAGGAAACTACATGAAAACATGGATAATTCAGAGAAAATGACTGTAAACAAATGAGAACTTGTTTAGAACAGCTGAAAGAGATTCTCCAAGTCAGTTCTTAGTGTAGAAAAGGTAGCTAAGATCCCGAAAATCCTTAATTCGAGTTAAGATCACATGAAACACTGTATGAATCCTATATTCTTTACTTAAAGGAGACTAGAGTGGTAAATGTGTATTATACAAGGCAGAATACCATTGAAACAGAGAAAGAAACACGTTCTGCAGCTTTGGAAAGCCTTACACTTCACTGAAATGTACTACTACACTCTATAACACAGTTGAGAGACAATGTTCCTGAGCTGCCTCAGTTCATAACAGTGTGTAGGAAGTTGTTTGATAAAGTGGGCAAAGCTTGTACTTGGACCAGAAGGCAGAATATAGGAAACTACATGAAAACATGGATAATTCAGAGAAAATGACTGTAAACAGATGAGAACTGGTTTAGAACAGCTGAAAGAGATTCTCCAAGTCAGTTCTTAGTTTAGAAAAGGTAGCTAAGATCGGGGAAATCCTTAATTCGAGTTAAGATCACATGAAACACTGTATGAATCCTAAATTCTTTACTTAAAGGAGACTAGAGTGGTAAATGTGTGTTATAAAACGCAGAATACCATTGAAATAGAGAAAGAAACACGTTCGGCAGCTTTGGAAAGCCTTACACTTCACTGAAATATAGTACTACACTCTATAACACAGTTGAGAGACAATGTTCCCGAGCTGCCTCAGTTCATAACAGTGTGTAGGAAGTTGTTTGATAAAGTGGGCAAAGCTTATACTTGGACCAGAAGGCAGAATATAGGAAACTACATGAAAACATGAATAATTCAGTGAAAATGACTGTAAACAGATGAGAACTTGTTTAGAACAGCTGAAAGAGATTCTCCAAGTCAGTTCTTAGTGTAGAAAAGGTAGCTAAGATCCGGGAAATCCTTAATTCGAGTTAAGATGACATGAAACACTGAATGAATCCTATATTCTTTAATTAAAGGAGACTAGAGTGGTAAATGTGTGTTATACAAGGCAGAATACCATTGAAATAGAGAAAGAAACACATTCGGCAGCTTTGGAAAGCCTTACACTTCACTGAAATGTAGTACTACACTCTATAACACAGTTGAGAGACAATGTTCCCGAGCTGCCTCAGTTCATAACATTGTGTAGGAAGTTGTTTGATGAAGTGGGCAAAGCTTATACTTGGACCAGAAGGCAAACTATAGGAAGCTACATGAAAACATGAATAATTCAGTGAAAATGACTGTAAACAGATGAGAACTTGTTTAGAACAGCTGAAAGAGATTCTGCAAGTCAGTTCTTAGTGTAGAAAAGGTAGCTAAGATCCGGGAAATCCTTAATTCGAGTTAAGATGACATGAAACACTGTATGAATCCTATATTCTTTAATTAAAGGGGACTAGAGTGGTAAATGTGTGTTATACAAGGCAGAATACCATTGAAATAGAGAAAGAAACACCTTCGGCAGCTTTGGAAAGCCTTACACTTCACTGAAATGTAGTACTTCACTCTATAACACAGTTGACAGACCATGTTCCCTGGCTGCCTCAGTTCATAACAGTGTGTATGAAGCTGTTTGATAAAGTGGGCAAACCTTGTACTTGGACCAGAAGGCAGAATATAGGAAACTACATGAAAACATGGATAATTCAGAGAAAATGAGTGTAAACAGATGAGAACTTGTTTAGAACAGCTGAAAGAGATTCTCCAGTCAGTTCTTAGTGTAGTAAAGTTAGCTAAGATCCGGGAAATCCTTAATTCGAGTTAAGATCACATGAAACACTGTATGAATCCTATATTCTTTACTTAAAGTGACTAGAGTGGTAAATGTGTATTGTACAAAGCAGAATACCATTGAAATAGAGAAAGAAACACGTTCGGCAGCTTTGGAAAGCCTTACACTTCACTGAAATGTAGGACTACACTCTATAACACAGTTGAGAGACAATGTTCCCGAGCTACCTCAGTTCATAACAGTGTGTAGGAAGTAGTTTGATAAAGTGGGCAAAGCTTATACTTGGACCAGAAGGCAAACTATAGGAAACTACAAGAAAACATGAATAATTCAGTGAAAATGACTGTAAACAGATGAGAACTTGTTTAGAACAGCTGAAAGAGATTCTCCAAGTCAGTTCTTAGTGTAGAAAAGGTAGCTAAGATCCGGGAAATCCTTAATTCGAGTTAAGATCACATGAAACACTGTATGAATCCTATATTCTTTACTTAAAGGAGACTAGAGTGGTAAATGTGTGTTATACAAGGCAGAATGCCATTGAAATAGAGAAAGAAACACGTTCGGCAGCTTTGGAAAGCCTTACACTTCACTGAAATGTAGTACTACACTCTATAACACAGTTGAGAGACAATGTTCCCGAGCTGCCTCAGTTCATAACAGTGTGTAGGAAGTTGTTTGATATAGTGGGCAAAGCTTATACTTGGACCAGAAGGCAGAATGTAGGAAACTACATGAAAACATGGATAATTCAGAGAAAATGACTGTAAACAGAAGAGAACTTGTTTAGAACAGCTCAAAGACATTCTCCAGTCAGTTCTTAGTGTAGTAAAGGTAGCTAAGATCCGGGAAATCCTTCATTCGAGTTAAGATCACATGAAACACTGTATGAGTCCTATATTATTTACTTAAAGTTGACTAGAGTGGTAAATGTGTGTTATACAAGGCAGAATACCATTGAAATAGAGATAGAAACACGTTCGGCAGCTTTGGAAAGCCTTACACTTCACTGAAATATAATACTACACTCTATAACACAGTTGAGAGACAATGTTCCCGAGCTGCCTCAGTTCAGAACAGTGTGTAGGAAGTTGTTTGATAAAGTGGGCAAAGCTTATACTTGGACCAGAAGGCAAAATATAGGAAACTACATGAAAACATGAATAATTCAGTGAAAATGACTGTAAACAGATGAGAACTTGTTTAGAACAGCTCAAAGAGATTCTACAGTCAGTTCTTAGTGTAGTCAAGGTAGCTAAGATCCGGGAAATCCTTAATTAGAGTTAAGATCACATGAAACACTGCATGAATCCTATATTCTTTACTTAAAGGAGACTAGAGTGGTAAATGTGTGTTATACAAGGCAGAACAGCATTGAAATAGAGAAAGAAACACGTTCGGCAGCTTTGGAAAGCCTTACACTTCACTGAAATGTAGTACTACACTCTATAACACAGTTGAGAGACAATGTTCCCGAGCTCCCTCAGTTCATAACAGTGTGTAGGAAGTTGTTTGATAAAGTGGGCAATGCTTATACTTGGACCAGAAGGCAGAATATAGGAAACTACATGAAAACATGGATAATTCAGAGAAAATGACTGTAAACAGATGAGATCTTGTTTAGAACAGCTCAAAGAGATTCTCCAAGTCAGTTCTTATTGTAGTAAAGGTAGCTAAGATCCGGGAAATCCTTAATTCGAGTTAAGATGACATGAAACACTGTATGAATCCTATATTCTTTACTTAAAGGAGAGTAGAGTGGTAAATGTGTATTATACAAGGCAGAATACCATTGAAATAGAGAAAGAAACAGGTTCGGAAGCTTTGGAAAGCCTTACACTTCACTGAAATGTAGTACTACACTCTATGACACAGTTGAGAGACAATGTTCCGGAGCTGCCTCAGTTCATAACACTGTGTAGGAAGCTGTTTGATAAAGTGGGCAAAGCTTATACTTGTACAAGAAGGCAGAATATAGGAAACTACATGAAAACATGGATAATTCAGAAAAAATGACTGTAAACAAATGAGAACTTGTTTAGAACAGCTGAAAGAGATTCTCCAAGTCAGTTCTTAGTGTAGAAAAGGTAGCTAAGATCCGGGAAATCCTTAATTCGAGTTAAGATCACATGAAACACTGTATGAACCCTATATTCTTTACTTAAAGGAGACTAGAGTGGTAAATGTGTATTATACAAGGCAGAATACCATTGAAATAGAGAAAGAAACACGTTCGGCAGCTTTGGAAAGCCTTACACTTCAATGAAATGTAGTACTACACTCTATAACACAGTTGAGAGACAATGTTCCCGAGCTGCCTCAGTTCATAACAGTGTGTAGGAAGTTGTTTGATATAGTGGGCAAAGCTTATACTTGGACCAGAAGGCAGAATGTAGGAAACTACATGAAAACATGGATAATTCAGAGAAAATGACTGTAAACAGAAGAGAACTTGTTTAGAACAGCTCAAAGACATTCTCCAGTCAGTTCTTAGTGTAGTAAAGGTAGCTAAGATCCGGAAAATCCTTCATTCGAGTTAAGATCACATGAAACACTGTATGAATCCTATATTATTTACTTAAAGTTGACTAGAGTGGTAAATGTGTGTTATACAAGGCAGAATACCATTGAAATAGAGAAAGAAACACGTTCGGCAGCTTTGGAAAGCCTTACACTTCACTGAATTGTAGTACTACACTCTATAACACAGTTGAGAGACAATGTTCCCGAGCTGCCTCAGTTCATAACATTGTGTAGGAAGTTGTTTGATAAAGTGGGCAAAGCTTATACTTGGACCAGAAGGCAAACTATAGGAAACTACATGAAAACATGAATAATTCAGTGAAAATGACTGTAAACAGATGAGAACTTGTTTAGAACAGCTGAAAGAGATTCTCCAAGTCAGTTCTTAGTGTAGAAAAGGTAGCTAAGATCCGGGAAATCCTTAATTCGAGTTAAGATCACATGAAACACTGTATGAATCCTATATTCTTTAATTAAAGGAGACAAGAGTGGTAAATATGTGTTATACAAGGCAGAATACCATTGAAATAGAGAATGAAACACATTCGGCAGCTTTGGAAAGCCTTACACTTCACTGAAATGTAGTACTACACTCTATAACACAGTTGAGAGACACTGTTCCCGAGCTGCCTCAGTTCATAACAGTGTGTAGGAAGCTGTTTGATAAAGTGGGCAAAGCTTATACTTGGACCAGAAGGCAGAATATAGGAAACTACATGAAAACATGGATAATTCAGAGAAAATGAGTGTAAAGAGATGCGAACTTGTTTAGAACAGCTCAAAGAGATTCTCCAGTCAGTTCTTAGTGTAGAAAAGGTAGCTAAGATCCGGGAAATCCTTAATTCGAGTTAAGATCACATGAAACACTGTATGAATCCTATATTCTTTACTTAAAGGAGTCTAGAGTAGTAAATGTGTATTATATAAGGCAGAATACCATTGAAATAGAGAAAGAAACACGTTCGGCAGCTTTGGAAAGCCTTACACTTCACTGAAATGTAGTACTACACTCTATAACACAGTTGAGAGACAATGTTCCCGAGCTACCTCAGTTCATAACAGTGTGTAGGAAGTAGTTTGATAAAGTGGGCAAAGCTTATACTTGGACCAGAAGGCAAACTATAGGAAACTACAAGAAAACATGAATAATTCAGTGAAAATGACTGTAAACAGATGAGAACTTGTTTAGAACAGCTGAAAGAGATTCTCCAAGTCAGTTCTTAGTGTAGAAAAGGTAGCTAAGATCCGGGAAATCCTTAATTCGAGTTAAGATCACATGAAACACTGTATGAATCCTATATTCTTTACTTAAAAGAGACTAGAGTGGTAAATGTGTGTTATACAAGGCAGAATACCATTGAAATAGAGAAAGAAACACGTTCGGCAGCTTTGGAAAGCCTTACACTTCACTGAAATGTAGTACTATACTCTATAACACAGTTGAGAGACAATGTTCCCGAGCTGCCTCAGTTCATAACAGTGTGTAGGAAGTTGTTTGATAAAGTGGGCAAAGCTATTACTTGGACCAGAAGGCAGAATATAGGAAACTACATGAAAACATGGATAATTCAGAGAAAATGACTGTAAACAAATGAGAACTTGTTTAGAACAGCTGAAAGAGATTCTCCAAGTCAGTTCTTAGTGTAGTAAAGGTAGCTGAGATCCGGGAAATTCTTAATTCGAGTTAAGATCACATGAAACACTGTATGAACACTATATACTTTACTTAAAGTTGACTAGAGTGGTAAATGTGTGTTATACAAGGCAGAATACCATTGAAATAGAGAAAGAAACACGTTCGGCAGCTTTGGAAAGCCTTACACTTCACTTAAATGTAGTACTACACTCTATAACACAGTTGAGAGACAATGTTCCCGAGCTGCCTCAGTTCATAACAGTGTGTAGGAAGTTGTTTGATATAGTGGGCAAAGCTTATACTTGGACCAGAATGCAGAATGTAGGAAACTACATGAATACATGGATAATTCAGAGAAAATGACTGTAAACAGAAGAGAACTTGTTTAGAACAGCTCAAAGACATTCTCCAGTCAGTTCTTAGTGTAGTAAAGGTAGCTAAGATCCGGGAAATACTTCATTCGAGTTAAGATCACATGAAACACTGTATGAATCCTATATTATTTACTTAAAGTTGACTAGAGTGGTAAATGTGTGTTATACAAGGCAGAATACCATTGAAATAGAGATAGAAACACGTTCGGCAGCTTTGGAAAGCCTTACACTTCACTGAAATATAATACTACACTCTATAACACAGTTGAGAGACAATGTTCCCGAGCTGCCTCAGTTCAGAACAGTGTGTAGGAAGTTGTTTGATAAAGTGGGCAAAGCTTATACTTGGACCAGAAGGCAAACTATAGGAAAC
Source organism: Pipistrellus hanaki (assembly GCF_964339955.1). NCBI lineage: Eukaryota > Metazoa > Chordata > Mammalia > Chiroptera > Vespertilionidae > Pipistrellus > Pipistrellus hanaki. The sequence continues at coordinate 308,413 of NW_028182283.1, read as the reverse complement.
TACATGAAAACATGAATAATTCAGTGAAAATGACTGTAAACAGATGAGAACTTGTTTAGAACAGCTGAAAGAGATTCTCCAAGTCAGTTCTTAGTGTAGAAAAGGTAGCTAAGATCCGGGAAATCCTTAATTCGAGTTAAGATCACATGAAACACTGTATGAATCCTATATTCTTTAATTAAAGGAGACAAGAGTGGTAAATATGTGTTATACAAGGCAGAATACCATTGAAATAGAGAATGAAACACATTCGGCAGCTTTGGAAAGCCTTACACTTCACTGAAATGTAGTACTACACTCTATAACACAGTTGAGAGACAATGTTCCCGAGCTGCCTCAGTTCATAACAGTGTGTAGGAAGCTGTTTGATAAAGTGGGCAAAGCTTATACTTGGACCAGAAGGCAGAATATAGGAAACTACATGAAAACATGGATAATTCAGATAAAATGAGTGTAAAGAGATGCGAACTTGTTTAGAACAGCTCAAAGAGATTCTCCAAGTCAGTTCTTAGTGTAGTAAAGGTAGCTTAGATCCGGGAAATCCTTAATTCGAGTTAAGATCACATGAAACACTGTATGAACACTATATACTTTACTTAAAGTTGACTAGAGTGGTAAATGTGTGTTATACAAGGCAGAATACCATTGAAATAAAGAAAGAAACACGTTCGGCAGCTTTGGAAAGCCTTACACTTCACTGAAATGTAGTACTACACTCTATAACACAGTTGAGAGACAATGTTCCCGAGCTGCCTCAGTTCATAACAGTGTGTAGGAAGTTGTTTGATAAAGTGGGCAAAGCTATTACTTGGACCAGAAGGCAGAATATAGGAAACTACATGAAAACATGGATAATTCAGAGAAAATGACTGTAAACAAATGAGAACTTGTTTAGAACAGCTGAAAGAGATTCTCCAAGTCAGTTCTTAGTGTAGTAAAGGTAGCTGAGATCCGGGAAATTCTTAATTCGAGTTAAGATCACATGAAACACGGTATGAACACTATATTCTTTACTTAAAGGAGACTAGAGTGGTAAATGTGTGTTATACAAGGCAGAATACCATTGAAATAGAGAAAGAAACACGTTCGGCAGCTTTGGAAAGCCTTACACTTCACTGAAATGTAGTACTACACTCTATAACACAGTTGAGAGACAATGTTCCCGAGCTGCCTCAGTTCATTACAGTGTGTAGGAAGTTGTTTGATAAAGTGGGCAAAGCTTATACTTGGACCAGAAGGCAGAATGTAGGAAACTACATGAAAACATGGATAATTCAGAGAAAATGACTGTAAACAGATGAGAACTTGTTTAGAACAGCTCAAAGAGATTCTCCAGTTAGTTCTTCGTGTAGTAAAGGTAGCTAAGATCCGGGAAATCCTTAATTCGAGTTAAGATGACATGAAACACTGTATGAATCCTATATTCTTTACTTAAAGGAGACTAGAGTGGTAAATGTGTATTATACAAGGCAGAATACCATTGAAATAGAGAAAGAAACACGTTCGGCAGCTTTGGAAAGCCTTACACTTCACTGAAATGTAGTACTACACTCTATGACACAGTTGAGAGACAATGTTCCCGAGCTGCCTCAGTTCATAGCAGTGTGTAGGAAGTTGTTTGATAAAGTGGGCAAAGCTTATACTTGGACCAGAAGGCAGAATATAGGAAACTACATGAAAACATGGATAATTCAGAGAAAATGACTGTAAACAAATGAAAACTTGTTTAGAACAGCTGAAAGAGATTATCCAAGACAGTTCTTAGTGTAGAAAAGGTAGCTAAGATCCCCGAAATCCTTAATTCGAGTTAAGATCACATGAAACACTGTATGAATCCTATATTCTTTACTTAAAGAGACTAGAGTGGTAAATGTGTATTGTACAAAGCAGAATACCATTGAAATAGAGAAAGAAACACCTTCGGCAGCTTTGGAAAGCCTTACACTTCACTGAAATATAGTACTACACTCTATAACACAGTTGAGAGACAATGTTCCCTAGCTTCCTCAGTTCATAACAGGGTGTAGGAAGTTGTTTGATAAAGTGGGCAAAGCTTATACTTGGACCAGAAGGCAGAATGTAGGAAACTACGTGAAAACATGGATAATTCAGAGAAAATGACTGTAAACAGAAGAGAACTTATTTAGAACAGCTCAAAGACATTCTCCAGTCAGTTCTTAGTGTAGCAAAGGTAGCTAAGATACGGGAAATCCTTCATTCGAGTTAAGATCACATGAAACACTGCATGAATCCTATATTATTTATTTAAAGTTGACTAGAGTGGTAAATGTGTGTTATACAAGGCAGAATACCATTGAAATAGAGAAAGAAACACGTTCGGCAGCTTTGGAAAGCCTTACACTTCACTGAAATATAACACTACACTCTATAACACAGTTGAGAGACAATGTTCCCGAGCTGCCTCAGTTCAGAACAGTGTGTAGGAAGTTGTTTGATAAAGTGCACAAAGCTTATACTTGGACCAGAAGGCAAGCTATAGGAAACTACATGAAAACATGAATAATTCAGTGAAAATGACTGTAAACAGATGAGAAATTGTTTAGAACAGCTGAAAGAGATTCTCCAAGTCAGTTCTTAGTGTAGAAAAGGTAGCTAAGATCCGGGAAATCCTTAATTCGAGTTAAGATCGCATGAAACACTGTATGAATCCTATATTCTTTAATTAAAGGAGACAAGAGTGATAAATATGTGTTATACAAGGCAGAATACCATTGAAATAGAGAATGAAACACATTCGGCAGCTTTGGAAAGCCTTACACTTCACTGAAATGTAGTACTACACTCTATAACACAGTTGAGAGACAATGTTCCCGAGCTGCCTCAGTTCATAACAGTGTGTAGGAAGCTGTTTGATAAAGTGGGCAAAGCTTATACTTGGACCAGAAGGCAGAATATAGGAAACTACATGAAAACATGGATAATTCAGAGAAAATGAGTGTAAAGAGATGCGAACTTGTTTAGAACAGCTCAAAGAGATTCTCCAGTCAGTTCTTAGTGTAGAAAAGGTAGCTAAGATCCAGGAAATCCTTAATTCGAGTTAAGATGACATGAAACACTGTATGAATCCTATATTCTTTACTTAAAGGAGACTAGAGTGGTAAATGTGTGTTATACAAGGCAGAATACCATTGAAATAGAGAAAGAAACACGTTCGGCAGCTGTGGAAAGCCTTACACTTCACTGAAATGTAGTACTACACTCTATAACACAATTGAGAGACAATGTTGCCGAGCTGCCTCAGTTCATAACAGTGTGTAGGAAGTTGTTTGATATAGTGGGCAAAGCTTATACTTGGACCAGAAGGCAGAATGTAGGAAACTACATGAAAACATGGATAATTCAGAGAAAATGACTGTAAACAGAAGAGAACTTGTTTAGAACAGCTCAAAGACATTCTCCAGTCAGTTCTTAGTGTAGTAAAGGTAGCTAAGATACGGGAAATCCTTCATTCGAGTTAAGATCACATGAAACACTGTATGAATCATATATTATTTACTTAAAGTTGACTAGAGTGGTAAATGTGTGTTATACAAGGCAGAATACCATTGAAATAGAGAAAGAAACACGTTCGGCAGCTTTGGAAAGCCTTACACTTCACTGAAATATAATACTACACTCTATAACACAGTTGAGAGACAATGTTCCCGAGCTGCCTCAGTTCATAACAGTGTGTAGGAAGTTGTTTGATATAGTGGGCAAAGCTTATATTTGGACCAGAAGGCAGAATGTAGGAAACTACATGAAAACATGGATAATTCAGAGAAAATGACTGTAAACAGATGAGAACTTGTTTAGAACAGCTCAAAGAGATTCTCCAGTCAGTTCTTAGTGTAGTAAAGGTAGCTAAGATCCGGGAAATCCTTAATTCGAGTTAAGATGACATGAAACACTGTATGAATCCTATATTCTTTACTTAAAGGAGACTAGAGTGGTAAATGTGTATTATACAAGGCAGAATACCATTGAAATAGAGAAAGAAACACATTCGGCAGCTTTGGAAATCCTTACACTTCACTGAAATGTAGTACTACACTCTATAACACAGTTCAGAGACAATGTTCCCGAGCTGCCTCAGTTCATAACAGTGTGTAGGAAGCTGTTTGATAAAGTGGGCAAAGCTTATACTTGGACCAGAAGGCAGAATATAGGAAACTACATGAAAACATGGATAATTCAGAGAAAATGAGTGTAAAGAGATGCGAACTTGTTTAGAACAGCTCAAAGAGATTCTCCAGTCAGTTCTTAGTGTAGAAAAGGTAGCTAAGATCGGGGAAATCCTTAATTCGAGTTCAGATGACATGAAACACTGTATGAATCCTATATTCTTTACTTAAAGGAGTCTAGAGTGGTAAATGTGTATTATACAAGGCAGAATACCATTGAAATAGAGAAAGAAACACGTTCGGCAGCTTTGGAAAGCCTTACACTTCACTGAAATGTAGTACTACACTCTATAACACAGTTGAGAGACAATGTTCCCGAGCTACCTCAGTTGATAACAGTGTGTAGGAAGTTGTTTGATAAAGTGGGCAAAGCTTATACTTGGACCAGAAGGCAAACTATAGGAAACTACATGAAAACATAAATAATTCAGTGAAAATGACTCTAAACAGATGAGAACTTGTTTAGAACAGCTGAAAGAGATTCTCCAAGTCAGTTCTTAGTGTAGAAAAGGTAGCTAAGATCCGGGAAATCCTTAATTCGAGTTAAGATCACATGAAACACTGTATGAATCCTATATTCTTTACTTAAAGGAGACTAGAGTGGTAAATGTGTGTTATACAAGGCAGAATACCATTGAAATAGAGAAAGAAACACGTTCGGCAGCTTTGGAAAGCCTTATACTTCACTGAAATGTAGTACTACACTCTATAACACAGTAGAGAGACAATGTTCCCGAGCTGCCTCAGTTCATAACAGTGTGTAGGAAGTTGTTTGATAAAGTGGGCAAAGCTTATACTTGGACCAGAAGGCAGAATGTAGGAAACTACATGAAAACATGGATAATTCAGAGAAAATGACTGTAAACAGATGAGAACTTGTTTAGAACACCTCAAAGAGATTCTCCAGTTAGTTCTTAATGTAGTAAAGGTAGCTAAGATCCGGGAAATCCTTCATTCGAGTTAAGATGACATGAAACACTGTATGAATCCTATATTCTTTACTTAAAGGAGACTAGAGTGGTAAATGTGTACTATACAAGGCAGAATACCATTGAAATAGAGAAAGAAACACATTCGGCAGCTTTGGAAAGCCTTACACTTCACTGAAATGTAGTACTACATTCTATAACACACTTGAGAGACAATGTTCCAGAGCTGTCTCAGTTCATAACAGTGTGTAGGAAGTTGTTTGATAAAGTGGGCAAAGCTTATACTTGGACCAGAAGGCAAACTATAGGAAACTACATGAAAACATGAATAATTCAGTGAAAATGACTGTAAACAGATGAGAACTTGTTTAGAACAGCTGAAAGAGATTCTCCAAGTCAGTTCTTAGTGTAGAAAAGGTAGCTAAGATCCGGGAAATCCTTAATTCGAGTTAAGATCACATGAAACACTGTATGAATCCTATATTCTTTAATTAAAGGAGACAAGAGTGGTAAATATGTGTTATACAAGGCAGAATACCATTGAAATAGAGAATGAAACACATTCGGCAGCTTTGGAAAGCCTTACACTTCACTGAAATGTAGTACTACACTCTATAACACAGTTGAGAGACAATGTTCCCGAGCTGCCTCAGTTCATAACAGTGTGTAGGAACTTGTTTGTTAAAGTGGGCAAAGCTTATATTTGGACCAGAAGGCAGAATGTAGGAAACTACATGAAAACATGGATAATTCAGAGAAAATGACTGTAAACAGATGAGAACTTGTTTAGAATAGCTCAAAGAGATTCTCCAGTCAGTTCTTAGTGTAGTAAAGGTAGCTAAGATCCGGGAAATCCTTAATTCGAGTTAAGATGACAGGAAACACTGTATGAATCCTATATTCTTTACTTAAAGTTGACTAGAGTGGTAAATGTGTGTTATACAAGGCAGAATACCATTGAAATAGAGAAAGAAACACGTTCGGCAGCTTTGGAAAGCCTTACACTTCACTGAAATATAATACTACACTCTATAACACAGTTGAGAGACAATGTTCCCGAGCTGCCTCAGTTCATAACAGTGTGTAGGAAGTTGTTTGATAAAGTGGGCAAAGCTTATACTTGGACCAGAAGGCAAACTATAGGAAACTACATGAAAACATAAATAATTCAGTGAAAATGACTCTAAACAGATGAGAACTTGTTTAGAACAGCTGAAAGAGATTCTCCAAGTCAGTTCTTAGTGTAGAAAAGGTAGCTAAGATCCGGGAAATCCTTAATTCGAGTTAAGATCACATGAAACACTGTATGAATCCTATATTCTTTACTTAAAGGAGACTAGAGTGGTAAATGTGTGTTATACAAGGCAGAATACCATTGAAATAGAGAAAGAAACACGTTCGGCAGCTTTGGAAAGCCTTATACTTCACTGAAATGTAGTACTACACTCTATAACACAGTTGAGAGACAATGTTCCCGAGCTGCCTCAGTTCATAACAGTGTGTAGGAAGTTGTTTGATAAAGTGGGCAAAGCTTATACTTGGACCAGAAGGCAGAATGTAGGAAACTACATGAAAACATGGATAATTCAGAGAAAATGACTGTAAACAGATGAGAACTTGTTTAGAACACCTCAAAGAGATTCTCCAGTTAGTTCTTAATGTAGTAAAGGTAGCTAAGATCCGGGAAATCCTTCATTCGAGTTAAGATGACATGAAACACTGTATGAATCCTATATTCTTTACTTAAAGGAGACTAGAGTGGTAAATGTGTACTATACAAGGCAGAATACCATTGAAATAGAGAAAGAAACACATTCGGCAGCTTTGGAAAGCCTTACACTTCACTGAAATGTAGTACTACATTCTATAACACACTTGAGAGACAATGTTCCCGAGCTGTCTCAGTTCATAACAGTTTGTAGGAAGTTGTTTGATAAAGTGGGCAAAGCTTATACTTGGACCAGAAGGCAAACTATAGGAAACTACATGAAAACATGAATAATTCAGTGAAAATGACTGTAAACAGATGAGAACTTGTTTAGAACAGCTGAAAGAGATTCTCCAAGTCAGTTCTTAGTGTAGAAAAGGTAGCTAAGATCCGGGAAATCCTTAATTCGAGTTAAGATCACATGAAACACTGTATGAATCCTATATTCTTTAATTAAAGGAGACAAGAGTCGTAAATATGTGTTATACAAGGCAGAATACCATTGAAATAGAGAATGAAACACATTCGGCAGCTTTGGAAAGCCTTACACTTCACTGAAATGTAGTACTACACTCTATAACACAGTTGAGAGACAATGTTCCCGAGCTGCCTCAGTTCATAACAGTGTGTAGGAAGTTGTTTGATAAAGTGGGCAAAGCTTATATTTGGACCAGAAGGCAGAATGTAGGAAACTACATGAAAACATGGATAATTCAGAGAAAATGACTGTAAACAGATGAGAACTTGTTTAGAACAGCTCAAAGAGATTCTCCAGTCAGTTCTTAGTGTAGTAAAGGTAGCTAAGATCCGGGAAATCCTTAATTCGAGTTAAGATGACATGAAACACTGTATGAATCCTATATTCTTTACTTAAAGGAGACTAGAGTGGTAAATGTGTATTATACAAGGCAGAATACCATTGAAATAGAGAAAGAAACACGTTCGGCAGCTTTGGAAAGCCTTACACTTCACTGAAATGTAGTATGACACTCTATAACACAGTTGAGAGACAATGTTCCCGAGCTGCCTCAGTTCATAACAGTGTGTAGGAAGTTGTTTGATATAGTGGGCAAAGCTTATACTTGGACCAGAAGGCAGAATGTAGGAAACTACATGAAAACATGGATAATTCAGAGAAAATGACTGTAAACAGAAGAGAACTTGTTTAGAACAGCTCAAAGACATTCTCCAGTCAGTTCTTAGTGTAGTAAAGGTAGCTAAGATCCGGGAAATCCTTCATTCGAGTTAAGATCACATGAAACACTGTATGAATCCTATATTATTTACTTAAATTTGACTAGAGTGGTAAATGTGTGTTATACAAGGCAGAATACCATTGAAATAGAGAAAGAAACACGTTCGGCAGCTTTGGAAAGCCTTACACTTCACTGAAATATAATACTACACTCTATAACACAGTTGAGAGACAATGTTCCCGAGCTGCCTCAGTACATAACAGTGTGTAGGAAGTTGTTTGATATAGTGGGCAAAGCTTATATTTGGACCAGAAGGCAGAATGTAGGAAACTACATGAAAACATGGATAATTCAGAGAAAATGACTGTAAACAGATTAGAACTTGTTTAGAACAGCTGAAAGAGATTCTCCAAGTCAGTTCTTAGTGTAGAAAAGGTAGCTAAGATCCGGGAAATCCTTAATTCGAGTTAAGATCACATGAAACACTGTATGAATCCTATATTCTTTAATTAAAGGAGACAAGAGTGATAAATATGTGTTATACAAGGCAGAATACCATTGAAATAGAGAATGAAACACATTCGGCAGCTTTGGAAAGCCTTACACTTTACTGAAATGTAGTACTACACTCTATAACACAGTTGAGAGACAATGTTCCCGAGCTGCCTCAGTTCATAACAGTGTGTAGGAAGTTGTTTGATATAGTGGGCAAAGCTTATACTTGGACCAGAAGGCAGAATGTAGGAAACTACATGAAAACATGGATAATTCAGAGAAAATGACTGTAAACAGAAGAGAACTTTTTTACAACAGCTCAAAGACATTCTCCAGTCAGTTCTTAGTGTAGTAAAGGTAGCTAAGATCCGGGAAATCCTTCCTTCGAGTTAAGATCACATGAAACACTGTATGAATCCTATATTATTTACTTAAAGTTGACTAGAGTGGTAAATGTGTGTTATACAAGGCAGAATACCATTGAAATAGAGAAAGAAACACGTTCGGCAGCTTTGGAAAGCCTTACACTTCACTGAAATATAATACTACACTCTATAACGCAGTTGAGAGACAATGTTCCCGAGCTGCCTCAGTTCATAACAGTGTGTAGGAAGTTGTTTGATATAGTGGGCAAAGCTTATATTTGGACCAGAAGGCATAATGTAGGAAACTACATGAAAACATAGATAATTCAGAGAAAATGACTGTAAACAGATGAGAACTTGTTTAGAACAGCTGAAAGAGATTCTCCAAGTCAATTCTTAGTGTAGAAAAGGTAGCTAAGATCCGGGAAATCCTTAATTCGAGTTAAGATCACATGAAACACTGTATGAATCCTATATTCTTTAATTAAAGGAGACTAGAGTGGTAAATATGTGTTATACAAGGCAGAATACCATTGAAATAGAGAAAGAAACACATTTGGCAGCTTTGGAAAGCCTTACACTTCACTGAAATGTAGTACTACACTCTATAACACAGTTGAGAGACAATGTTCCCGAGCTGCCTCAGTTCATAACAGTGTGTAGGAACTTGTTTGATAAAGTGGGCAAAGCTTATATTTGGACCAGAAGGCAGAATGTAGGAAACTACATGAAAACATGGATAATTCAGAGAAAATGACTGTAAACAGATGAGAACTTGTTTAGAATAGCTCAAAGAGATTCTCCAGTCAGTTCTTAGTGTAGTAAAGGTAGCTAAGATCCGGGAAATCCTTAATTCGAGTTAAGATGACAGGAAAACTGTATGAATCCTATATTCTTTACTTAAAGTTGACTAGAGTGGTAAATGTGTGTTATACAAGGCAGAATACCATTGAAATAGAGAAAGAAACACGTTCTGCAGCTTTGGAAAGCCTTACACTTCACTGAAATATAATACTACACTCTATAACACAGTTGAGAGACAATGTTCCCGAGCTGCCTCAGTTCATAACAGTGTGTAGGAAGTTGTTTGATAAAGTGGGCAAAGCTTATACTTGGACCAGAAGGCAGAATGTAGGAAACTACATGAAAACATGGATAATTCAGAGAAAATGACTGTAAACAGATGAGAACTTGTTTAGAACAGCTCAAAGATATTCTCCAGTCAGTTTTAGTGTAGTAAAGGTAGCTAAGATCCGGGAAATCCTTAATTCGAGTTAAGATGACATGAAACACTGTATGAATCCTATATTCTTTAATTAAAGGAGACTAGAGTGGTAAATATGTGTTATACAAGGCAGAATACCATTGAAATAGAGAAAGAAACACGTTCGGCAGCTTTGGAAAGCCTTACACTTCACTGAAATGTAGTACTACACTCTATAACACAGTTGAGAGACAATGTTCCCGAGCTGCCGCAGTTCATAACAGTGTGTAGGAAGTTGTTTGATATAGTGGGCAAAGCTTATACTTGGACCAGAAGGCAGAATGTAGGAAACTACATGAAAACATGGATAATTCAGAGAAAATGACTGTAAACAGAAGAGAACTTGTTTAGAACAGCTCAAAGACATTCTCCAGTCAGTTCTTAGTGTAGTAAAGGTAGCTAAGATCCGGGAAATCCTTCATTCAAGTTAAGATTACATGAAACACTGTATGAATCCTATATTATTTACTTAAAGTTGACTAGAGTGGTAAATGTGTGTTATACAAGGCAGAATACCATTGAAATAGAGAAAGAAACACGTTCCGCAGCTTTGGAAAGCCTTACACTTCACTGAAATATAATACTACACTCTATAACACAGTTGAGAAACAATGTTCCCGAGCTGCCTCAGTTCAGAACAGTGTGTAGGAAGTTGTTTGATAAAGTGGGCAAAGCTTATACTTGGACCAGAAGGCAAGCTATAGGAAACTACATGAAAACATGAATAATTCAGTGAAAATGACTGTAAACAGATGAGAAATTGTTTAGAACAGCTGAAAGAGATTCTCCAAGTCAGTTCTTAGTGTAGAAAAGGTAGCTAAGATCCGGGAAATCCTTCATTTGAGTTAAGATCACATGAAACACTGTATGAATCCTATATTCTTTACTTAAAGGAGACTAGAGTGGTAAATGTGTATTATACAAGGCAGAATACCATTGAAATAGAGAAAGAAACACATTCGGCAGCTTTGGAAAGCCTTACACTTCACTGAAATGTAGTACTACACTCCATAACACACTTGAGAGACAATGTTCCTGAGCTGCCTCAGTTCATAACAGTGTGTAGGAAGTTGTTTGATAAAGTGGGCAAAGCTTATACTTGGACCAGAAGGCAAACTATAGGAAACTACATGAAAACATGAATAATTAAGAGAAAATGACTGTAAACAGATGAGAACTTGTTTAGAACAGCTGAAAGAGATTCTCCAAGTCAATTCTTAGTGTAGAAAAGGTAGCTAAGATCCGGGAAATCCTTAATTCGAGGTAAGATCTCATGAAACACTGTATGAATCCTATATTCTTTAATTAAAGGAGACTAGAGTGGTAAATATGTGTTATACAAGGCAGAATACCATTGAAATAGAGAAAGAAACACATTTGGCAGCTTTGGAAAGCCTTACACTTCACTGAAATGTAGTACTACACTCTATAACACAGTTGAGAGACAATGTTCCCGAGCTGCCTCAGTTCATAACAGTGTGTAGGAACTTGTTTGTTAAAGTGGGCAAAGCTTATATTTGGACCAGAAGGCAGAATGTAGGAAACTACATGAAAACATGGATAATTCAGAGAAAATGACTGTAAACAGATGAGAACTTGTTTAGAATAGCTCAAAGAGATTCTCCAGTCAGTTCTTAGTGTAGTAAAGGTAGCTAAGATCCGGGAAATCCTTAATTCGAGTTAAGATGACAGGAAACACTGTATGAATCCTATATTCTTTACTTAAAGTTGACTAGAGTGGTAAATGTGTGTTATACAAGGCAGAATACCATTGAAATAGAGAAAGAAACACGTTCGGCAGCTTTGGAAAGCCTTACACTTCACTGAAATATAATACTACACTCTATAACACAGTTGAGAGACAATGTTCCCGAGCTGCCTCAGTTCATAACAGTGTGTAGGAAGCTGTTTGATAAAGTGGGCAAAGCTTATACTTGGACCAGAAGGCAGAATATAGGAAACTACATGAAAACATGGATAATTCAGAGAAAATGAGTGTAAAGAGATGAGAACTTGTTTAGAACAGCTCAAAGAGATTCTCCAGTCAGTTCTTAGTGTAGAAAAGGTAGCTAAGATCGGGGAAATCCTTAATTCGAGTTCATATGACATGAAACACTGTATGAATCCTATATTCTTTACTTAAAGGAGTCTAGAGTGGTAAATGTGTATTATACAAGGCAGAATACCATTGAAATAGAGAAAGAAACACGTTCGGCAGCTTTGGAAAGCCTTACACTTCACTGAAATGTAGTACTACACTCTATAACACAGTTGAGAGACAATGTTCCCGAGCTACCTCAGTTCATAACAGTGTGTAGGAAGTTGTTTGATAAAGTGGGCAAAGCTTATACTTGGACCAGAAGGCAAACTATAGGAAACTACATGAAAACATAAATAATTCAGTGAAAATGACTCTAAACAGATGAGAACTTGTTTAGAACAGCTGAAAGAGATTCTCCAAGTCAGTTCTTAGTGTAGAAAAGGTAGCTAAGATCCGGGAAATCCTTAATTCGAGTTAAGATCACATGAAACACTGTATGAATCCTATATTCTTTACTTAAAGGAGACTAGAGTGGTAAATGTGTGTTATACAAGGCAGAATACCATTGAAATAGAGAAAGAAACACGTTCGGCAGCTTTGGAAAGCCTTATACTTCACTGAAATGTAGTACTACACTCTATAACACAGTTGAGAGACAATGTTCCCGAGCTGCCTCAGTTCATAACAGTGTGTAGGAAGTTGTTTGATAAAGTGGGCAAAGCTTATACTTGGACCAGAAGGCAGAATGTAGGAAACTACATGAAAACATGGATAATTCAGAGAAAATGACTGTAAACAGATGAGAACTTGTTTAGAACACCTCAAAGAGATTCTCCAGTTAGTTCTTAGTGTAGTAAAGGTAGCTAAGATCCGGGAAATCCTTCATTCGAGTTAAGATGACATGAAACACTGTATGAATCCTATATTCTTTACTTAAAGGAGACTAGAGTGGTAAATGTGTACTATACAAGGCAGAATACCATTGAAATAGAGAAAGAAACACAATTGGCAGCTTTGGAAAGCCTTACACTTCACTGAAATGTAGTACTACATTCTATAACACACTTGAGAGACAATGTTCCCGAGCTGTCTCAGTTCATAACAGTGTGTAGGAAGTTGTTTGATAAAGTGGGCAAAGCTTATACTTGGACCAGAAGGCAAACTATAGGAAACTACATGAAAACATGAATAATTCAGTGAAAATGACTGTAAACAGATGAGAACTTGTTTAGAACAGCTGAAAGAGATTCTCCAAGTCAGTTCTTAGTGTAGAAAAGGTAGCTAAGATCCGGGAAATCCTTAATTCGAGTTAAGATCACATGAAACACTGTATGAATCCTATATTCTTTAATTAAAGGAGACAAGAGTGGTAAATATGTGTTATACAAGGCAGAATACCATTGAAATAGAGAATGAAACACATTCGGCAGCTTTGGAAAGCCTTACACTTCACTGAAATGTAGTACTACACTCTATAACACAGTTGAGAGACAATGTTCCCGAGCTGCCTCAGTTCATAACAGTGTGTAGGAAGTTGTTTGATAAAGTGGGCAAAGCTTATATTTGGACCAGAAGGCAGAATGTAGGAAACTACATGAAAACATGGATAATTCAGAGAAAATGACTGTAAACAGATGAGAACTTGTTTAGAACAGCTCAAAGAGATTCTCCAGTCAGTTCTTAGTGTAGTAAAGGTAGCTAAGATCCGGGAAATCCTTAATTCGAGTTAAGATGACATGAAACACTGTATGAATCCTATATTCTTTACTTAAAGGAGACTAGAGTGGTAAATGTGTATTATACAAGGCAGAATACCATTGAAATAGAGAAAGAAACACGTTCGGCAGCTTTGGAAAGCCTTACACTTCACTGAAATGTAGTACTACACTCTATAACACAGTTGAGAGACAATGTTCCCGAGCTGCCGCAGTTCATAACAGTATGTAGGAAGTTGTTTGATATAGTGGGCAAAGCTTATACTTGGACCAGAAGGCAGAATGTAGGAAACTACATGAAAACATGGATAATTCAGAGAAAATGACTGTAAACAGAAGAGAACTTGTTTAGAACAGCTCAAAGACATTCTCCAGTCAGTTCTTAGTGTAGTAAAGGTAGCTAAGATCCGGGAAATCCTTCATTCAAGTTAAGATTACATGAAACACTGTATGAATCCTATATTATTTACTTAAAGTTGACTAGAGTGGTAAATGTGTGTTATACAAGGCAGAATACCATTGAAATAGAGAAAGAAACACGTTCCGCAGCTTTGGAAAGCCTTACACTTCACTGAAATATAATACTACACTCTATAACACAGTTGAGAAACAATGTTCCCGAGCTGCCTCAGTTCAGAACAGTGTGTAGGAAGTTGTTTGATAAAGTGCACAAAGCTTATACTTGGACCAGAAGGCAAGCTATAGGAAACTACATGAAAACATGAATAATTCAGTGAAAATGACTGTAAACAGATGAGAAATTGTTTAGAACAGCTGAAAGAGATTCTCCAAGTCAGTTCTTAGTGTAGAAAAGGTAGCTAAGATCCGGGAAATCCTTCATTTGAGTTAAGATCACATGAAACACTGTATGAATCCTATATTCTTTACTTAAAGGAGACTAGAGTGGTAAATGTGTATTATACAAGGCAGAATACCATTGAAATAGAGAAAGAAACACATTCGGCAGCTTTGGAAAGCCTTACACTTCACTGAAATGTAGTACTACACTCCATAACACACTTGAGAGACAATGTTCCCGAGCTGCCTCAGTTCATAACAGTGTGTAGGAAGTTGTTTGATAAAGTGGGCAAAGCTTATACTTGGACCAGAAGGCAAACTATAGGAAACTACATGAAAACATGAATAATTAAGAGAAAATGACTGTAAACAGATGAGAACTTGTTTAGAACAGCTGAAAGAGATTCTCCAAGTCAATTCTTAGTGTAGAAAAGGTAGCTAAGATCCGGGAAATCCTTAATTCGAGGTAAGATCTCATGAAACACTGTATGAATCCTATATTCTTTAATTAAAGGAGACTAGAGTGGTAAATATGTGTTATACAAGGCAGAATACCATTGAAATAGAGAAAGAAACACATTTGGCAGCTTTGGAAAGCCTTACACTTCACTGAAATGTAGTACTACACTCTATAACACAGTTGAGAGACAATGTTCCCGAGCTGCCTCAGTTCATAACAGTGTGTAGGAACTTGTTTGTTAAAGTGGGCAAAGCTTATATTTGGACCAGAAGGCAGAATGTAGGAAACTACATGAAAACATGGATAATTCAGAGAAAATGACTGTAAACAGATGAGAACTTGTTTAGAATAGCTCAAAGAGATTCTCCAGTCAGTTCTTAGTGTAGTAAAGGTAGCTAAGATCCGGGAAATCCTTAATTCGAGTTAAGATGACAGGAAACACTGTATGAATCCTATATTCTTTACTTAAAGTTGACTAGAGTGGTAAATGTGTGTTATACAAGGCAGAATACCATTGAAATAGAGAAAGAAACACGTTCGGCAGCTTTGGAAAGCCTTACACTTCACTGAAATATAATACTACACTCTATAACACAGTTGAGAGACAATGTTCCCGAGCTGCCTCAGTTCATAACAGTGTGTAGGAAGCTGTTTGATAAAGTGGGCAAAGCTTATACTTGGACCAGAAGGCAGAATATAGGAAACTACATGAAAACATGGATAATTCAGAGAAAATGAGTGTAAAGAGATGCGAACTTGTTTAGAACAGCTCAAAGAGATTCTCCAGTCAGTTCTTAGTGTAGAAAAGATAGCTAAGATCGGGGAAATCCTTAATTCGAGTTCAGATGACATGAAACACTGTATGAATCCTATATTCTTTACTTAAAGGAGTCTAGAGTGGTAAATGTGTATTATACAAGGCAGAATACCATTGAAATAGAGAAAGAAACACGTTCGGCAGCTTTGGAAAGCCTTACACTTCACTGAAATGTAGTACTACACTCTATAACACAGTTGAGAGACAATGTTCCCGAGCTACCTCAGTTCATAACAGTGTGTAGGAAGTTGTTTGATAAAGTGGGCAAAGCTTATACTTGGACCAGAAGGCAAACTATAGGAAACTACATGAAAACATAAATAATTCAGTGAAAATGACTCTAAACAGATGAGAACTTGTTTAGAACAGCTGAAAGAGATTCTCCAAGTCAGTTCTTAGTGTAGAAAAGGTAGCTAAGATCCGGGAAATCCTTAATTCGAGTTAAGATCACATGAAACACTGTATGAATCCTATATTCTTTACTTAAAGGAGACTAGAGTGGTAAATGTGTGTTATACAAGGCAGAATACCATTGAAATAGAGAAAGAAACACGTTCGGCAGCTTTGGAAAGCCTTATACTTCACTGAAATGTAGTACTACACTCTATAACACAGTTGAGAGACAATGTTCCCGAGCTGCCTCAGTTCATAACAGTGTGTAGGAAGTTGTTTGATAAAGTGGGCAAAGCTTATACTTGGACCAGAAGGCAGAATGTAGGAAACTACATGAAAACATGGATAATTCAGAGAAAATGACTGTAAACAGATGAGAACTTGTTTAGAACACCTCAAAGAGATTCTCCAGTTAGTTCTTAGTGTAGTAAAGGTAGCTAAGATCCGGGAAATCCTTCATTCGAGTTAAGATGACATGAAACACTGTATGAATCCTATATTCTTTACTTAAAGGAGACTAGAGTGGTAAATGTGTACTATACAAGGCAGAATACCATTGAAATAGAGAAAGAAACACAATTGGCAGCTTTGGAAAGCCTTACACTTCACTGAAATGTAGTACTACATTCTATAACACACTTGAGAGACAATGTTCCCGAGCTGTCTCAGTTCATAACAGTGTGTAGGAAGTTGTTTGATAAAGTGGGCAAAGCTTATACTTGGACCAGAAGGCAAACTATAGGAAACTACATGAAAACATGAATAATTCAGTGAAAATGACTGTAAACAGATGAGAACTTGTTTAGAACAGCTGAAAGAGATTCTCCAAGTCAGTTCTTAGTGTAGAAAAGGTAGCTAAGATCCGGGAAATCCTTAATTCGAGTTAAGATCACATGAAACACTGTATGAATCCTATATTCTTTAATTAAAGGAGACAAGAGTGGTAAATATGTGTTATACAAGGCAGAATACCATTGAAATAGAGAATGAAACACATTCGGCAGCTTTGGAAAGCCTTACACTTCACTGAAATGTAGTACTACACTCTATAACACAGTTGAGAGACAATGTTCCCGAGCTGCCTCAGTTCATAACAGTGTGTAGGAAGTTGTTTGATAAAGTGGGCAAAGCTTATATTTGGACCAGAAGGCAGAATGTAGGAAACTACATGAAAACATGGATAATTCAGAGAAAATGACTGTAAACAGATGAGAACTTGTTTAGAACAGCTCAAAGAGATTCTCCAGTCAGTTCTTAGTGTAGTAAAGGTAGCTAAGATCCGGGAAATCCTTAATTCGAGTTAAGATGACATGAAACACTGTATGAATCCTATATTCTTTACTTAAAGGAGACTAGAGTGGTAAATGTGTATTATACAAGGCAGAATACCATTGAAATAGAGAAAGAAACACGTTCGGCAGCTTTGGAAAGCCTTACACTTCACTGAAATGTAGTACGACACTCTATAACACAGTTGAGAGACAATGTTCCCGAGCTGCCTCAGTTCATAACAGTGTGTAGGAAGTTGTTTGATATAGTGGGCAAAGCTTATACTTGGACCAGAAGGCAGAATGTAGGAAAGTACATGAAAACATGGATAATTCAGAGAAAATGACTGTAAACAGAAGAGAACTTGTTTACAACAGCTCAAAGACATTCTCCAGTCAGTTCTTAGTGTAGTAAAGGTAGCTAAGATCCGGGAAATCCTTCCTTCGAGTTAAGATCACATGAAACACTGTATGAATCCTATATTATTTACTTAAAGTTGACTAGAGTGGTAAATGTGTGTTATACAAGGCAGAATACCATTGAAATAGAGAAAGAAACACGTTCGGCAGCTTTGGAAAGCCTTACACTTCACTGAAATATAATACTACACTCTATAACACAGTTGAGAGACAATGTTCCCGAGCTGCCTCAGTTCATAACAGTGTGTAGGAAGTTGTTTGATATAGTGGGCAAAGCTTATATTTGGACCAGAAGGCAGAATGTAGGAAACTACATGAAAACATAGATAATTCAGAGAAAATGACTGTAAACAGATGAGAACTTGTTTAGAACAGCTGAAAGAGATTCTCCATGTCAATTCTTAGTGTAGAAAAGGTAGCTAAGATCCGGGAAATCCTTAATTCGAGTTAAGATCACATGAAACACTGTATGAATCCTATATTCTTTAATTAAAGGAGACTAGAGTGGTAAATATGTGTTATACAAGGCAGAATACCATTGAAATAGAGAAAGAAACACATTTGGCAGCTTTGGAAAGCCTTACACTTCACTGAAATGTAGTACTACACTCTATAACACAGTTGAGAGACAATGTTCCCGAGCTGCCTCAGTTCATAACAGTGTGTAGGAACTTGTTTGATAAAGTGGGCAAAGCTTATATTTGGACCAGAAGGCAGAATGTAGGAAACTACATGAAAACATGGATAATTCAGAGAAAATGACTGTAAACAGATGAGAACTTGTTTAGAATAGTTCAAAGAGATTCTCCAGTCAGTTCTTAGTGTAGTAAAGGTAGCTAAGATCCGGGAAATCCTTAATTCGAGTTAAGATGACAGGAAAACTGTATGAATCCTATATTCTTTACTTAAAGTTGACTAGAGTGGTAAATATGTGTTATACAAGGCAGAATACCATTGAAATAGAGAAAGAAACACGTTCGGCAGCTTTGGAAAGCCTTACACTTCACTGAAATATAATACTACACTCTATAACACAGTTGAGAGACAATGTTCCCGAGCTGCCTCAGTTCATAACAGTGTGTAGGAAGTTGTTTGATAAAGTGGGCAAAGCTTATACTTGGACCAGAAGGCAGAATGTAGGAAACTACATGAAAACATGGATAATTCAGAGAAAATGACTGTAAACAGATGAGAACTTGTTTAGAACAGCTCAAAGAGATTCTCCAGTCAGTTTTAGTGTAGTAAAGGTAGCTAAGATCCGGGAAATCCTTAATTCGAGTTAAGATGACATGAAACACTGTATGAATCCTATATTCTTTAATTAAAGGAGACTAGAGTGGTAAATATGTGTTATACAAGGCAGAATACCATTGAAATAGAGAAAGAAACACGTTCGGCAGCTTTGGAAAGCCTTACACTTCACTGAAATGTAGTACTACACTCTATAACACAGTTGAGAGACAATGTTCCCGAGCTGCCTCAGTTCATAACAGTGTGTAGGAAGTTGTTTGATATAGTGGGCAAAGCTTATACTTGGACCAGAAGGCAGAATGTAGGAAACTACATGAAAACATGGATAATTCAGAGAAAATGACTGTAAACAGAAGAGAACTTGTTTAGAACAGCTCAAAGACATTCTCCAGTCAGTTCTTAGTGTAGTAAAGGTAGCTAAGATCCGGGAAATCCTTCATTCGAGTTAAGATTACATGAAACACTGTATGAATCCTATATTATTTACTTAAAGTTGACTAGAGTGGTAAATGTGTGTTATACAAGGCAGAATACCATTGAAATAGAGAAAGAAACACGTTCCGCAGCTTTGGAAAGCTTTACACTTCACTGAAATATAATACTACACTCTATAACACAGTTGAGAAACAATGTTCCCGAGCTGCCTCAGTTCAGAACACTGTGTAGGAAGTTGTTTGATAAAGTGGGCAAAGCTTATACTTGGACCAGAAGGCAAGCTATAGGAAACTACATGAAAACATGAATAATTCAGTGAAAATGACTGTAAACAGATGAGAAATTGTTTAGAACAGCTGAAAGAGATTCTCCAAGTCAGTTCTTAGTGTAGAAAAGGTAGCTAAGATCCGGGAAATCCTTAATTCGAGTTAAGATCACATGAAACACTGTATGAATCCTATATTCTTTAATTAAAGGAGACAAGAGTGATAAATATGTGTTATACAAGGCAGAATACCATTGAAATAGAGAATGAAACACATTCGGCAGCTTTGGAAAGCCTTTCACTTCACTGAAATGTAGTACTACACTCTATAACACAGTTGAGAGACAATGTTCCCGAGCTGCCTCAGTTCATAACAGTGTGTAGGAAGCTGTTTGATAAAGTGGGCAAAGCTTATACTTGGACCAGAAGGCAGAATATAGAAAACTACATGAAAACATGGATAATTCAGAGAAAATGACTGTAAACAGATGAGAACTTGTTTAGAACAGCTCAAAGAGATTCTCCAGTCAGTTTTAGTGTAGTAAAGGTAGCTAAGATCCGGGAAATCCTTAATTCGAGTTAAGATGACATGAAACACTGTATGAATCCTATATTCTTTAATTAAAGGAGACTAGAGTGGTAAATATGTGTTATACAAGGCAGAATACCATTGAAATAGAGAAAGAAACACGTTCGGCAGCTTTGGAAAGCCTTACACTTCACTGAAATGTAGTACTACACTCTATAACACAGTTGAGAGACAATGTTCCCGAGCTACCTCAGTTGATAACAGTGTGTAGGAAGTTGTTTGATAAAGTGGGCAAAGCTTATACTTGGACCAGAAGGCAAACTATAGGAAATTACATGAAAACATAAATAATTCAGTGAAAATGACTCTAAACAGATGAGAACTTGTTTAGAACAGCTGAAAGAGATTCTCCAAGTCAGTTCTTAGTGTAAAAAAGGTAGCTAAGATCCGGGAAATCCTTAATTCGAGTTAAGATCACATGAAACACTGTATGAATCCTATATTCTTTACTTAAAGGAGACTAGAGTGGTAAATGTGTGTTATACAAGGCAGAATACCATTGAAATAGAGAAAGAAACACGTTCGGCAGCTTTGGAAAGCCTTATACTTCACTGAAATGTAGTACTACACTCTATAACACAGTTGAGAGACAATGTTCCCGAGCTGCCTCAGTTCATAACAGTGTGTAGGAAGTTGTTTGATAAAGTGGGCAAAGCTTATACTTGGACCAGAAGGCAGAATGTAGGAAACTACATGAAAACATGTATAATTCAGAGAAAATGACTGTAAACAGATGAGAACTTGTTTAGAACACCTCAAAGAGATTCTCCAGTTAGTTCTTAGTGTAGTAAAGGTAGCTAAGATCCGGGAAATCCTTCATTCGAGTTAAGATGACATGAAACACTGTATGAATCCTATATTCTTTACTTAAAGGAGACTAGAGTGGTAAATGTGTACTATACAAGGCAGAATACCATTGAAATAGAGAAAGAAACACATTCGGCAGCTTTGGAAAGCCTTACACTTCACTGAAATGTAGTACTACATTCTATAACACACTTGAGAGACAATGTTCCCGAGCTTTCTCAGTTCATAACAGTGTGTAGGAAGTTGTTTGATAAAGTGGGCAAAGCTTATACTTGGACCAGAAGGCAAACTATAGGAAACTACATGAAAACATGAATAATTCAGTGAAAATGACTGTAAACAGATGAGAACTTGTTTAGAACAGCTGAAAGAGATTCTCCAAGTCAGTTCTTAGTGTAGAAAAGGTAGCTAAGATCCGGGAAATCCTTAATTCGAGTTAAGATCACATGAAACACTGTATGAATCCTATATTCTTTAATTAAAGGAGACAAGAGTGGTAAATATGTGTTATACAAGGCAGAATACCATTGAAATAGAGAATGAAACACATTCGGCAGCTTTGGAAAGCCTTACACTTCACTGAAATGTAGTACTACACTCTATAACACAGTTGAGAGACAATGTTCCCGAGCTGCCTCAGTTCATAACAGTGTGTAGGAAGTTGTTTGATAAAGTGGGCAAAGCTTATATTTGGACCAGAAGTCAGAATGTAGGAAACTACATGAAAACATGGATAATTCAGAGAAAATGACTGTAAACAGATGAGAACTTGTTTAGAACAGCTCAAAGAGATTCTCCAGTCAGTTCTTAGTGTAGTAAAGGTAGCTAAGATCCGGGAAATCCTTAATTCGAGTTAAGATGACATGAAACACTGTATGAATCCTATATTCTTTACTTAAAGGAGACTAGAGTGGTAAATGTGTATTATACAAGGCAGAATACCATTGAAATAGAGAAAGAAACACGTTCGGCAGCTTTGGAAAGCCTTACACTTCACTGAAATGTAGTACGACACTCTATAACACAGTTGAGAGACAATGTTCCCGAGCTGCCTCAGTTCATAACAGTGTGTAGGAAGTTGTTTGATATAGTGGGCAAAGCTTATACTTGGACCAGAAGGCAGAATGTAGGAAACTACATGAAAACATGGATAATTCAGAGAAAATGACTGTAAACAGAAGAGAACTTGTTTAGAACAGCTCAAAGACATTCTCCAGTCAGTTCTTAGTGTAGTAAAGGTAGCTAAGATCCGGGAAATCCTTCATTCGAGTTAAGATCACATGAAACACTGTATGAATCCTATATTATTTACTTAAATTTGACTAGAGTGGTAAATGTGTGTTATACAAGGCAGAATACCATTGAAATAGAGAAAGAAACACGTTCGGCAGCTTTGGAAAGCCTTACACTTCACTGAAATATAATACTACACTCTATAATACAGTTGAGAGACAATGTTCCCGAGCTGCCTCAGTTCATAACAGTGTGTAGGAAGTTGTTTGATATAGTGGGCAAAGCTTATATTTGGACCTGAAGGCAGAATGTAGGAAACTACATGAAAACATGGATAATTCAGAGAAAATGACTGTAAACAGATTAGAACTTGTTTAGAACAGCTGAAAGAGATTCTCCAAGTCAGTTCTTAGTGTAGAAAAGGTAGCTAAGATCCGGGAAATCCTTAATTCGAGTTAAGATCACATGAAACACTGTATGAATCCTATATTCTTTAATTAAAGGAGACAAGAGTGATAAATATGTGTTATACAAGGCAGAATACCATTGAAATAGAGAATGAAACACATTCGGCAGCTTTGGAAAGCCTTACACTTTACTGAAATGTAGTACTACACTCTATAATACAGTTGAGAGACAATGTTCCCGAGCTGCCTCAGTTCATAACAGTGTGTAGGAAGTTGTTTGATATAGTGGGCAAAGCTTATACTTGGACCAGAAGGCAGAATGTAGGAAAGTACATGAAAACATGGATAATTCAGAGAAAATGACTGTAAACAGAAGAGAACTTGTTTACAACAGCTCAAAGACATTCTCCAGTCAGTTCTTAGTGTAGTAAAGGTAGCTAAGATCCGGGAAATCCTTCCTTCGAGTTAAGATCACATGAAACACTGTATGAATCCTATATTATTTACTTAAAGTTGACTAGAGTGGTAAATGTGTGTTATACAAGGCAGAATACCATTGAAATAGAGAAAGAAACACGTTCGGCAGCTTTGGAAAGCCTTACACTTCACTGAAATATAATACTACACTCTATAACACAGTTGAGAGACAATGTTCCCGAGCTGCCTCAGTTCATAACAGTGTGTAGGAAGTTGTTTGATATAGTGGGCAAAGCTTATATTTGGACCAGAAGGCAGAATGTAGGAAACTACATGAAAACATAGATAATTCAGAGAAAATGACTGTAAACAGATGAGAACTTGTTTAGAACAGCTGAAAGAGATTCTCCAAGTCAATTCTTAGTGTAGAAAAGGTAGCTAAGATCCGGGAAATCCTTAATTCGAGTTAAGATCACATGAAACACTGTATGAATCCTATATTCTTTAATTAAAGGAGACTAGAGTGGTAAATATGTGTTATACAAGGCAGAATACCATTGAAATAGAGAAAGAAACACATTTGGCAGCTTTGGAAAGCCTTACACTTCACTGAAATGTAGTACTACACTCTATAACACAGTTGAGAGACAATGTTCCCGAGCTGCCTCAGTTCATAACAGTGTGTAGGAACTTGTTTGATAAAGTGGGCAAAGCTTATATTTGGACCAGAAGGCAGAATGTAGGAAACTACATGAAAACATGGATAATTCAGAGAAAATGACTGTAAACAGATGAGAACTTGTTTAGAATAGTTCAAAGAGATTCTCCAGTCAGTTCTTAGTGTAGTAAAGGTAGCTAAGATCCGGGAAATCCTTAATTCGAGTTAAGATGACAGGAAAACTGTATGAATCCTATATTCTTTACTTAAAGTTGACTAGAGTGGTAAATGTGTGTTATACAAGGCAGAATACCATTGAAATAGAGAAAGAAACACGTTCGGCAGCTTTGGAAAGCCTTACACTTCACTGAAATATAATACTACACTCTATAACACAGTTGAGAGACAATGTTCCCGAGCTGCCTCAGTTCATAACAGTGTGTAGGAAGTTGTTTGATAAAGTGGGCAAAGCTTATACTTGGACCAGAAGGCAGAATGTAGGAAACTACATGAAAACATGGATAATTCAGAGAAAATGACTGTAAACAGATGAGAACTTGTTTAGAACAGCTCAAAGAGATTCTCCAGTCAGTTTTAGTGTAGTAAAGGTAGCTAAGATCCGGGAAATCCTTAATTCGAGTTAAGATGACATGAAACACTGTATGAATCCTATATTCTTTAATTAAAGGAGACTAGAGTGGTAAATATGTGTTATACAAGGCAGAATACCATTGAAATAGAGAAAGAAACACGTTCGGCAGCTTTGGAAAGCCTTACACTTCACTGAAATGTAGTACTACACTCTATAACACAGTTGAGAGACAATGTTCCCGAGCTGCCTCAGTTCATAACAGTGTGTAGGAAGTTGTTTGATATAGTGGGCAAAGCTTATACTTGGACCAGAAGGCAGAATGTAGGAAACTACATGAAAACATGGATAATTCAGAGAAAATGACTGTAAACAGAAGAGAACTTGTTTAGAACAGCTCAAAGACATTCTCCAGTCAGTTCTTAGTGTAGTAAAGGTAGCTAAGATCCGGGAAATCCTTCATTCGAGTTAAGATTACATGAAACACTGTATGAATCCTATATTATTTACTTAAAGTTGACTAGAGTGGTAAATGTGTGTTATACAAGGCAGAATACCATTGAAATAGAGAAAGAAACACGTTCCGCAGCTTTGGAAAGCTTTACACTTCACTGAAATATAATACTACACTCTATAACACAGTTGAGAAACAATGTTCCCGAGCTGCCTCAGTTCAGAACACTGTGTAGGAAGTTGTTTGATAAAGTGGGCAAAGCTTATACTTGGACCAGAAGGCAAGCTATAGGAAACTACATGAAAACATGAATAATTCAGTGAAAATGACTGTAAACAGATGAGAAATTGTTTAGAACAGCTGAAAGAGATTCTCCAAGTCAGTTCTTAGTGTAGAAAAGGTAGCTAAGATCCGGGAAATCCTTAATTCGAGTTAAGATCACATGAAACACTGTATGAATCCTATATTCTTTAATTAAAGGAGACAAGAGTGATAAATATGTGTTATACAAGGCAGAATACCATTGAAATAGAGAATGAAACACATTCGGCAGCTTTGGAAAGCCTTTCACTTCACTGAAATGTAGTACTACACTCTATAACACAGTTGAGAGACAATGTTCCCGAGCTGCCTCAGTTCATAACAGTGTGTAGGAAGCTGTTTGATAAAGTGGGCAAAGCTTATACTTGGACCAGAAGGCAGAATATAGGAAACTACATGAAAACATGGATAATTCAGAGAAAATGACTGTAAACAGATGAGAACTTGTTTAGAACAGCTCAAAGAGATTCTCCAGTCAGTTTTAGTGTAGTAAAGGTAGCTAAGATCCGGGAAATCCTTAATTCGAGTTAAGATGACATGAAACACTGTATGAATCCTATATTCTTTAATTAAAGGAGACTAGAGTGGTAAATATGTGTTATACAAGGCAGAATACCATTGAAATAGAGAAAGAAACACGTTCGGCAGCTTTGGAAAGCCTTACACTTCACTGAAATGTAGTACTACACTCTATAACACAGTTGAGAGACAATGTTCCCGAGCAGCCTCAGTTCATAACAGTGTGTAGGAAGTTGTTTGATAAAGTGGGCAAAGTTTATACTCGGACCAGAAGGCAGAATATAGAAAACTACATGAAAGCATGGATAATTCGGAGAAAATGACTGTAAACAGATGAGAACTTGTTTAGAACAGCTGAAAGAGATTCTCCAAGTCAGTTCTTAGTGTGGTAAAGGTAGCTGAGATCCGGGAAATCCTTAATTCGAGTTAAGATCACATGAAACACTGTATGAACACTATATTCTTTACTTAAAGTTGACTAGAGTGGTAAATGTGTGTTATACAAGGCAGAATACCATTGAAATAGAGAAAGAAACACATTCGGCAGCTTTGGAAAGCCTTACACTTCACTGAAATATAGTACTACACTCTATAACACAGTTGAGAGACAATGTTCCCGAGCTGCCTCAGTTCATAACAGTGCGTAGGAAGTTGTTTGATATAGTGGGCAAAGCTTATATTTGGACCAGAAGGCAGAATGTAGGAAACTACATGAAAACATGGATAATTCAGAGAAAATGACTGTAAACAGATGAGAACTTGTTTAGAACAGCTCAAAGAGATTCTCCAGTCAGTTCTTAGTGTAGTAAAGGTAGCTAAGATCCGGGAAATCCTTAATTCGAGTTAAGATGACATGAAACACTGTATGAATCCTATATTCTTTACTTAAAGGAGACTAGAGTGGTAAATGTGTATTATACAAGGCAGAATACCATTGAAATAGAGAAAGAAACACATTCGGCAGCTTTGGAAATCCTTACACTTCACTGAAATGTAGTACTACACTCTATAACACAGTTCAGAGACAATGTTCCCGAGCTGCCTCAGTTCATAACAGTGTGTAGGAAGCTGTTTGATAAAGTGGGCAAAGCTTATACTTGGACCAGAAGGCAGAATATAGGAAACTACATGAAAACATGGATAATTCAGAGAAAATGAGTGTAAAGAGATGCGAACTTGTTTAGAACAGCTCAAAGAGATTCTCCAGTCAGTTCTTAGTGTAGAAAAGGTAGCTAAGATCGGGGAAATCCTTAATTCGAGTTCAGATGACATGAAACACTGTATGAATCCTATATTCTTTACTTAAAGGAGTCTAGAGTGGTAAATGTGTATTATACAAGGCAGAATACCATTGAAATAGAGAAAGAAACACGTTCGGCAGCTTTGGAAAGCCTTACACTTCACTGAAATGTAGTACTACACTCTATAACACAGTTGAGAGACAATGTTCCCGAGCTACCTCAGTTGATAACAGTGTGTAGGAAGTTGTTTGATAAAGTGGGCAAAGCTTATACTTGGACCAGAAGGCAAACTATAGGAAACTACATGAAAACATAAATAATTCAGTGAAAATGATTCTAAACAGATGAGAACTTGTTTAGAACAGCTGAAAGAGATTCTCCAAGTCAGTTCTTAGTGTAGAAAAGGTAGCTAAGATCCGGGAAATCCTTAATTCGAGTTAAGATCACATGAAACACTGTATGAATCCTATATTCTTTACTTAAAGGAGACTAGAGTGGTAAATGTGTGTTATACAAGGCAGAATACCATTGAAATAGAGAAAGAAACACGTTCGGCAGCTTTGGAAAGCCTTATACTTCACTGAAATGTAGTACTACACTCTATAACACAGTTGAGAGACAATGTTCCCGAGCTGCCTCAGTTCATAACAGTGTGTAGGAAGTTGTTTGATAAAGTGGGCAAAGCTTATACTTGGACCAGAAGGCAGAATGTAGGAAACTACATGAAAACATGGATAATTCAGAGAAAATGACTGTAAACAGATGAGAACTTGTTTAGAACACCTCAAAGAGATTCTCCAGTTAGTTCTTAGTGTAGTAAAGGTAGCTAAGATCCGGGAAATCCTTCATTCGAGTTAAGATGACATGAAACACTGTATGAATCCTATATTCTTTACTTAAAGGAGACTAGAGTGGTAAATGTGTACTATACAAGGCAGAATACCATTGAAATAGAGAAAGAAACACATTCGGCAGCTTTGGAAAGCCTTACACTTCACTGAAATGTAGTACTACATTCTATAACACACTTGAGAGACAATGTTCCCGAGCTGTCTCAGTTCATAACAGTGTGTAGAAAGTTGCTTGATAAAGTGGGCAAAGCTTATACTTGGACCAGAAGGCAAACTATAGGAAACTACATGAAAACATGAATAATTCAGTGAAAATGACTGTAAACAGAAGAGAACTTGTTTAGAACAGCTCAAAGACATTCTCCAGTCAGTTCTTAGTGTAGTAAAGGTAGCTAAGATCCGGGAAATCCTTCATTCGAGTTAAGATCACATGAAACACTGTATGAATCCTATATTATTTACTTAAATTTGACTAGAGTGGTAAATGTGTGTTATACAAGGCAGAATACCATTGAAATAGAGAAAGAAACACGTTCGGCAGCTTTGGAAAGCCTTACACTTCACTGAAATATAATACTACACTCTATAACACAGTTGAGAGACAATGTTCCCGAGCTGCCTCAGTTCATAACAGTGTGTAGGAAGTTGTTTGATATAGTGGGCAAAGCTTATATTTGGACCAGAAGGCAGAATGTAGGAAACTATATGAAAACATGGATAATTCAGAGAAAATGACTGTAAACAGATTAGAACTTGTTTAGAACAGCTGAAAGAGATTCTCCAAGTCAGTTCTTAGTGTAGAAAAGGTAGCTAAGATCCGGGAAATCCTTAATTCGAGTTAAGATCACATGAAACACTGTATGAATCCTATATTCTTTAATTAAAGGAGACAAGAGTGATAAATATGTGTTATACAAGGCAGAATACCATTGAAATAGAGAATGAAACACATTCGGCAGCTTTGGAAAGCCTTACACTTCACTGAAATGTAGTACTACACTCTATAACACAGTTGAGAGACAATGTTCCCGAGCTGCCTCAGTTCATAACAGTGTGTAGGAAGTTGTTTGATATAGTGGGCAAAGCTTATACTTGGACCAGAAGGCAGAATGTAGGAAACTACATGAAAACATGGATAATTCAGAGAAAATGACTGTAAACAGAAGAGAACTTGTTTACAACAGCTCAAAGACATTCTCCAGTCAGTTCTTAGTGTAGTAAAGGTAGCTAAGATCCGGGAAATCCTTCATTCGAGTTAAGATCACATGAAACACTGTATGAATCCTATATTATTTACTTAAAGTTGACTAGAGTGGTAAATGTGTGTTATACAAGGCAGAATACCATTGAAATAGAGAAAGAAACACGTTCGGCAGCTTTGGAAAGCCTTACACTTCACTGAAATATAATACTACACTCTATAACACAGTTGAGAGACAATGTTCCCGAGCTACCTCAGTTCATAACAGTGTGTAGGAAGTTGTTTGATATAGTGGGCAAAGCTTATATTTGGACCAGAAGGCAGAATGTAGGAAACTACATGAAAACATAGATAATTCAGAGAAAATGACTGTAAACAGATGAGAACTTGTTTAGAACAGCTGAAAGAGATTCTCCAAGTCAATTCTTAGTGTAGAAAAGGTAGCTAAGATCCGGGAAATCCTTAATTCGAGTTAAGATCACATGAAACACTGTATGAATCCTATATTCTTTAATTAAAGGAGACTAGAGTGGTAAATATGTGTTATACAAGGCAGAATACCATTGAAATAGAGAAAGAAACACATTTGGCAGCTTTGGAAAGCCTTACACTTCACTGAAATGTAGTACTACACTCTATAACACAGTTGAGAGACAATGTTCCCGAGCTGCCTCAGTTCATAACAGTGTGTAGGAACTTGTTTGATAAAGTGGGCAAAGCTTATATTTGGACCAGAAGGCAGAATGTAGGAAACTACATGAAAACATGGATAATTCAGAGAAAATGACTGTAAACAGATGAGAACTTGTTTAGAATAGCTCAAAGAGATTCTCCAGTCAGTTCTTAGTGTAGTAAAGGTAGCTAAGATCCGGGAAATCCTTAATTCGAGTTAACATGACAGGAAACACTGTATGAATCCTATATTCTTTAATTAAAGTTGACTAGAGTGGTAAATGTGTGTTATACAAGGCAGAATACCATTGAAATAGAGAAAGAAACACGTTCGGCAGCTTTGGAAAGCCTTACACTTCACTGAAATATAATACTACACTCTATAACACAGTTGAGAGACAATGTTCCCGAGCTGCCTCAGTTCATAACAGTGTGTAGGAAGTTGTTTGATAAAGTGGGCAAAGCTTATACTTGGACCAGAAGGCAGAATGTAGGAAACTACATGAAAACATGGATAATTCAGAGAAATGACTGTAAACAGATGAGAACTTGTTTAGAACAGCTCAAAGATATTCTCCAGTCAGTTTTAGTGTAGTAAAGGTAGCTAAGATCCGGGAAATACTTAATTCGAGTTAAGATGACATGAAACACTGTATGAATCCTATATTCTTTAATTAAAGGAGACTAGAGTGGTAAATATGTGTTATACAAGGCAGAATACCATTGAAATAGAGAAAGAAACACGTTCGGCAGCTTTGGAAAGCCTTACACTTCACTGAAATGTAGTACTACACTCTATAACACAGTTGAGAGACAATGTTCCCGAGCTGCCTCAGTTCATAACAGTGTGTAGGAAGTTGTTTGATATAGTGGGCAAAGCTTATACTTGGACCAGAAGGCAGAATGTAGGAAACTACATGAAAACATGGATAATTCAGAGAAAATGACTGTAAACAGAAGAGAACTTGTTTAGAACAGCTCAAAGACATTCTCCAGTCAGTTCTTAGTGTAGTAAAGGTAGCTAAGATCCGGGAAATCCTTCATTCGAGTTAAGATTACATGAAACACTGTATGAATCCTATATTATTTACTTAAAGTTGACTAGAGTGGTAAATGTGTGTTATACAAGGCAGAATACCATTGAAATAGAGAAAGAAACACGTTCCGCAGCTTTGGAAAGCCTTACACTTCACTGAAATATAATACTACACTCTATAACACAGTTGAGAAACAATGTTCCCGAGCTGCCTCAGTTCAGAACAGTGTGTAGGAAGTTGTTTGATAAAGTGGGCAAAGCTTATACTTGGACCAGAAGGCAAGCTATAGGAAACTACATGAAAACATGAATAATTCAGTGAAAATGACTGTAAACAGATGAGAAATTGTTTAGAACAGCTGAAAGAGATTCTCCAAGTCAGTTCTTAGTGTAGAAAAGGTAGCTAAGATCCGGGAAATCCTTAATTCGAGTTAAGATCACATGAAACACTGTATGAATCCTATATTCTTTAATTAAAGGAGACAAGAGTGATAAATATGTGTTATACAAGGCAGAATACCATTGAAATAGAGAATGAAACACATTCGGCAGCTTTGGAAAGCCTTTCACTTCACTGAAATGTAGTACTACACTCTATAACACAGTTGAGAGACAATGTTCCCGAGCTGCCTCAGTTCATAACAGTGTGTAGGAAGCTGTTTGATAAAGTGGGCAAAGCTTATACTTGGACCAGAAGGCAGAATATAGGAAACTACATGAAAACATGGATAATTCAGAGAAAATGACTGTAAACAGATGAGAACTTGTTTAGAACAGCTCAAAGAGATTCTCCAGTCAGTTTTAGTGTAGTAAAGGTAGCTAAGATCCGGGAAATCCTTAATTCGAGTTAAGATGACATGAAACACTGTATGAATCCTATATTCTTTAATTAAAGGAGACTAGAGTGGTAAATATGTGTTATACAAGGCAGAATACCATTGATATAGAGAAAGAAACACGTTCGGCAGCTTTGGAAAGCCTTACACTTCACTGAAATGTAGTACTACACTCTATAACACAGTTGAG
This sequence comes from Pipistrellus hanaki, assembly GCF_964339955.1. Lineage (NCBI taxonomy): Eukaryota > Metazoa > Chordata > Mammalia > Chiroptera > Vespertilionidae > Pipistrellus > Pipistrellus hanaki. The sequence goes on along the minus strand of NW_028182283.1, from coordinate 276,388 downwards.
AGAAAATGTTCCCGAGCAGCCTCAGTTCATAACAGTGTGTAGGAAGTTGTTTGATAAAGTGGGCAAAGTTTATACTCGGACCAGAAGGCAGAATATAGAAAACTACATGAAAGCATGGATAATTCGGAGAAAATGATTGTAAACAGATGAGAACTTGTTTAGAACAGCTGAAAGAGATTCTCCAAGTCAGTTCTTAGTGTAGTAAAGGTAGCTGAGATCCGGGAAATCCTTAATTCGAGTTAAGATCACATGAAACACTGTATGAACACTATATTCTTTACTTAAAGTTGACTAGAGTGGTAAATGTGTGTTATACAAGGCAGAATACCATTGAAATAGAGAAAGAAACACATTCGGCAGCTTTGGAAAGCCTTACACTTCACTGAAATATAGTACTACACTCTATAACACAGTTGAGAGACAATGTTCCCGAGCTGCCTCAGTTCATAACAGTGTGTAGGAAGTTGTTTGATATAGTGGGCAAAGCTTATACTTGGACCAGAAGGCAGAATGTAGGAAACTACATGAAAACATGGATAATTCAGAGAAAATGACTGTAAACAGATGAGAACTTGTTTAGAATAGCTCAAAGAGATTCTCCAGTCAGTTCTTAGTGTAGTAAAGGTAGCTAAGATCCGGGAAATCCTTAATTCGAGTTAAGATGACAGGAAACACTGTATGAATCCTATATTCTTTACTTAAAGTTGACTAGAGTGGTAAATGTGTGTTATACAAGGCAGAATACCATTGAAATAGAGAAAGAAACACGTTCGGCAGCTTTGGAAAGCCTTACACTTCACTGAAATATAATACTACACTCTATAACACAGTTGAGAGACAATGTTCCCGAGCTGCCTCAGTTCATAACAGTGTGTAGGAAGTTGTTTGATAAAGTGGGCAAAGCTTATACTTGGACCAGAAGGCAGAATGTAGGAAACTACATGAAAACATGGATAATTCAGAGAAAATGACTGTAAACAGATGAGAACTTGTTTAGAACAGCTCAAAGATATTCTCCAGTCAGTTTTAGTGTAGTAAAGGTAGCTAAGATCCGGGAAATCCTTAATTCGAGTTAAGATGACATGAAACACTGTATGAATCCTATATTCTTTAATTAAAGGAGACTAGAGTGGTAAATATGTGTTATACAAGGCAGAATACCATTGAAATAGAGAAAGAAACACGTTCGGCAGCTTTGGAAAGCCTTACACTTCACTGAAATGTAGTACTACACTCTATAACACAGTTGAGAGACAATGTTCCCGAGCTGCCTCAGTTCATAACAGTGTGTAGGAAGTTGTTTGATATAGTGGGCAAAGCTTATACTTGGACCAGAAGGCAGAATGTAGGAAACTACATGAAAACATGGATAATTCAGAGAAAATGACTGTAAACAGAAGAGAACTTGTTTAGAACAGCTCAAAGACATTCTCCAGTCAGTTCTTAGTGTAGTAAAGGTAGCTAAGATCCGGGAAATCCTTCATTCGAGTTAAGATTACATGAAACACTGTATGAATCCTATATTATTTACTTAAAGTTGACTACAGTGGTAAATGTGTGTTATACAAGGCAGAATACCATTGAAATAGAGAAAGAAACACGTTCCGCAGCTTTGGAAAGCCTTACACTTCACTGAAATATAATACTACACTCTATAACACAGTTGAGAAACAATGTTCCCGAGCTGCCTCAGTTCAGAACAGTGTGTAGGAAGTTGTTTGATAAAGTGGGCAAAGCTTATACTTGGACCAGAAGGCAAGCTATAGGAAACTACATGAAAACATGAATAATTCAGTGAAAATGACTGTAAACAGATGAGAAATTGTTTAGAACAGCTGAAAGAGATTCTCCAAGTCAGTTCTTAGTGTAGAAAAGGTAGCTAAGATCCGGGAAATCCTTAATTCGAGTTAAGATCACATGAAACACTGTATGAATCCTATATTCTTTAATTAAAGGAGACAAGAGTGATAAATATGTGTTATACAAGGCAGAATACCATTGAAATAGAGAATGAAACACATTCGGCAGCTTTGGAAAGCCTTTCACTTCACTGAAATGTAGTACTACACTCTATAACACAGTTGAGAGACAATGTTCCCGAGCTGCCTCAGTTCATAACAGTGTGTAGGAAGCTGTTTGATAAAGTGGGCAAAGCTTATACTTGGACCAGAAGGCAGAATATAGGAAACTACATGAAAACATGGATAATTCAGAGAAAATGACTGTAAACAGATGAGAACTTGTTTAGAACAGCTCAAAGAGATTCTCCAGTCAGTTTTAGTGTAGTAAAGGTAGCTAAGATCCGGGAAATCCTTAATTCGAGTTAAGATGACATGAAACACTGTATGAATCCTATATTCTTTAATTAAAGGAGACTAGAGTGGTAAATATGTGTTATACAAGGCAGAATACCATTGATATAGAGAAAGAAACACGTTCGGCAGCTTTGGAAAGCCTTACACTTCACTGAAATGTAGTACTACACTCTATAACACAGTTGAGAGACAATGTTCCCGAGCAGCCTCAGTTCATAACAGTGTGTAGGAAGTTGTTTGATAAAGTGGGCAAAGTTTATACTCGGACCAGAAGGCAGAATATAGAAAACTACATGAAAGCATGGATAATTCGGAGAAAATGATTGTAAACAGATGAGAACTTGTTTAGAACAGCTGAAAGAGATTCTCCAAGTCAGTTCTTAGTGTAGTAAAGGTAGCTGAGATCCGGGAAATCCTTAATTCGAGTTAAGATCACATGAAACACTGTATGAACACTATATTCTTTACTTAAAGTTGACTAGAGTGGTAAATGTGTGTTATACAAGGCAGAATACCATTGAAATAGAGAAAGAAACACATTCGGCAGCTTTGGAAAGCCTTACACTTCACTGAAATATAGTACTACACTCTATAACACAGTTGAGAGACAATGTTCCCGAGCTGCCTCAGTTCATAACAGTGTGTAGGAAGTTGTTTGATATAGTGGGCAAAGCTTATACTTGGACCAGAAGGCAGAATGTAGGAAACTACATGAAAACATGGATAATTCAGAGAAAATGACTGTAAACAGATGAGAAATTGTTTAGAACAGCTGAAAGAGATTCTCCAAGTCAGTTCTTAGTGTAGAAAAGGTAGCTAAGATCCAGGAAATCCTTAATTCGAGTTAAGATCACATGAAACACTGTATGAATCCTATATTCTTTAATTAAAGGAGACAAGAGTGATAAATATGTGTTATACAAGGCAGAATACCATTGAAATAGAGAATGAAACACATTCGGCAGCTTTGGAAAGCCTTTCACTTCACTGAAATGTAGTACTACACTCTATAACACAGTTGAGAGACAATGTTCCCGAGCTGCCTCAGTTCATAACAGTGTGTAGGAAGCTGTTTGATAAAGTGGGCAAAGCTTATACTTGGACCAGAAGGCAGAATATAGGAAACTACATGAAAACATGGATAATTCAGAGAAAATGACTGTAAACAGATGAGAACTTGTTTAGAACAGCTCAAAGAGATTCTCCAGTCAGTTTTAGTGTAGTAAAGGTAGCTAAGATCCGGGAAATCCTTAATTCGAGTTAAGATGACATGAAACACTGTATGAATCCTATATTCTTTAATTAAAGGAGACTAGAGTGGTAAATATGTGTTATACAAGGCAGAATACCATTGATATAGAGAAAGAAACACGTTCGGCAGCTTTGGAAAGCCTTACACTTCACTGAAATGTAGTACTACACTCTATAACACAGTTGATAGACAATGTTCCCGAGCAGCCTCAGTTCATAACAGTGTGTAGGAAGTTGTTTGATAAAGTGGGCAAAGTTTATACTCGGACCAGAAGGCAGAATATAGAAAACTACATGAAAGCATGGATAATTCGGAGAAAATGATTGTAAACAGATGAGAACTTGTTTAGAACAGCTGAAAGAGATTCTCCAAGTCAGTTCTTAGTGTAGTAAAGGTAGCTGAGATCCGGGAAATCCTTAATTCGAGTTAAGATCACATGAAACACTGTATGAACACTATATTCTTTACTTAAAGTTGACTAGAGTGGTAAATGTGTGTTATACAAGGCAGAATACCATTGAAATAGAGAAAGAAACACATTCGGCAGCTTTGGAAAGCCTTACACTTCACTGAAATATAGTACTACACTCTATAACACAGTTGAGAGACAATGTTCCCGAGCTGCCTCAGTTCATAACAGTGTGTAGGAAGTTGTTTGATATAGTGGGCAAAGCTTATACTTGGACCAGAAGGCAGAATGTAGGAAACTACATGAAAACATGGATAATTCAGAGAAAATGACTGTAAACAGATGAGAACTTGTTTAGAATAGCTCAAAGAGATTCTCCAGTCAGTTCTTAGTGTAGTAAAGGTAGCTAAGATCCGGGAAATCCTTAATTCGAGTTAAGATGACAGGAAACACTGTATGAATCCTATATTCTTTACTTAAAGTTGACTAGAGTGGTAAATGTGTGTTATACAAGGCAGAATACCATTGAAATAGAGAAAGAAACACGTTCGGCAGCTTTGGAAAGCCTTACACTTCACTGAAATATAATACTACACTCTATAACACAGTTGAGAGACAATGTTCCCGAGCTGCCTCAGTTCATAACAGTGTGTAGGAAGTTGTTTGATAAAGTGGGCAAAGCTTATACTTGGACCAGAAGGCAGAATGTAGGAAACTACATGAAAACATGGATAATTCAGAGAAAATGACTGTAAACAGATGAGAACTTGTTTAGAACAGCTCAAAGATATTCTCCAGTCAGTTTTAGTGTAGTAAAGGTAGCTAAGATCCGGGAAATCCTTAATTCGAGTTAAGATGACATGAAACACTGTATGAATCCTATATTCTTTAATTAAAGGAGACTAGAGTGGTAAATATGTGTTATACAAGGCAGAATACCATTGAAATAGAGAAAGAAACACGTTCGGCAGCTTTGGAAAGCCTTACACTTCACTGAAATGTAGTACTACACTCTATAACACAGTTGAGAGACAATGTTCCCGAGCTGCCTCAGTTCATAACAGTGTGTAGGAAGTTGTTTGATATAGTGGGCAAAGCTTATACTTGGACCAGAAGGCAGAATGTAGGAAACTACATGAAAACATGGATAATTCAGAGAAAATGACTGTAAACAGAAGAGAACTTGTTTAGAACAGCTCAAAGACATTCTCCAGTCAGTTCTTAGTGTAGTAAAGGTAGCTAAGATCCGGGAAATCCTTCATTCGAGTTAAGATTACATGAAACACTGTATGAATCCTATATTATTTACTTAAAGTTGACTAGAGTGGTAAATGTGTGTTATACAAGGCAGAATACCATTGAAATAGAGAAAGAAACACGTTCCGCAGCTTTGGAAAGCCTTACACTTCACTGAAATATAATACTACACTCTATAACACAGTTGAGAAACAATGTTCCCGAGCTGCCTCAGTTCAGAACAGTGTGTAGGAAGTTGTTTGATAAAGTGGGCAAAGCTTATACTTGGACCAGAAGGCAAGCTATAGGAAACTACATGAAAACATGAATAATTCAGTGAAAATGACTGTAAACAGATGAGAAATTGTTTAGAACAGCTGAAAGAGATTCTCCAAGTCAGTTCTTAGTGTAGAAAAGGTAGCTAAGATCCGGGAAATCCTTAATTCGAGTTAAGATCACATGAAACACTGTATGAATCCTATATTCTTTAATTAAAGGAGACAAGAGTGATAAATATGTGTTATACAAGGCAGAATACCATTGAAATAGAGAATGAAACACATTCGGCAGCTTTGGAAAGCCTTTCACTTCACTGAAATGTAGTACTACACTCTATAACACAGTTGAGAGACAATGTTCCCGAGCTGCCTCAGTTCATAACAGTGTGTAGGAAGCTGTTTGATAAAGTGGGCAAAGCTTATACTTGGACCAGAAGGCAGAATATAGGAAACTACATGAAAACATGGATAATTCAGAGAAAATGACTGTAAACAGATGAGAACTTGTTTAGAACAGCTCAAAGAGATTCTCCAGTCAGTTTTAGTGTAGTAAAGGTAGCTAAGATCCGGGAAATCCTTAATTCGAGTTAAGATGACATGAAACACTGTATGAATCCTATATTCTTTAATTAAAGGAGACTAGAGTGGTAAATATGTGTTATACAAGGCAGAATACCATTGATATAGAGAAAGAAACACGTTTGGCAGCTTTGGAAAGCCTTACACTTCACTGAAATGTAGTACTACACTCTATAACACAGTTGAGAGACAATGTTCCCGAGCAGCCTCAGTTCATAACAGTGTGTAGGAAGTTGTTTGATAAAGTGGGCAAAGTTTATACTCGGACCAGAAGGCAGAATATAGAAAACTACATGAAAGCATGGATAATTCGGAGAAAATGATTGTAAACAGATGAGAACTTGTTTAGAACAGCTGAAAGAGATTCTCCAAGTCAGTTCTTAGTGTAGTAAAGGTAGCTGAGATCCGGGAAATCCTTAATTCGAGTTAAGATCACATGAAACAGTGTATGAACACTATATTCTTTACTTAAAGTTGACTAGAGTGGTAAATGTGTGTTATACAAGGCAGAATACCATTGAAATAGAGAAAGAAACACATTCGGCAGCTTTGGAAAGCCTTACACTTCACTGAAATATAGTACTACACTCTATAACACAGTTGAGAGACAATGTTCCCGAGCTGCCTCAGTTCATAACAGTGTGTAGGAAGTTGTTTGATATAGTGGGCAAAGCTTATACTTGGACCAGAAGGCAGAATGTAGGAAACTACATGAAAACATGGATAATTCAGAGAAAATGACTGTAAACAGAAGAGAACTTGTTTACAACAGCTCAAAGACATTCTCCAGTCAGTTCTTAGTGTAGTAAAGGTAGCTAAGATCCGGGAAATCCTTCATTCGAGTTAAGATCACATGAAACACTGTATGAATCCTATATTATTTACTTAAAGTTGACTAGAGTGGTAAATGTGTGTTATACAAGGCAGAATACCATTGAAATAGAGAAAGAAACACGTTCGGCAGCTTTGGAAAGCCTTACACTTCACTGAAATGTAGTACTACACTCTATAATACAGTTGAGAGACAATGTTCCCGAGCTGCCTCACTTCATAACAGTGTGTAGGAACTTGTTTGATAAAGTGGGCAAAGCTTATATTTGGACCAGAAGGCAGAATGTAGGAAACGACATGAAAACATGGATAATTCAGAGAAAATGACTGTAAACAGATGAGAACTTGTTTAGAATAGCTCAAAGAGATTCTCCAGTCAGTTCTTAGTGTAGTAAAGGTAGCTAAGAGCCGGGAAATCCTTAATTCGAGTTAAGATGACATGAAACACTGTATGAATCCTACATTCTTTACTTAAAGGAGACTAGAGTGGTAAATGTGTATTATACAAGGCAGAATACCATTGAAATAGAGAAAGAAACACGTTCGGCAGCTTTGGAAAGCCTTACACTTCACTGAAATGTAGTACGACACTCTATAACACAGTTGAGAGACAATGTTCCCGAGCTGCCTCAGTTCATAACAGTGTGTAGGAAGTTGTTTGATATAGTGGGCAAAGCTTATACTTGGACCAGAAGGCAGAATGTAGGAAACTACATGAAAACATGGATAATTCAGAGAAAATGACTGTAAACAGAAGAGAACTTGTTTAGAACAGCTCAAAGACATTCTCCAGTCAGTTCTTAGTGTAGTAAAGGTAGCTAAGATCCGGAAAATCCTTCATTCGAGTTAAGATCACATGAAACACTGTATGAATCCTATATTATTTACTTAAAGTTGACTAGAGTGGTAAATGTGTGTTATACAAGGCAAAATACCATTGAAATAGAGAAAGAAACACGTTCGGCAGCTTTGGAAAGCCTTACACTTCACTGAAATATAATACTACACTCTATAACACAGTTGAGAGACAATGTTCCCGAGCTGCCTCAGTTCATAACAGTGTGTAGGAAGTTGTTTGATATAGTGGGCAAAGCTTATATTTGGACCAGAAGGCAGAATGTAGGAAACTACATGAAAACATGGATAATTCAGAGAAAATGACTGTAAACAGATGAGAACTTGTTTAGAACAGCTCAAAGAGATTCTCCAGTCAGTTCTTAGTGTAGTAAAGGTAGCTAAGATCCGGGAAATCCTTAATTCGAGTTAAGATGACATGAAACAGTGTATGAATCCTATATTCTTTACTTAAAGGAGACTAGAGTAGTAAATGTGTATTATACAAGGCAGAATACCATTGAAATAGAGAAAGAAACACGTTCGGCAGCTTTGGAAAGCCTTACACTTCACTGAAATGTAGTACTACACTCTATAACACAGTTGAGAGACAATGTTCCCGAGCTGCCTCAGTTCATAACAGTGTGTAGGAAGTTGTTTGATAAAGTGGGCAAAGCTTATACTTGGCCCAGAAGGCAAACTATAGGAAACTACATGAAAACATAAATAATTCAGTGAAAATGACTGTAAACAGATGAGAACTTGTTTAGAACAGCTGAAAGAGATTCTCCAAGTCAATTCTTAGTGTAGAAAAGGTAGCTAAGATACGGGAAATCCTTAATTCGAGTTAAGATCACATGAAACACTGTATGAATCCTATATTCTTTAATTAAAGGAGACTAGAGTGGTAAATATGTGTTATACAAGGCAGAATACCATTGAAATAGAGAAAGAAACACATTTGGCAGCTTTGGAAAGCCTTACACTTCACTGAAATGTAGTACTACACTCTATAATACAGTTGAGAGACAATGTTCCCGAGCTGCCTCAGTTCATAACAGTGTGTAGGAACTTGTTTGATAAAGTGGGCAAAGCTTATATTTGGACCAGAAGGCAGAATGTAGGAAACTACATGAAAACATGGATAATTCAGAGAAAATGACTGTAAACAGATGAGAACTTGTTTAGAATAGCTCAAAGAGATTCTCCAGTCAGTTCTTAGTGTAGTAAAGGTAGCTAAGAGCCGGGAAATCCTTAATTCGAGTTAAGATGACATGAAACACTGTATGAATCCTATATTCTTTACTTAAAGGAGACTAGAGTGGTAAATGTGTATTATACAAGGCAGAATACCATTGAAATAGAGAAAGAAACACGTTCGGCAGCTTTGGAAAGCCTTACACTTCACTGAAATGTAGTAAGACACTCTATAACACAGTTGAGAGACAATGTTCCCGAGCTGCCTCAGTTCATAACAGTGTGTAGGAAGTTGTTTGATATAGTGGGCAAAGCTTATACTTGGACCAGAAGGCAGAATGTAGGAAACTACATGAAAACATGGATAATTCAGAGAAAATGACTGTAAACAGAAGAGAACTTGTTTAGAACAGCTCAAAGACATTCTCCAGTCAGTTCTTAGTGTAGTAAAGGTAGCTAAGATCCGGGAAATCCTTCATTCGTGTTAAGATCACATGAAACACTGTATGAATCCTATATTATTTACTTAAATTTGACTAGAGTGGTAAATGTGTGTTATACAAGGCAGAATACCATTGAAATAGAGAAAGAAACACGTTCGGCAGCTTTGGAAAGCCTTACACTTCACTGAAATATAATACTACACTCTATAACACAGTTGAGAGACAATGTTCCCGAGCTGCCTCAGTTCATAACAGTGTGTAGGAAGTTGTTTGATATAGTGGGCAAAGCTTATATTTGGACCAGAAGGCAGAATGTAGGAAACTACATGAAAACATGGATAATTCAGAGAAAATGACTGTAAACAGATGAGAACTTGTTTAGAACAGCTGAAAGAGATTCTCCAAGTCAGTTCTTAGTGTAGAAAAGGTAGCTAAGATCCGGGAAATCCTTAATTCGAGTTAAGATCACATGAAACACTGTATGAATCCTATATTCTTTAATTAAAGGAGACAAGAGTGATAAATATGTGTTATACAAGGCTGAATACCATTGAAATAGAGAATGAAACACATTCGGCAGCTTTGGAAAGCCTTACACTTCACTGAAATGTAGTACTACACTCTATAACACAGTTGAGAGACAATGTTCCCGAGCTGCCTCAGTTCATAACAGTGTGTAGGAAGTTGTTTGATATAGTGGGCAAAGCTTATACTTGGACCAGAAGGCAGAATGTAGGAAACTACATGAAAACATGGATAATTCAGAGAAAATGACTGTAAACAGAAGAGAACTTGTTTACAACAGCTCAAAGACATTCTCCAGTCAGTTCTTAGTGTAGTAAAGGTAGCTAAGATCCGAGAAATCCTTCATTCGAGTTCAGATGACATGAAACACTGTATGAATCCTATATTCTTTACTTAAAGGAGTCTAGAGTGGTAAATGTGTATTATACAAGGCAGAATACCATTGAAATAGAGAAAGAAACACGTTCGGCAGCTTTGGAAAGCCTTACACTTCACTGAAATGTAGTACTACACTCTATAACACAGTTGAGAGACAATGTTCCCGAGCTACCTCAGTTGATAACAGTGTGTAGGAAGTTGTTTGATAAAGTGGGCAAAGCTTATACTTGGACCAGAAGGCAGAATGTAGGAAACTACATGAAAACATGGATAATTCAGAGAAAATGACTGTAAACAGATGAGAATGTGTTTAGAACACCTCAAAGAGATTCTCCAGTTAGTTCTTAGTGTAGTAAAGGTAGCTAAGATCCGGGAAATCCTTCATTCGAGTTAAGATGACATGAAACACTGTATGAATCCTATATTCTTTACTTAAAGGAGACTAGAGTGGTAAATGTGTATTATACAAGGCAGAATACCATTGAAATAGAGAAAGAAACACATTCGGCAGCTTTGGAAAGCCTTACACTTCACTGAAATGTAGTACTACACTCTATAACACACTTGAGAGACAATGTTCCCGAGCTGCCTCAGTTCATAACAGTGTGTAGGAAGTTGTTTGATAAAGTGGGCAAAGCTTATACTTGGACCAGAAGGCAAACTATAGGAAACTACATGAAAACATGAATAATTCAGAGAAAATGACTGTAAACAGATGAGAACTTGTTTAGAACAGCTGAAAGAGATTCTCCAAGTCAATTCTTAGTGTAGAAAAGGTAGCTAAGATCCGGGAAATCCTTAATTCGAGGTAAGATCTCATGAAACACTGTATGAATCCTATATTCTTTAATTAAAGGAGACTAGAGTGGTAAATATGTGTTATACAAGGCAGAATACCATTGAAATAGAGAAAGAAACACATTTGGCAGCTTTGGAAAGCCATACACTTCACTGAAATGTAGTACTACACTCTATAACACAGTTGAGAGACAATGTTCCCGAGCTGCCTCAGTTCATAACAGTGTGTAGGAACTTGTTTGTTAAAGTGGGCAAAGCTTATATTTGGACCAGAAGGCAGAATGTAGGAAACTACATGAAAACATGGATAATTCAGAGAAAATGACTGTAAACAGATGAGAACTTGTTTAGAATAGCTCAAAGAGATTCTCCAGTCAGTTCTTAGTGTAGTAAAGGTAGCTAAGATCCGGGAAATCCTTAATTCGAGTTAAGATGACAGGAAACACTGTATGAATCCTATATTCTTTACTTAAAGTTGACTAGAGTGGTAAATGTGTGTTATACAAGGCAGAATACCATTGAAATAGAGAAAGAAACACGTTCGGCAGCTTTGGAAAGCCTTACACTTCACTGAAATATAATACTACACTCTATAACACAGTTGAGAGACAATGTTCCCGAGCTGCCTCAGTTCATAACAGTGTGTAGGAAGTTGTTTGATATAGTGGGCAAAGCTTATATTTGGACCAGAAGGCAGAATGTAGGAAACTACATGAAAACATGGATAATTCAGAGAAAATGACTGTAAACAGATGAGAACTTCTTTAGAACAGCTCAAAGAGATTCTCCAGTCAGTTCTTAGTGTAGTAAAGGTAGCTAAGATCCGGGAAATCCTTAATTCGAGTTAAGATGACATGAAACACTGTATGAATCCTATATTCTTTACTTAAAGGAGACTAGAGTGGTAAATGTGTATTATACAAGGCAGAATACCATTGAAATAGAGAAAGAAACACATTCGGCAGCTTTGGAAATCCTTACACTTCACTGAAATGTAGTACTACACTCTATAACACAGTTCAGAGACAATGTTCCCGAGCTGCCTCAGTTCATAACAGTGTGTAGGAAGCTGTTTGATAAAGTGGGCAAAGCTTATACTTGGACCAGAAGGCAGAATATAGGAAACTACATGAAAACATGGATAATTCAGAGAAAATGAGTGTAAAGAGATGCGAACTTCTTTAGAACAGCTCAAAGAGATTCTCCAGTCAGTTCTTAGTGTAGAAAAGGTAGCTAAGATCGGGGAAATCCTTAATTCGAGTTCAGATGACATGAAACACTGTATGAATCCTATATTCTTTACTTAAAGGAGTCTAGAGTGGTAAATGTGTATTATATAAGGCAGAATACCATTGAAATAGAGAAAGAAACACGTTCGGCAGCTTTGGAAAGCCTTACACTTCACTGAAATGTAGTACTACACTCTATAACACAGTTGAGAGACAATGTTCCCGAGCTACCTCAGTTGATAACAGTGTGTAGGAAGTTGTTTGATAAAGTGGGCAAAGCTTATACTTGGACCAGAAGGCAAACTATAGGAAACTACATGAAAACATAAATAATTCAGTGAAAATGACTGTAAACAGATGAGAACTTGTTTAGAAGAGCTGAAAGAGATTCTCCAAGTCAGTTCTTAGTGTAGAAAAGGTAGCTAAGATCCGGGAAATCCTTAATTCGAGTTAAGATCACATGAAACATTGTATGAATCCTATATTCTTTACTTAAAGGAGACTAGAGTGGTAAATGTGTGTTATACAAGGCAGAATACCATTGAAATAGAGAAAGAAACACGTTCGGCAGCTTTGGAAAGCCTTACACTTCACTGAAATGTAGTACTACACTCTATAACACAGTTGAGAGACAATGTTCCCGAGCTGCCTCAGTTCATAACAGTGTGTAGGAAGTTGTTTGATAAAGTGGGCAAAGCTTATACTTGGACCAGAAGGCAGAATGTAGGAAACTACATGAAAACATGGATAATTCAGAGAAAATGACTGTAAACAGATGAGAACTTGTTTAGAACACCTCAAAGAGATTCTCCAGTTAGTTCTTAGTGTAGTAAAGGTAGCTAAGATCCGGGAAATCCTTCATTCGAGTTAAGATGACATGAAACACTGTATGAATCCTATATTCTTTACTTAAAGGAGACTAGAGTGGTAAATGTGTAGTATAAAAGGCAGAATACCATTGAAATAGAGAAAGAAACACGTTCGGCAGCTTTGGAAAGCCTTACAGTTCACTGAAATGTAGTACTACACTCTATAACACAGTTGAGAGACAATGTTCCCGAGCTGCCTCAGTTCATAACAGTGTGTAGGAAGTTGTTTGATATAGTGGGCAAAGCTTATACTTGGACCAGAAGGCAGAATGTAGGAAACTACATGAAAACATGGATAATTCAGAGAAAATGACTATAAACAGATGAGAACTTGTTTAGAACAGCTCAAAGAGATTCTCCAGTCAGTTTTAGTGTAGTAAAGGTAGCTAAGATCCGGGAAATCCTTAATTCGAGTTAAGATGACATGAAACACTGTATGAATCCTATATTCTTTACTTAAAGGAGACTAGAGTGGTAAATGTGTATTATACAAGGCAGAATACCATTGAAATAGAGAAAGAAACACGTTCGGCAGCTTTGGAAAGCCTTACACTTCACTGAAATGTAGTACTGCACTCTATAACACAGTTGAGAGACAATGTTCCCGAGCTGCCTCAGTTCATAACAGTGTGTAGGAAGTTGTTTGATAAAGTGGGCAAAGCTTATACTTGGACCAGAACGCAGAATATAGGAAACTACATGAAAACATGGATAATTCAGAGAAAATGACTGTAAACAGATGAGAACTTGTTTAGAGCAGCTCAAAGAGATTCTCCAAGTCAGTTCTTATTATAGAAAAGGTAGCTAAAATCTGGGAAATCCTTAATTTGAGTTAAGATGACATGAAACACTGTATGAATCCTATACTCTTTACTTAAAGGAGTCTAGAGTGGTAAATGTGTATTATACAAGGCAGAATACCATTGAAATAGAGAAAGAAACACGTTCGGCAGCTTTGGAAAGCCTTACATTTCACTGAAATGTAGTACTACACTCTATAACACAGTTGAGAGACAATGTTCCCGGGCTACCTCAGTTCATAACAGTGTGTAGGAAGTTGTTTGATAAAGTGGGCAAAGCTTATACTTGGACCAGAAGGCAAACTATAGGAAACTACATGAAAACATGAATAATTCAGTGAAAATGACTGTAAACAGATGAGAACTTGTTTAGAACAGCTGAAAGAGATTCTCCAAGTCAGTTCTTACTGTAGAAAAGGTAGCTAAGATCCGGGAAATCCTTAATTGGAGTTAAGATGACATGAAACACTGTATGAATCCTATATTCTTTATTTAAAGGAGACTAGAGTGGTAAATGTGTGTTATACAAGGCAGAATACCATTGAAATAGAGAAAGAAACACGTTCGGCAGCTTTGGAAAGCCTTACACTTCACTGAAATGTAGTACTACACTCTATAACACAGTTGAGAGACAATGTTCCCGAGCTGCCTCAGTTCATAACAGTGTGTAGGAAGTTGTTTGATAAAGTGGGCAAAGCTTATACTTGGACCAGAAGGCAGAATATAGGAAACTACATGAAAACATGGATAATTCAGAGAAAATGACTGTAAACAGATGAGAACTTGTTTAGAGCAGCTCAAAGAGATTCTCCAAGTCAGTTCTTATTATAGAAAAGGTAGCTAAGATCTGGGAAATCCTTAATTTGAGTTAAGATGACATGAAACACTGTATGAATCCTATATTCTTTACTTAAAGGAGACTAGAGTGGTAAATGTGTATTATACAAGGCAGAATACCATTGAAATAGAGAAAGAAACACGTTAGGCAGCTTTGGAAAGCCTTATACTTCACTGAAGTGTAGTACTACACTCTATAACACCGTTGAGAGACAATGTTCCCGAGCTGCCTCAGTTCATAACAGTGTGTAGGCAGTTCTTTGATAAAGTGGGCAAAGCTTATACTTGGACCAGAAGGCAAACTATAGGAAACTACATGAAAACATGAATAATTCAGTGAAAATGACTGTAAACAGATGAGAAATTGTTTAGAACAGCTGCAAGAGATTCTCCAAGTCAGTTCTTAGTGTAGAAAAGGTAGCTAAGATCCAGGAAATCCTTAATTCGAGTTTAGATCACATGAAACACTGTATGAATCCTATATTCTTTAATTGAAGGAGACTAGAGTGGTAAATATGTGTTATACAATGCAGAATACCATTGAAATAGAGAAAGAAACACATTCGGCAGCTTTGGAAAGCCTTACACTTCACTGAAATATAATACTACACTCTATAACACAGTTGAGAGACAATGTTCCCGAACTGCCTCAGTTCATAACAGTGTGTAGGAAGTTGTTTGATAAAGTGGGCAAAGCTTATACTTGGACCAGAAGGCAGAATGTAGGAAACTACATGAAAACATGGATAATTCAGAGAAAATGAGTGTAAAGAGATGGGAACTTGTTTAGAACAGCTCAAAGAGATTCTCCAGTCAGTTCTTAGTGTAGAAAAGGTAGCTAAGATCCGGGAAATCCTTAATTCGAGTTAAGATGACATGAAACACTGTATGAATCCTATATTCTTTACTTAAAGGAGTCTAGAGTGATAAATGTGTATTATATAAGGCAGAATACCATTGAAATAGAGAAAGAAACACGTTCGGCAGCTTTGGAAAGCCTTACACTTCACTGAAATGTAGTACTACACTCCATAACACAGTTGAGAGACAATGTTCCCGAGCTGCCTCAGTTCATAACAGTGTGTAGGAAGTTGTTTGATATAGTGGGCAAAGCTTATACTTGGACCAGAAGGCAGAATGTAGGAAACTACATGAAAATATGGATAATTCAGAGAAAATGACTGTAAACAGAAGAGAACTTGTTTAGAACAGCTCAAAGACATTCTCCAGTCAGTTCTTAGTGTAGTAAAGGTAGCTAAGATCCGGGAAATCCTTCATTCGAGTTAAGATCACATGAAACACTGTATGAATCCTATATTATTTACTTAAAGTTGACTAGAGTGGTAAATGTGTGTTATACAAGGCAGAATACCATTTAAATAGAGAAAGAAACACATTCGGCAGCTTTGGAAAGCCTTACACTTCACTGAAATATAATACTACACTCTATAACACAGTTGAGAGACAATGTTCCCGAGCTGCCTCAGTTCATAACAGTGTGTAGGAAGTTGTTTGATAAAGTGGGCAAAGCTTATACTTGGACCAGAAGGCAGAATGTAGGAAACTACATGAAAACATGGATAATTCAGAGAAAATGAGTGTAAAGAGATGCGAACTTGTTTAGAACAGCTCAAAGAGATTCTCCAGTCAGTTCTTAGTGTAGAAAAGGTAGCTAAGATCCGGGAAATCCTTAATTCGAGTTAAGATGACATGAAACACTGTATGAATCCTATATTCTTTACTTAAAGGAGTCTAGAGTGATAAATGTGTATTATATAAGGCAGAATACCATTGAAATAGAGAAAGAAACAGGTTCGGCAGCTTTGGAAAGCCTTACACTTCACTGAAATGTAGTACTACACTCCATAACACAGTTGAGAGACAATGTTCCCGAGCTGCCTCAGTTCATAACAGTGTGTAGGAAGTTGTTTGATATAGTGGGCAAAGCTTATACTTGGACCAGAAGGCAGAATGTAGGAAACTACATGAAAACATGGATAATTCAGAGAAAATGACTGTAAACAGAAGAGAACTTGTTTAGAACAGCTCAAAGACATTCTCCAGTCAGTTCTTAGTGTAGTAAAGGTAGCTAAGATCCGGGAAATCCTTCATTCGAGTTAAGATCACATGAAACACTGTATGAATCCTATATTATTTACTTAAAGTTGACTAGAGTGGTAAATGTGTGTTATACAAGGCAGAATACCATTTAAATAGAGAAAGAAACACATTCGGCAGCTTTGGAAAGCCTTACACTTCACTGAAATATAATACTACACTCTATAACACAGTTGAGAGACAATGTTCCCGAGCTGCCTCAGTTCATAACAGTGTGTAGGAAGTTGTTTGATAAAGTGGGCAAAGCTTATACTTGGACCAGAAGGCAGAATGTAGGAAACTACATGAAAACATGGATAATTCAGAGAAAATGAGTGTAAAGAGATGCGAACTTGTTTAGAACAGCTCAAAGAGATTCTCCAGTCAGTTCTTAGTGTAGAAAAGGTGGCTAAGATCCGGGAAATCCTTAATTCGAGTTAAGATGACATGAAACACTGTATGAATCCTATATTCTTTACTTAAAGGAGTCTAGAGTGGTAAATGTGTGTTATACAAGGCAGAATACCATTGAAATAGAGAAAGAAACACGTTCGGCAGCTTTGGAAAGCCTTACACTTCACTGAAATGTAGTACTACACTCTATAACACAGTTGAGAGACAATGTTCCCGAGCTGCCTCAGTTCATAACAGTGTGTAGGAAGTTGTTTGATAAAGTGGGCAAAGCTATTACTTGGACCAGAAGGCAGAATATAGGAAACTACATGAAAACATGGATAATTCAGAGAAAATGACTGTAAACAAATGAGAACTTGTTTAGAACAGCTGAAAGAGATTCTCCAAGTCATTTCTTAGTGTAGTAAAGGTAGCTGAGATCCGGGAAATCCTTAATTCGAGTTAAGATCACATGAAACACTGTATGAACACTATATTCTTTACTTAAAGTTGACTAGAGTGGTAAATGTGTGTTATACAAGGCAGAATACCATTGAAATAGAGAAAGAAACACGTTCGGCAGCTTTGGAAAGCCTTACACTTCACTGAAATGTAGTACTACACTCTATAACACAGTTGAGAGACAATGTTCCCGAGCTGCCTCAGTTCATAACAGTGTTTAGGAAGTTGTTTGATATAGTGGGCAAAGCTTATACTTGGACCAGAAGGCAGAATGTAGGAAACTACATGAAAACATGGATAATTCAGAGAAAATGACTGTAAACAGAAGAGAACTTGTTTAGAACAGCTCAAAGACATTCTCCAGTCAGTTCTTAGTGTAGTAAAGGTAGCTAATATCCGGGAAATCCTTAATTCGAGTTAAGATCACATGAAACACTGTATGAATCCTATATTCTTTAATTAAAGGAGACTAGAGTGGTAAATATGTGTTATACAAGGCAGAATACCATTGAAATAGAGAAAGAAACATATTCGGCAGCTTTGGAAAGCCTTACACTTCACTGAAATGTAGTACTACACTCTATAACACAGTTGAGAAACAATGTTCCCGAGCTGCCTCAGTTCATAACAGTGTGTAGGAAGTTGTTTGATAAAGTGGGCAAAGCTTATACTTGGACCAGAAGGCAGAATATAGGAAACTACATGAAAACATGGATAATTCAGAGACAATGACTGTAAACAGATGAGAACTTGATTAGAACAGCTCAAAGAGATTCTCCAAGTCAGTTCTTATTGTAGAAAATGTAGCTAAGATCTGGGAAATCCTTAATTCGAGTTAAGATGACATGAAACACTGTATGAATCCTATATTCTTTACTTAAAGGAGACTAGAGTGGTAAATGTGTATTATACAAGGCAGAATACCATTGAAATAGAGAAAGAAACACGTTAGGCAGCTTTGGAAAGCCTTATACTTCACTAAAGTGTAGTACTACACTCTATAACACAGTTGAGAGACAATGTTCCCGAGCTGCCTCAGTTCATAACAGTGTGTAGGAAGTTGTTTGATAAACTGGGCAAAGTTTATACTCGGACCAGAAGGCAGAATGTAGGAAACTACATGAAAACATGGATAATTCAGAGAAAATGAGTGTAAAGAGATGGGAACTTGTTTAGAACAGCTCAAAGAGATTCTCCAGTCAGTTCTTAGTGTAGAAAAGGTAGCTAAGATCCGGGAAATCCTTAATTCGAGTTAAGATGACATGAAACACTGTATGAATCCTATATTCTTTACTTAAAGGAGTCTAGAGTGATAAATGTGTATTATATAAGGCAGAATACCATTGAAATAGAGAAAGAAACACGTTCGGCAGCTTTGGAAAGCCTTACACTTCACTGAAATGTAGTACTACACTCCATAACACAGTTGAGAGACAATGTTCCCGAGCTGCCTCAGTTCATAACAGTGTGTAGGAAGTTGTTTGATATAGTGGGCAAAGCTTATACTTGGACCAGAAGGCAGAATGTAGGAAACTACATGAAAATATGGATAATTCAGAGAAAATGACTGTAAACAGAAGAGAACTTGTTTAGAACAGCTCAAAGACATTCTCCAGTCAGTTCTTAGTGTAGTAAAGGTAGCTAAGATCCGGGAAATCCTTCATTCGAGTTAAGATCACATGAAACACTGTATGAATCCTATATTATTTACTTAAAGTTGACTAGAGTGGTAAATGTGTGTTATACAAGGCAGAATACCATTTAAATAGAGAAAGAAACACATTCGGCAGCTTTGGAAAGCCTTACACTTCACTGAAATATAATACTACACTCTATAACACAGTTGAGAGACAATGTTCCCGAGCTGCCTCAGTTCATAACAGTGTGTAGGAAGTTGTTTGATAAAGTGGGCAAAGCTTATACTTGGACCAGAAGGCAGAATGTAGGAAACTACATGAAAACATGGATAATTCAGAGAAAATGAGTGTAAAGAGATGCGAACTTGTTTAGAACAGCTCAAAGAGATTCTCCAGTCAGTTCTTAGTGTAGAAAAGGTAGCTAAGATCCGGGAAATCCTTAATTCGAGTTAAGATGACATGAAACACTGTATGAATCCTATATTCTTTACTTAAAGGAGTCTAGAGTGATAAATGTGTATTATATAAGGCAGAATACCATTGAAATAGAGAAAGAAACAGGTTCGGCAGCTTTGGAAAGCCTTACACTTCACTGAAATGTAGTACTACACTCCATAACACAGTTGAGAGACAATGTTCCCGAGCTGCCTCAGTTCATAACAGTGTGTAGGAAGTTGTTTGATATAGTGGGCAAAGCTTATACTTGGACCAGAAGGCAGAATGTAGGAAACTACATGAAAACATGGATAATTCAGAGAAAATGACTGTAAACAGAAGAGAACTTGTTTAGAACAGCTCAAAGACATTCTCCAGTCAGTTCTTAGTGTAGTAAAGGTAGCTAAGATCCGGGAAATCCTTCATTCGAGTTAAGATCACATGAAACACTGTATGAATCCTATATTATTTACTTAAAGTTGACTAGAGTGGTAAATGTGTGTTATACAAGGCAGAATACCATTTAAATAGAGAAAGAAACACATTCGGCAGCTTTGGAAAGCCTTACACTTCACTGAAATATAATACTACACTCTATAACACAGTTGAGAGACAATGTTCCCGAGCTGCCTCAGTTCATAACAGTGTGTAGGAAGTTGTTTGATAAAGTGGGCAAAGCTTATACTTGGACCAGAAGGCAGAATGTAGGAAACTACATGAAAACATGGATAATTCAGAGAAAATGAGTGTAAAGAGATGCGAACTTGTTTAGAACAGCTCAAAGAGATTCTCCAGTCAGTTCTTAGTGTAGAAAAGGTGGCTAAGATCCGGGAAATCCTTAATTCGAGTTAAGATGACATGAAACACTGTATGAATCCTATATTCTTTACTTAAAGGAGTCTAGAGTGGTAAATGTGTGTTATACAAGGCAGAATACCATTGAAATAGAGAAAGAAACACGTTCGGCAGCTTTGGAAAGCCTTACACTTCACTGAAATGTAGTACTACACTCTATAACACAGTTGAGAGACAATGTTCCCGAGCTGCCTCAGTTCATAACAGTGTGTAGGAAGTTGTTTGATAAAGTGGGCAAAGCTATTACTTGGACCAGAAGGCAGAATATAGGAAACTACATGAAAACATGGATAATTCAGAGAAAATGACTGTAAACAAATGAGAACTTGTTTAGAACAGCTGAAAGAGATTCTCCAAGTCATTTCTTAGTGTAGTAAAGGTAGCTGAGATCCGGGAAATCCTTAATTCGAGTTAAGATCACATGAAACACTGTATGAACACTATATTCTTTACTTAAAGTTGACTAGAGTGGTAAATGTGTGTTATACAAGGCAGAATACCATTGAAATAGAGAAAGAAACACGTTCGGCAGCTTTGGAAAGCCTTACACTTCACTGAAATGTAGTACTACACTCTATAACACAGTTGAGAGACAATGTTCCCGAGCTGCCTCAGTTCATAACAGTGTTTAGGAAGTTGTTTGATATAGTGGGCAAAGCTTATACTTGGACCAGAAGGCAGAATGTAGGAAACTACATGAAAACATGGATAATTCAGAGAAAATGACTGTAAACAGAAGAGAACTTGTTTAGAACAGCTCAAAGACATTCTCCAGTCAGTTCTTAGTGTAGTAAAGGTAGCTAATATCCGGGAAATCCTTAATTCGAGTTAAGATCACATGAAACACTGTATGAATCCTATATTCTTTAATTAAAGGAGACTAGAGTGGTAAATATGTGTTATACAAGGCAGAATACCATTGAAATAGAGAAAGAAACATATTCGGCAGCTTTGGAAAGCCTTACACTTCACTGAAATGTAGTACTACACTCTATAACACAGTTGAGAAACAATGTTCCCGAGCTGCCTCAGTTCATAACAGTGTGTAGGAAGTTGTTTGATAAAGTGGGCAAAGCTTATACTTGGACCAGAAGGCAGAATATAGGAAACTACATGAAAACATGGATAATTCAGAGACAATGACTGTAAACAGATGAGAACTTGATTAGAACAGCTCAAAGAGATTCTCCAAGTCAGTTCTTATTGTAGAAAATGTAGCTAAGATCTGGGAAATCCTTAATTCGAGTTAAGATGACATGAAACACTGTATGAATCCTATATTCTTTACTTAAAGGAGACTAGAGTGGTAAATGTGTATTATACAAGGCAGAATACCATTGAAATAGAGAAAGAAACACGTTAGGCAGCTTTGGAAAGCCTTATACTTCACTAAAGTGTAGTACTACACTCTATAACACAGTTGAGAGACAATGTTCCCGAGCTGCCTCAGTTCATAACAGTGTGTAGGAAGTTGTTTGATAAACTGGGCAAAGTTTATACTCGGACCAGAAGGCAGAATGTAGGAAACTACATGAAAATATGGATAATTCAGAGAAAATGACTGTAAACAGAAGAGAACTTGTTTAGAACAGCTCAAAGACATTCTCCAGTCAGTTCTTAGTGTAGTAAAGGTAGCTAAGATCCGGGAAATCCTTCATTCGAGTTAAGATCACATGAAACACTGTATGAATCCTATATTATTTACTTAAAGTTGACTAGAGTGGTAAATGTGTGTTATACAAGGCAGAATACCATTTAAATAGAGAAAGAAACACATTCGGCAGCTTTGGAAAGCCTTACACTTCACTGAAATATAATACTACACTCTATAACACAGTTGAGAGACAATGTTCCCGAGCTGCCTCAGTTCATAACAGTGTGTAGGAAGTTGTTTGATAAAGTGGGCAAAGCTTATACTTGGACCAGAAGGCAGAATATAGGAAACTACATGAAAACATGGATAATTCAGAGACAATGACTGTAAACAGATGAGAACTTGATTAGAACAGCTCAAAGAGATTCTCCAAGTCAGTTCTTATTGTAGAAAATGTAGCTAAGATCTGGGAAATCCTTAATTCGAGTTAAGATGACATGAAACACTGTATGAATCCTATATTCTTTACTTAAAGGAGACTAGAGTGGTAAATGTGTATTATACAAGGCAGAATACCATTGAAATAGAGAAAGAAACACGTTAGGCAGCTTTGGAAAGCCTTATACTTCACTGAAGTGTAGTACTACACTCTATAACACAGTTGAGAGACAATGTTCCCGAGCTGCCTCAGTTCATAACAGTGTGTAGGAAGTTGTTTGATAAACTGGGAAAAGTTTATACTCGGACCAGAAGGCAGAATATAGAAAACTACATGAAAGCATGGATAATTCGGAGAAAATGACTGTAAACAGATGAGAACTTGTTTAGAACAGCTGAAAGAGATTCTCCAAGTCAGTTCTTAGTGTAGTAAAGGTAGCTGAGATCCGGGAAATCCTTAATTCGAGTTAAGATCACATGAAACACTGTATGAACACTATATTCTTTACTTAAAGTTGACTAGAGTGGTAAATGTGTGTTATACAAGGCAGAATACCATTGAAATAGAGAAAGAAACACGTTCGGCAGCTTTGGAAAGCCTTACACTTCACTGAAATGTAGTACTACACTCTATAACACAGTTGAGAGACAATGTTCCCGAGCTGCCTCAGTTCATAACAGTGTGTAGGAAGTTATTTGATATAGTGGGCAAAGCTTATACTTGGACCAGAAGGCAGAATGTAGGAAACTACCTGAAAACATGGATAATTCAGAGAAAATGACTGTAAACAGAAGAGAACTTGTTTAGAACAGCTCAAAGACATTCTCTAGTCAGTTTTAGTGTAGTAAAGGTAGCTAAGATCCAGGAAATCCTTAATTCGAGTTAAGATGACATGAAACACTGTATGAATCCTATATTCTTTACTTAAAGGAGACTAGAGTGGTAAATGTGTATTATACAAGGCAGAATACCATTGAAATAGAGAAAGAAACACGTTCGGCAGCTTTGGAAAGCCTTACACTTCAGTGAAATGTAGTACTACACTCTATAACACAGTTGAGAGACAATGTTCCCGAGCTGCCTCAGTTCATAACAGTGTGTAGGAAGTTGTTTGATAAACTGGGCAAAGCTTATACTTGGACCAGTAGGCAAACTATAGGAAACTACATGAAAACATGAATAATTCAGTGAAAATGACTGTGAACAGATGAGAACTTGTTTAGAACAGCTGAAAGAGATTCTCCAAGTCAGTTCTTAGTGTAGAAAAGGTAGCTAAGATCCGGGAAATCCTTAATTCGAGTTAAGATCACATGAAACACTGTATGAATCCTATATTCTTTAATTAAAGGAGACTAGAGTGGTAAATATGTGTTATACAAGGCAGAATACCATTGAAATAGAGAAAGAAACATATTCGGCAGCTTTGGAAAGCCTTACACTTCACTGAAATGTAGTACTACACTCTATAACACAGTTGAGAGACAATGTTCCCGAGCTGCCTCAGTTCATAACAGTGTGTAGGAAGTTGTTTGATAAAGTGGGCAAAGCTTATACTTGGACCAGAAGGCAGAATATAGGAAACTACATGAAAACATGGATAATTCAGAGAAAATGACTGTAAACAGATGAGAACTTGATTAGAACAGCTCAAAGAGATTCTCCAAGTCAGTTCTTATTGTAGAAAAGGTAGCTAAGATCTGGGAAATCCTTAATTCGAGTTAAGATGACATGAAACACTGTATGAATCCTATATTCTTTACTTAAAGGAGACTAGAGTGGTAAATGTGTATTATACAAGGCAGAATACCATTGAAATTGAGAAAGAAACACGTTAGGCAGCTTTGGAAAGCCTTATACTTCACTGAAGTGTAGTACTACACTCTATAACACAGTTGAGAGACAATGTTCCCGAGCTGCCTCAGTTCATAACAGTGTGTAGGAAGTTGTTTGATAAACTGGGCAAAGTTTATACTCGGACCAGAAGGCAGAATATAGAAAACTACATGAAAGCATGGATAATCCGGAGAAAATGACTGTAAACAGATGAGAACTTGTTTAGAACAGCTGAAAGAGATTCTCCAAGTCAGTTCTTAGTGTAGTAAAGGTAGCTGAGATCCGGGAAATCCTTAATTCGAGTTAAGATCACAAGAAACACTGTATGAACACTATATACTTTACTTAAAGTTGACTAGAGTGGTAAATGTGTGTTATACAAGGCAGAATACCATTGAAATAGAGAAAGAAACACGTTCGGCAGCTTTGGAAAGCCTTACACTTCACTGAAATGTAGTACTACACTCTATAACACGGTTGAGAGACAATGTTCCCGAGCTGCCTCAGTTCATAACAGTGTGTAGGAAGTTGTTTGATATAGTGGGCAAAGCTTATATTTGGACCAGAAGGCAGAATGTAGGAAACTACATGAAAACATGGATAATTCAGAGAAAATGACTGTAAACAGATGAGAACTTGTTTAGAACAGCTCAAAGAGATTCTCCAGTCAGTTCTTAGTGTAGAAAAGGTAGCTAAGATCCGGGAAATCCTTAATTCGAGTTAAGATCACATGAAACACTGTATGAATCCTATATTCTTTAATTGAAGGAGACTAGAGTGGTAAATATGTGTTATACAATGCAGAATACCATTGAAATAGAGAAAGAAACACATTCGGCAGCTTTGGAAAGCCTTACACTTCACTGAAATATAATACTACACTCTATAACACAGTTGAGAGACAATGTTCCCGAGCTGCCTCAGTTCATAACAGTGTGTAGGAAGTTCTTTGATAAAGTGGGGAAAGCTTATACTTGGACCAGAAGGCAGAATGTAGGAAACTACATGAAAACATGGATAATTCAGAGAAAATGAGTGTAAACAGAAGAGAACTTCTTTAGAACAGCTCAAAGACATTCTCCAGTCAGTTCTTAGTGTAGTAAAGGTAGCTAAGATCCGGGAAATCCTCCATTCGAGTTAAGATCACATGAAACACTGTATGAATCCTATATTATTTACTTAAAGTTGACTAGAGTGGTAAATGTGTGTTATACAAGGCAGAATACCATTTAAATAGAGAAAGAAACACATTCGGCAGCTTTGGAAAGCCTTACACTTCACTGAAATATAATACTACACTCTATAACACAGTTGAGAGACAATGTTCCCGAGCTGCCTCAGTTCATAACAGTGTGTAGGAAGTTGTTTGATAAAGTGGGCAAAGCTTATACTTGGACCAGAAGGCAGAATATAGGAAACTACATGAAAACATGGATAATTCAGAGACAATGACTGTAAACAGATGAGAACTTGATTAGAACAGCTCAAAGAGATTCTCCAAGTCAGTTCTTATTGTAGAAAATGTAGCTAAGATCTGGGAAATCCTTAATTCGAGTTAAGATGACATGAAACACTGTATGAATCCTATATTCTTTACTTAAAGGAGACTAGAGTGGTAAATGTGTATTATACAAGGCAGAATACCATTGAAATAGAGAAAGAAACACGTTAGGCAGCTTTGGAAAGCCTTATACTTCACTGAAGTGTAGTACTACACTCTATAACACAGTTGAGAGACAATGTTCCCGAGCTGCCTCAGTTCATAACAGTGTGTAGGAAGTTGTTTGATAAACTGGGCAAAGTTTATACTCGGACCAGAAGGCAGAATATAGAAAACTACATGAAAGCATGGATAATTCGGAGAAAATGACTGTAAACAGATGAGAACTTGTTTAGAACAGCTGAAAGAGATTCTCCAAGTCAGTTCTTAGTGTAGTAAAGGTAGCTGAGATCCGGGAAATCCTTAATTCGAGTTAAGATCACATGAAACACTGTATGAACACTATATTCTTTACTTAAAGTTGACTAGAGTGGTAAATGTGTGTTATACAAGGCAGAATACCATTGAAATAGAGAAAGAAACACGTTCGGCAGCTTTGGAAAGCCTTACACTTCACTGAAATGTAGTACTACACTCTATAACACAGTTGAGAGACAATGTTCCCGAGCTGCCTCAGTTCATAACAGTGTGTAGGAAGTTATTTGATATAGTGGGCAAAGCTTATACTTGGACCAGAAGGCAGAATGTAGGAAACTACCTGAAAACATGGATAATTCAGAGAAAATGACTGTAAACAGAAGAGAACTTGTTTAGAACAGCTCAAAGACATTCTCTAGTCAGTTTTAGTGTAGTAAAGGTAGCTAAGATCCAGGAAATCCTTAATTCGAGTTAAGATGACATGAAACACTGTATGAATCCTATATTCTTTACTTAAAGGAGACTAGAGTGGTAAATGTGTATTATACAAGGCAGAATACCATTGAAATAGAGAAAGAAACACGTTCGGCAGCTTTGGAAAGCCTTACACTTCAGTGAAATGTAGTACTACACTCTATAACACAGTTGAGAGACAATGTTCCCGAGCTGCCTCAGTTCATAACAGTGTGTAGGAAGTTGTTTGATAAACTGGGCAAAGCTTATACTTGGACCAGTAGGCAAACTATAGGAAACTACATGAAAACATGAATAATTCAGTGAAAATGACTGTGAACAGATGAGAACTTGTTTAGAACAGCTGAAAGAGATTCTCCAAGTCAGTTCTTAGTGTAGAAAAGGTAGCTAAGATCCGGGAAATCCTTAATTCGAGTTAAGATCACATGAAACACTGTATGAATCCTATATTCTTTAATTAAAGGAGACTAGAGTGGTAAATATGTGTTATACAAGGCAGAATACCATTGAAATAGAGAAAGAAACATATTCGGCAGCTTTGGAAAGCCTTACACTTCACTGAAATGTAGTACTACACTCTATAACACAGTTGAGAGACAATGTTCCCGAGCTGCCTCAGTTCATAACAGTGTGTAGGAAGTTGTTTGATAAAGTGGGCAAAGCTTATACTTGGACCAGAAGGCAGAATATAGGAAACTACATGAAAACATGGATAATTCAGAGAAAATGACTGTAAACAGATGAGAACTTGATTAGAACAGCTCAAAGAGATTCTCCAAGTCAGTTCTTATTGTAGAAAAGGTAGCTAAGATCTGGGAAATCCTTAATTCGAGTTAAGATGACATGAAACACTGTATGAATCCTATATTCTTTACTTAAAGGAGACTAGAGTGGTAAATGTGTATTATACAAGGCAGAATACCATTGAAATTGAGAAAGAAACACGTTAGGCAGCTTTGGAAAGCCTTATACTTCACTGAAGTGTAGTACTACACTCTATAACACAGTTGAGAGACAATGTTCCCGAGCTGCCTCAGTTCATAACAGTGTGTAGGAAGTTGTTTGATAAACTGGGCAAAGTTTATACTCGGACCAGAAGGCAGAATATAGAAAAGTACATGAAAGCATGGATAATCCGGAGAAAATGACTGTAAACAGATGAGAACTTGTTTAGAACAGCTGAAAGAGATTCTCCAAGTCAGTTCTTAGTGTAGTAAAGGTAGCTGAGATCCGGGAAATCCTTAATTCGAGTTAAGATCACAAGAAACACTGTATGAACACTATATACTTTACTTAAAGTTGACTAGAGTGGTAAATGTGTGTTATACAAGGCAGAATACCATTGAAATAGAGAAAGAAACACGTTCGGCAGCTTTGGAAAGCCTTACACTTCACTGAAATGTACTACTACACTCTATAACACGGTTGAGAGACAATGTTCCCGAGCTGCCTCAGTTCATAACAGTGTGTAGGAAGTTGTTTGATATAGTGGGCAAAGCTTATATTTGGACCAGAAGGCAGAATGTAGGAAACTACATGAAAACATGGATAATTCAGAGAAAATGACTGTAAACAGATGAGAACTTGTTTAGAACAGCTCAAAGAGATTCTCCAGTCAGTTCTTAGTGTAGAAAAGGTAGCTAAGATCCGGGAAATCCTTAATTCGAGTTAAGATCACATGAAACACTGTATGAATCCTATATTCTTTAATTGAAGGAGACTAGAGTGGTAAATATGTGTTATACAATGCAGAATACCATTGAAATAGAGAAAGAAACACATTCGGCAGCTTTGGAAAGCCTTACACTTCACTGAAATATAATACTACACTCTATAACACAGTTGAGAGACAATGTTCCCGAGCTGCCTCAGTTCATAACAGTGTGTAGGAAGTTCTTTGATAAAGTGGGGAAAGCTTATACTTGGACCAGAAGGCAGAATGTAGGAAACTACATGAAAACATGGATAATTCAGAGAAAATGAGTGTAAACAGAAGAGAACTTGTTTAGAACAGCTCAAAGACATTCTCCAGTCAGTTCTTAGTGTAGTAAAGGTAGCTAAGATCCGGGAAATCCTTCATTCGAGTTAAGATCACATGAAACACTGTATGAATCCTATATTATTTACTTAAAGTTGACTAGAGTGGTAAATGTGTGTTATACAAGGCAGAATACCATTTAAATAGAGAAAGAAACACATTCGGCAGCTTTGGAAAGCCTTACACTTCACTGAAATATAATACTACACTCTATAACACAGTTGAGAGACAATGTTCCCGAGCTGCCTCAGTTCATAACAGTGTGTAGGAAGTTGTTTGATAAAGTGGGCAAAGCTTATACTTGGACCAGAAGGCAGAATGTAGGAAACTACATGAAAACATGGATAATTCAGAGAAAATGAGTGTAAAGAGATGCGAACTTGTTTAGAACAGCTCAAAGAGATTCTCCAGTCAGTTCTTAGTGTAGAAAAGGTAGCTAAGATCCGGGAAATCCTTAATTCGAGTTAAGATGACATGAAACACTGTATGAATCCTATATTCTTTACTTAAAGGAGTCTAGAGTGGTAAATGTGTATTATATAAGGCAGAATACCATTGAAATAGAGAAAGAAACACGTTCGGCAGCTTTGGAAAGCCTTACACTTCACTGAAATGTAGTACTACACTCTATAACACAGTTGAGAGACAATGTTCCCGAGCTACCTCAGTTCATAACAGTGTGTAGGAAGTAGTTTGATAAAGTGGGCAAAGCTTATACTTGGACCAGAAGGCAAACTATAGGAAACTACAAGAAAACATGTATAATTCAGTGAAAATGACTGTAAACAGATGAGAACTTGTTTAGAACAGCTGAAAGAGATTCTCCAAGTCAGTTCTTAGTGTAGAAAAGGTAGCTAAGATCCGGGAAATCCTTAATTCGAGTTAAGATCACATGAAACACTGTATGAATCCTATATTCTTTACTTAAAGGAGACTAGAGTGGTAAATGTGTGTTATACAAGGCAGAATACCATTGAAATAGAGAAAGAAACACGTTCGGCAGCTTTGGAAAGCCTTACACTTCACTGAAATGTAGTACTACACTCTATAACACAGTTGAGAGACAATGTTCCCGAGCTGCCTCAGTTCATAACAGTGTGTAGGAAGTTGTTTGATAAAGTGGGCAAAGCTATTACTTGGACCAGAAGGCAGAATATAGGAAACTACATGAAAACATGGATAATTCCGAGAAAATGACTGTAAACAAATGAGAACTTGTTTAGAACAGCTGAAAGAGATTCTCCAAGTCATTTCTTAGTGTAGTAAAGGTAGCTGAGATCCGGGAAATCCTTAATTCGAGTTAAGATCACATGAAACACTGTATGAACACTATATTCTTTACTTAAAGTTGACTAGAGTGGTAAATGTGTGTTATACAAGGCAGAATACCATTGAAATAGAGAAAGAAACAGGTTCGGCAGCTTTGGAAAGCCTTACACTTCACTGAAATGTAGTACTACACTCTATAACACAGTTGAGAGACAATGTTCCCGAGCTGCCTCAGTTCATAACAGTGTTTAGGAAGTTGTTTGATATAGTGGGCAAAGCTTATACTTGGACCAGAAGGCAGAATGTAGGAAACTACATGAAAACATGGATAATTCAGAGAAAATGACTGTAAACAGAAGAGAACTTGTTTAGAACAGCTCAAAGACATTCTCCAGTCAGTTCTTAGTGTAGTAAAGGTAGCTAATATCCGGGAAATCCTTAATTCGAGTTAAGATCACATGAAACACTGTATGAATCCTATATTCTTTAATTAAAGGAGACTAGAGTGGTAAATATGTGTTATACAAGGCAGAATACCATTGAAATAGAGAAAGAAACATATTCGGCAGCTTTGGAAAGCCTTACACTTCACTGAAATGTAGTACTACACTCTATAACACAGTTGAGAAACAATGTTCCCGAGCTGCCTCAGTTCATAACAGTGTGTAGGAAGTTGTTTGATAAAGTGGGCAAAGCTTATACTTGGACCAGAAGGCAGAATATAGGAAACTACATGAAAACATGGATAATTCAGAGACAATGACTGTAAACAGATGAGAACTTGATTAGAACAGCTCAAAGAGATTCTCCAAGTCAGTTCTTATTGTAGAAAATGTAGCTAAGATCTGGGAAATCCTTAATTCGAGTTAAGATGACATGAAACACTGTATGAATCCTATATTCTTTACTTAAAGGAGACTAGAGTGGTAAATGTGTATTATACAAGGCAGAATACCATTGAAATAGAGAAAGAAACACGTTAGGCAGCTTTGGAAAGCCTTATACTTCACTGAAGTGTAGTACTACACTCTATAACACAGTTGAGAGACAATGTTCCCGAGCTGCCTCAGTTCATAACAGTGTGTAGGAAGTTGTTTGATAAACTGGGCAAAGTTTATACTCGGACCAGAAGGCAGAATATAGAAAACTACATGAAAGCATGGATAATTCGGAGAAAATGACTGTAAACAGATGAGAACTTGTTTAGAACAGCTGAAAGAGATTCTCCAAGTCAGTTCTTAGTGTAGTAAAGGTAGCTGAGATCCGGGAAATCCTTAATTCGAGTTAAGATCACATGAAACACTGTATGAACACTATATTCTTTACTTAAAGTTGACTAGAGTGGTAAATGTGTGTTATACAAGGCAGAATACCATTGAAATAGAGAAAGAAACAGGTTCGGCAGCTTTGGAAAGCCTTACACTTCACTGAAATGTAGTACTACACTCTATAACACAGTTGAGAGACAATGTTCCCGAGCTGCCTCAGTTCATAACAGTGTTTAGGAAGTTGTTTGATATAGTGGGCAAAGCTTATACTTGGACCAGAAGGCAGAATGTAGGAAACTACATGAAAACATGGATAATTCAGAGAAAATGACTGTAAACAGAAGAGAACTTGTTTAGAACAGCTCAAAGACATTCTCCAGTCAGTTCTTAGTGTAGTAAAGGTAGCTAATATCCAGGAAATACTTAATTCGAGTTAAGATCACATGAAACACTGTATGAATCCTATATTCTTTAATTAAAGGAGACTAGAGTGGTAAATATGTGTTATACAAGGCAGAATACCATTGAAATAGAGAAAGAAACATATTCGGCAGCTTTGGAAAGCCTTACACTTCACTGAAATGTAGTACTACACTCTATAACACAGTTGAGAAACAATGTTCCCGAGCTGCCTCAGTTCATAACAGTGTGTAGGAAGTTGTTTGATAAAGTGGGCAAAGCTTATACTTGGACCAGAAGGCAGAATATAGGAAACTACATGAAAACATGGATAATTCAGAGAAAATGACTGTAAACAGATGAGAACTTGATTAGAACAGCTCAAAGAGATTCTCCAAGTCAGTTCTTATTGTAGAAAATGTAGCTAAGATCTGGGAAATCTTTAATTCGAGTTAAGATGACATGAAACACTGTATGAATCCTATATTCTTTACTTAAAGGAGACTAGAGTGGTAAATGTGTATTATACAAGGCAGAATACCATTGAAATAGAGAAAGAAACACATTAGGCAGCTTTGGAAAGCCTTATACTTCACTGAAGTGTAGTACTACACTCTATAACACAGTTGAGAGACAATGTTCCCGACCTACCTCAGTTCATAACAGTGTGTAGGAAGTTGTTTGATAAACTGGGCAAAGTTTATACTCGGACCAGAAGGCAGAATATAGAAAACTACATGAAAGCATGGATAATTCGGAGAAAATGACTGTAAACAGATGAGAACTTGTTTAGAACAGCTGAAAGAGATTCTCCAAGTCAGTTCTTAGTGTAGTAAAGGTAGCTGAGATCCGGGAAATCCTTAATTCGAGTTAAGATCGCATGAAACACTGTATGAACACTATATTCTTTACTTAAAGTTGACTAGAGTGGTAAATGTGTGTTATACAAGGCAGAATACCATTGAAATAGAGAAAGAAACACGTTCGGCAGCTTTGGAAAGCCTTACACTTCACTGAAATGTAGTACTACACTCTATAACACAGTTGAGAGACAATGTTCCCGAGCTGCCTCAGTTCATAACAGTGTGTAGGAAGTTGTTTGATATAGTGGGCAAAGCTTATACTTGGACCAGAAGGCAGAATGTAGGAAACTACATGAAAACATGGATAATTCAGAGAAAATGACTGTAAACAGAAGAGAACTTGTTTAGAACAGCTCAAAGACATTCTCCAGTCAGTTCTTAGTGTAGTAAAGGTAGCTAAGATCCGGGAAATCCTTCATTCGAGTTAAGATCACATGAAACACTGTATGAATCCTATATTATTTACTTAAAGTTGACTAGAGTGGTAAATGTTTGTTATACAAGGCAGAATACCATTGAAATAGAGAAAGAAACACGTTCGGCAGCTTTGGAAAGCCTTACACTTCACTGAAATATAATACTACACTCTATAACACAGTTGAGAGACAATGTTCCCGAGCTGCCTCAGTTCATAACAGTGTGTAGGAAGTTGTTTGATAAAGTGGGCAAAGCTTATACTTGGACCAGAAGGCAGAATGTAGGAAACTACATGAAAACATGGATAATTCAGAGAAAATGACTGTAAACAGATGAGAACTTGTTTAGAACAGCTCAAAGAGATTCTCTAGTCAGTTTTAGTGTAGTAAAGGTAGCTAAGATCCAGGAAATCCTTAATTCGAGTTAAGATGACATGAAACACTGTATGAATCCTATATTCTTTACTTAAAGGAGACTAGAGTGGTAAATGTGTATTATACAAGGCAGAATACCATTGAAATAGAGAAAGAAACACGTTCGGCAGCTTTGGAAAGCCTTACACTTCAGTGAAATGTAGTACTACACTCTATAACACAGTTGAGAGACAATGTTCCCGAGCTGCCTCAGTTCATAACAGTGTGTAGGAAGTTGTTTGATAAACTGGGCAAAGCTTATACTTGGACCAGTAGGCAAACTATAGGAAACTACATGAAAACATGGATAATTCAGAGAAAATGACTGTAAACAGATGAGAACTTGATTAGAACAGCTCAAAGAGATTCTCCAAGTCAGTTCTTATTGTAGAAAATGTAGCTAAGATCTGGGAAATCCTTAATTCGAGTTAAGATGACATGAAACACTGTATGAATCCTATATTCTTTACTTAAAGGAGACTAGAGTGGTAAATGTGTATTATACAAGGCAGAATACCATTGAAATAGAGAAAGAAACACATTAGGCAGCTTTGGAAAGCCTTATACTTCACTGAAGTGTAGTACTACACTCTATAACACAGTTGAGAGACAATGTTCCCGACCTACCTCAGTTCATAACAGTGTGTAGGAAGTTGTTTGATAAACTGGGCAAAGTTTATACTCGGACCAGAAGGCAGAATATAGAAAACTACATGAAAGCATGGATAATTCGGAGAAAATGACTGTAAACAGATGAGAACTTGTTTAGAACAGCTGAAAGAGATTCTCCAAGTCAGTTCTTAGTGTAGTAAAGGTAGCTGAGATCCGGGAAATCCTTAATTCGAGTTAAGATCGCATGAAACACTGTATGAACACTATATTCTTTACTTAAAGTTGACTAGAGTGGTAAATGTGTGTTATACAAGGCAGAATACCATTGAAATAGAGAAAGAAACAGGTTCGGCAGCTTTGGAAAGCCTTACACTTCACTGAAATGTAGTACTACACTCTATAACACAGTTGAGAGACAATGTTCCCGAGCTGCCTCAGTTCATAACAGTGTGTAGGAAGTTGTTTGATATAGTGGGCAAAGCTTATACTTGGACCAGAAGGCAGAATGTAGGAAACTACATGAAAACATGGATAATTCAGAGAAAATGACTGTAAACAGAAGAGAACTTGTTTAGAACAGCTCAAAGACATTCTCCAGTCAGTTCTTAGTGTAGTAAAGGTAGCTAAGATCCGGGAAATCCTTCATTCGAGTTAAGATCACATGAAACACTGTATGAATCCTATATTATTTACTTAAAGTTGACTAGAGTGGTAAATGTGTGTTATACAAGGCAGAATACCATTGAAATAGAGAAAGAAACACGTTCGGCAGCTTTGGAAAGCCTTACACTTCACTGAAATATAATACTACACTCTATAACACAGTTGAGAGACAATGTTCCCGAGCTGCCTCAGTTCATAACAGTGTGTAGGAAGTTGTTTGATAAAGTGGGCAAAGCTTATACTTGGACCAGAAGGCAGAATGTAGGAAACTACATGAAAACATGGATAATTCAGAGAAAATGACTGTAAACAGATGAGAACTTGTTTAGAACAGCTCAAAGAGATTCTCTAGTCAGTTTTAGTGTAGTAAAGGTAGCTAAGATCCAGGAAATCCTTAATTCGAGTTAAGATGACATGAAACACTGTATGAATCCTATATTCTTTACTTAAAGGAGACTAGAGTGGTAAATGTGTATTATACAAGGCAGAATACCATTGAAATAGAGAAAGAAACACGTTCGGCAGCTTTGGAAAGCCTTACACTTCAGTGAAATGTAGTACTACACTCTATAACACAGTTGAGAGACAATGTTCCCGAGCTGCCTCAGTTCATAACAGTGTGTAGGAAGTTGTTTGATAAACTGGGCAAAGCTTATACTTGGACCAGTAGGCAAACTATAGGAAACTACATGAAAACATGAATAATTCAGTGAAAATGACTGTGAACAGATGAGAACTTGTTTAGAACAGCTGAAAGAGATTCTCCAAGTCAGTTCTTAGTGTAGAAAAGGTAGCTAAGATCCGGGAAATCCTTAATTCGAGTTAAGATCACATGAAACACTGTATGAATCCTATATTCTTTAATTAAAGGAGACTAGAGTGGTAAATATGTGTTATACAAGGCAGAATACCATTGAAATAGAGAAAGAAACACATTCGGCAGCTTTGGAAAGCCTTACTCTTCACTGAAATGTAGTACGACACTCTATAACACAGTTGAGAGACAATGTTCCCGAGCTGCCTCAGTTCATAACAGTGTGTAGGAAGTTGTTTGATAAAGTGGGCAAAGCTTATACTTGGACCAGAAGGCAGAATATAGGAAACTACATGAAAACATGGATAATTCGGAGAAAATGACTGTAAACAGATGAGAACTTGATTAGAACAGCTCAAAGAGATTCTCCAAGTCAGTTCTTATTGTAGAAAAGGTAGCTAAGATCTGGGAAATCCTTAATTCGAGTTAAGATGACATGAAACACTGTATGAATCCTATATTCTTTACTTAAAGGAGACTAGAGTGGTAAATGTGTATTATACAAGGCAGAATACCATTGAAATAGAGAAAGAAACACGTTAGGCAGCTTTGGAAAGCCTTATACTTCACTGAAGTGTAGTACTACACTCTATAACACAGTTGAGAGACAATGTTCCCGAGCTGCCTCAGTTCATAACAGTGTGTAGGAAGTTGTTTGATAAACTGGGCAAAGTTTATACTCGAACCAGAAGGCAGAATATAGAAAACTACATGAAAGCATGGATAATCCGGAGAAAATGACTGTAAACAGATGAGAACTTGTTTAGAACAGCTGAAAGAGATTCTCCAAGTCAGTTCTTAGTGTAGTAAAGGTAGCTGAGATACGGGAAATCCTTAATTCGAGTTAAGATCACATGAAACACTGTATGAACACTATATAGTTTACTTAAAGTTGACTAGAGTGGTAAATGTGTGTTATACAAGGCAGAATACCATTGAAATAGAGAAAGAAACACGTTCGGCAGCTTTGGAAAGCCTTACACTTCACTGAAATGTAGTACTACACTCTATAACACGGTTGAGAGACAATGTTCCTGAGCTGCCTCAGTTCATAACAGTGTGTAGGAAGTTGTTTGATATAGTGGGCAAAGCTTATATTTGGACCAGAAGGCAGAATGTAGGAAACTACATGAAAACATGGATAATTCAGAGAAAATGACTGTAAACAGATGAGAACTTGTTTAGAACAGCTCAAAGAGATTCTCCAGTCAGTTCTTAGTGTAGAAAAGGTAGCTAAGATCTGGGAAATCCTTAATTCGAGTTAAGACCACATGAAACACTGTATGAATCCTATATTCTTTAATTAAAGGAGACTAGAGTGGTAAATATGTGTTATACAAGGCAGAATACCATTGAAATAGAGAAAGAAACACATTCGGCAGCTTTGGAAAGCCTTACACTTCACTGAAATATAATACTACACTCTATAACACAGTTGAGAGACAATGTTCCCGAGCTGCCTCAGTTCATAACAGTGTGTAGGAAGTTGTTTGATAAAGTGGGCAAAGCTTATACTTGGACCAGAAGGCAGAATGTAGGAAACTACATGAAAACATGGATAATTCAGAGAAAATGACTGTAAACAGATGAGAACTTGTTTAGAACAGCTCAAAGAGATTCTCCAAGTCAGTTCTTATTGTAGAAAAGGTAGCAAAGATCTGGGAAATCCTTAATTCGAGTTAAGATGACATGAAACACTGTATGAATCCTATATTCTTTACTTAAAGGAGACTAGAGTGGTAAATGTGTATTATACAAGGCAGAATACCATTGAAATAGAGAAAGAAACACGTTAGGCAGCTTTGGAAAGCCTTATACTTCACTGAAGTGTAGTACTACACTCTATAACACAGTTGAGAGACAATGTTCCCGAGATGCCTCAGTTCATAACAGTGTGTAGGAAGTTGTTTGATAAACTGGGCAAAGCTTATACTTGGACCAGTAGGCAAACTATAGGAAACTACATGAAAACATGAATAATTCAGTGAAAATGACTGTAAACAGATGAGAACTTGTTTAGAACAGCTGAAAGAGATTCTCCAAGTCAGTTCTTAGTGTAGAAAAGGTAGCTAAGATCCGGGAAATCCTTAATTCGAGTTAAGATCACATGAAACACTGTATGAATCCTATATTCTTTAATTAAAGGAGACTAGAGTGGTAAATATGTGTTATACAAGGCAGAATACCATTGAAATAGAGAAAGAAACATATTCGGCAGCTTTGGAAAGCCTTACACTTCACTGAAATGTAGTACTACACTCTATAACACAGTTGAGAGACAATGTTCCCGAGCTGCCTCAGTTCATAACAGTGTGTAGGAAGTTGTTTGATAAAGGGGGCAAAGCTTATACTTGGACCAGAAGGCAGAATATAGGAAACTACATGAAAACATGGATAATTCAGAGAAAATGACTGTAAACAGATGAGAACTTGATTAGAACAGCTCAAAGACATTCTCCAAGTCAGTTCTTATTGTAGAAAAGGTAGCTAAGATCCGGGAAATCCTTAATTCGAGTTAAGATGACATGAAACACTGTATGAATCCTATATTCTTTACTTAAAGGAGACTAGAGTGGTAAATGTGTATTATACAAGGCAGAATACCATTGAAATAGAGAAAGAAACACGTTAGGCAGCTTTGGAAAGCCTTATACTTCACTGAAGTGTAGTACTACACTCTATAACACAGTTGAGAGACAATGTTCCCGAGCTGCCTCAGTTCATAACAGTGTGTAGGAAGTTGTTTGATAAACTGGGCAAAGTTTATACTCGGACCAGAAGGCAGAATATAGAAAACTACATGAAAGCATGGATAATCCGGAGAAAATGACTGTAAACAGATGAGAACTTGTTTAGAACAGCTGAAAGAGATTCTCCAAGTCAGTTCTTAGTGTAGTAAAGGTAGCTGAGATCCGGGAAATCCTTAATTCGAGTTAAGATCACAAGAAACACTGTACGAACACTATATACTTTACTTAAAGTTGACTAGAGTGGTAAATGTGTGTTATACAAGGCAGAATACCATTGAAATAGAGAAAGAAACACGTTCGGCAGCTTTGGAAAGCCTTACACTTCACTGAAATGTAGTACTACACTCTATAACACGGTTGAGAGACAATGTTCCCGAGCTGCCTCAGTTCATAACAGTGTGTAGGAAGTTGTTTGATATAGTGGGCAAAGCTTATATTTGGACCAGAAGGCAGAATGTAGGAAACTACATGAAAACATGGATAATTCAGAGAAAATGACTGTAAACAGATGAGAACTTGTTTAGAACAGCTCAAAGAGATTCTCCAGTCAGTTCTTAGTGTAGAAAAGGTAGCTAAGATCCGGGAAATCCTTAATTCGAGTTAAGATCACATGAAACACTGTATGAATCCTATATTCTTTAATTGAAGGAGACTAGAGTGGTAAATATGTGTTATACAATGCAGAATACCATTGAAATAGAGAAAGAAACACATTCGGCAGCTTTGGAAAGCCTTACACTTCACTGAAATATAATACTACACTCTATAACACAGTTGAGAGACAATGTTCCCGAGCTGCCTCAGTTCATAACAGTGTGTAGGAAGTTGTTTGATAAAGTGGGCAAAGCTTATACTTGGACCAGAAGGCAGAATGTAGGAAACTACATGAAAACATGGATAATTCAGAGAAAATGAGTGTATAGAGATGCGAACTTGTTTAGAACAGCTCAAAGAGATTCTCCAGTCAGTTCTTAGTGTAGAAAAGGTAGCTAAGATCCGGGAAATCCTTAATTCGAGTTAAGATCACATGAAACACTGTATGAATCCTATATTCTTTAATTAAAGGAGACTAGAGTGGTAAATATGTGTTATACAAGGCAGAATACCATTGAAATAGAGAAAGAAACATATTCGGCAGCTTTGGAAAGCCTTACACTTCACTGAAATGTAGTACTACACTCTATAACACAGTTGAGAGACAATGTTCCCGAGCTGCCTCAGTTCATAACAGTGTGTAGGAAGTTGTTTGATAAAGGGGGCAAAGCTTATACTTGGACCAGAAGGCAGAATATAGGAAACTACATGAAAACATGGATAATTCAGAGAAAATGACTGTAAACAGATGAGAACTTGATTAGAACAGCTCAAAGACATTCTCCAAGTCAGTTCTTATTGTAGAAAAGGTAGCTAAGATCTGGGAAATCCTTAATTCGAGTTAAGATGACATGAAACACTGTATGAATCCTATATTCTTTACTTAAAGGAGACTAGAGTGGTAAATGTGTATTATACAAGGCAGAATACCATTGAAATAGAGAAAGAAACACGTTAGGCAGCTTTGGAAAGCCTTATACTTCACTGAAGTGTAGTACTATACTCTATAACACAGTTGAGAGACAATGTTCCCGAGCTGCCTCAGTTCATAACAGTGTGTAGGAAGTTGTTTGATAAACTGGGCAAAGTTTATACTCGGACCAGAAGGCAGAATATAGAAAACTACATGAAAGCATGGATAATCCGGAGAAAATGACTGTAAACAGATGAGAACTTGTTTAGAACAGCTGAAAGAGATTCTCCAAGTCAGTTCTTAGTGTAGTAAAGGTAGCTGAGATCCGGGAAATCCATAATTCGAGTTAAGATCACAAGAAACACTGTATGAACACTATATACTTTACTTAAAGTTGACTAGAGTGGTAAATGTGTGTTATACAAGGCAGAATACCATTGAAATAGAGAAAGAAACACGTTCGGCAGCTTTGGAAAGCCTTACACTTCACTGAAATGTAGTACTACACTCTATAACACGGTTGAGAGACAATGTTCCCGAGCTGCCTCAGTTCATAACAGTGTGTAGGAAGTTGTTTGATATAGTGGGCAAAGCTTATATTTGGACCAGAAGGCAGAATGTAGGAAACTACATGAAAACATGGATAATTCAGAGAAAATGACTGTAAACAGATGAGAACTTGTTTAGAACAGCTCAAAGAGATTCTCCAGTCAGTTCTTAGTGTAGAAAAGGTAGCTAAGATCCGGGAAATCCTTAATTCGAGTTAAGATCACATGAAACACTGTATGAATCCTATATTCTTTAATTGAAGGAGACTAGAGTGGTAAATATGTGTTATACAATGCAGAATACCATTGAAATAGAGAAAGAAACACATTCGGCAGCTTTGGAAAGCCTTACACTTCACTGAAATATAATACTACACTCTATAACACAGTTGAGAGACAATGTTCCCGAGCTGCCTCAGTTCATAACAGTGTGTAGGAAGTTGTTTGATAAAGTGGGCAAAGCTTATACTTGGACCAGAAGGCAGAATGTAGGAAACTACATGAAAACATGGATAATTCAGAGAAAATGAGTGTATAGAGATGCGAACTTGTTTAGAACAGCTCAAAGAGATTCTCCAGTCAGTTCTTAGTGTAGAAAAGGTAGCTAAGATCCGGGAAATCCTTAATTCGAGTTAAGATGACATGAAACACTGTATGAATCCTATATTCTTTACTTAAAGGAGTCTAGAGTGGTAAATGTGTATTATATAAGGCAGAATACCATTGAAATAGAGAAAGAAACACGTTCGGCAGCTTTGGAAAGCCTTACACTTCACTGAAATGTAGTACTACACTCTATAACACAGTTGAGAGACAATGTTCCCGAGCTACCTCAGTTCATAACAGTGTGTAGGAAGTAGTTTGACAAAGTGGGCAAAGCTTATACTTGGACCAGAAGGCAAACTATAGGAAACTACAAGAAAACATGTATAATTCAGTGAAAATGACTGTAAACAGATGAGAACTTGTTTAGAACAGCTGAAAGAGATTCTCCAAGTCAGTTCTTAGTGTAGAAAAGGTAGCTAAGATCCGGGAAATCCTTAATTCGAGTTAAGATCACATGAAACACTGTATGAACACTATATTCTTTACTTAAAGTTGACTAGAGTGGTAAATGTGTGTTATACAAGGCAGAATACCATTGAAATAGAGAAAGAATCAGGTTCGGCAGCTTTGGAAAGCCTTACACTTCACTGAAATGTAGTACTACACTCTATAACACAGTTGAGAGACAATGTTCCCGAGCTGCCTCAGTTCATAACAGTGTGTAGGAAGTTGTTTGATATAGTGGGCAAAGCTTATACTTGGACCAGAAGGCAGAATGTAGGAAACTACATGAAAACATGGATAATTCAGAGAAAATGACTGTAAACAGAAGAGAACTTGTTTAGAACAGCTCAAAGACATTCTCCAGTCAGTTCTTAGTGTAGTAAAGGTAGCTAAGATCCGGGAAATCCTTCATTCGAGTTAAGATCACATGAAACACTGTATGAATCCTATATTATTTACTTAAAGTTGACTAGAGTGGTAAATGTGTGTTATACAAGGCAGAATACCATTGAAATAGAGAAAGAAACACATTCGGCAGCTTTGGAAAGCCTTACACTTCACTGAAATATAATACTACACTCTATAACACAGTTGAGAGACAATGTTCCCGAGCTGCCTCAGTTCATAACAGTGTGTAGGAAGTTGTTTGATAAAGTGGGCAAAGCTTATACTTGGACCAGAAGGCAGAATGTAGGAAACTACATGAAAACATGGATAATTCAGAGAAAATGACTGTAAACAGAAGAGAACTTGTTTAGAACAGCTCAAAGACATTCTCCAGTCAGTTCTTAGTGTAGAAAAGGTAGCTAAGATCCGGGAAATCCTTAATTCGAGTTAAGATGACATGAAACACTGTATGAATCCTATATTCTTTACTTAAAGGAGTCTAGAGTGGTAAATGTGTATTATATAAGGCAGAATA
Source organism: Pipistrellus hanaki (assembly GCF_964339955.1). Taxonomy (NCBI): domain Eukaryota; kingdom Metazoa; phylum Chordata; class Mammalia; order Chiroptera; family Vespertilionidae; genus Pipistrellus; species Pipistrellus hanaki. The sequence goes on along the minus strand of NW_028182283.1, from coordinate 233,908 downwards.
CCATTGAAATAGAGAAAGAAACACGTTCGGCCGCTTTGGAAAGCCTTACACTTCACTGAAATGTAGTACTACACTCTATAACACAGTTGAGAGACAATGTTCCCGAGCTACCTCAGTTCATAGCAGTGTGTAGGAAGTAGTTTGATAAAGTGGGCAAAGCTTATACTTGGACCAGAAGGCAAACTATAGGAAACTACAAGAAAACATGTATAATTCAGTGAAAATGACTGTAAACAGATGAGAACTTGTTTAGAACAGCTGAAAGAGATTCTCCAAGTCAGTTCTTAGTGTAGAAAAGGTAGCTAAGATCCGGGAAATCCTTAATTCGAGTTAAGATCACATGAAACACTGTATGAATCCTATATTCTTTACTTAAAGGAGACTAGAGTGGTAAATGTGTGTTATACAAGGCAGAATACCATTGAAATAGAGAAAGAAACACGTTCGGCAGCTTTGGAAAGCCTTACACTTCACTGAAATGTAGTACTACACTCTATAACACAGTTGAGAGACAATGTTCCCGAGCTGCCTCAGTTCATAACAGTGTGTAGGAAGTTGTTTGATAAAGTGGGCAAAGCTATTACTTGGACCAGAAGGCAGAATATAGGAAACTACATGAAAACATGGATAATTCAGAGAAAATGACTGTAAACAAATGAGAACTTGTTTAGAAGAGCTGAAAGAGATTCTCCAAGTCATTTCTTAGTGTAGTAAAGGTAGCTGAGATCCGGGAAATCCTTAATTCGAGTTAAGATCACATGAAACACTGTATGAACACTATATTCTTTACTTAAAGTTGACTAGAGTGGTAAATGTGTGTTATACAAGGCAGAATACCATTGAAATAGAGAAAGAAACAGGTTCGGCAGCTTTGGAAAGCCTTACACTTCACTGAAATGTAGTACTACACTCTATAACACAGTTGAGAGACAATGTTCCCGAGCTGCCTCAGTTCATAACAGTGTTTAGGAAGTTGTTTGATATAGTGGGCAAAGCTTATACTTGGACCAGAAGGCAGAATGTAGGAAACTACATGAAAACATGGATAATTCAGAGAAAATGACTGTAAACAGAAGAGAACTTGTTTAGAACAGCTCAAAGACATTCTCCAGTCAGTTCTTAGTGTAGTAAAGGTAGCTAATATCCAGGAAATCCTTAATTCGAGTTAAGATCACATGAAACACTGTATGAATCCTATATTCTTTAATTAAAGGAGACTAGAGTGGTAAATATGTGTTATACAAGGCAGAATACCATTGAAATAGAGAAAGAAACATATTCGGCAGCTTTGGAAAGCCTTACACTTCACTGAAATGTAGTACTACACTCTATAACACAGTTGAGAAACAATGTTCCCGAGCTGCCTCAGTTCATAACAGTGTGTAGGAAGTTGTTTGATAAAGTGGGCAAAGCTTATACTTGGACCAGAAGGCAGAATATAGGAAACTACATGAAAACATGGATAATTCAGAGAAAATGACTGTAAACAGATGAGAACTTGATTAGAACAGCTCAAAGAGATTCTCCAAGTCAGTTCTTATTGTAGAAAATGTAGCTAAGATCTGGGAAATCCTTAATTCGAGTTAAGATGACATGAAACACTGTATGAATCCTATATTCTTTACTTAAAGGAGACTAGAGTGGTAAATGTGTATTATACAAGGCAGAATACCATTGAAATAGAGAAAGAAACACATTAGGCAGCTTTGGAAAGCCTTATACTTCACTGAAGTGTAGTACTACACTCTATAACACAGTTGAGAGACAATGTTCCCGAGCTACCTCAGTTCATAACAGTGTGTAGGAAGTTGTTTGATAAACTGGGCAAAGGTTATACTCGGACCAGAAGGCAGAATATAGAAAACTACATGAAAGCATGGATAATTCGGAGAAAATGACTGTAAACAGATGAGAACTTGTTTAGAACAGCTGAAAGAGATTCTCCAAGTCAGTTCTTAGTGTAGTAAAGGTAGCTGAGATCCGGGAAATCCTTAATTCGAGTTAAGATCACATGAAACACTGTATGAACACTATATTCTTTACTTAAAGTTGACTAGAGTGGTAAATGTGTGTTATACAAGGCAGAATACCATTGAAATAGAGAAAGAAACACGTTCGGCAGCTTTGGAAAGCCTTACACTTCACTGAAATGTAGTACTACACTCTATAACACAGTTGAGAGACAATGTTCCCGAGCTGCCTCAGTTCATAACAGTGTGTAGGAAGTTGTTTGATAAACTGGGCAAAGCTTATACTTGGACCAGTAGGCAAACTATAGGAAACTACATGAAAACATGGATAATTCAGAGAAAATGACTGTAAACAGATGAGAACTTGATTAGAACAGCTCAAAGAGATTCTCCAAGTCAGTTCTTATTGTAGAAAATGTAGCTAAGATCTGGGAAATCCTTAATTCGAGTTAAGATGACATGAAACACTGTATGAATCCTATATTCTTTACTTAAAGGAGACTAGAGTGGTAAATGTGTATTATACAAGGCAGAATACCATTGAAATAGAGAAAGAAACACATTAGGCAGCTTTGGAAAGCCTTATACTTCACTGAAGTGTAGTACTACACTCTATAACACAGTTGAGAGACAATGTTCCCGACCTACCTCAGTTCATAACAGTGTGTAGGAAGTTGTTTGATAAACTGGGCAAAGTTTATACTCGGACCAGAAGGCAGAATATAGAAAACTACATGAAAGCATGGATAATTCGGAGAAAATGACTGTAAACAGATGAGAACTTGTTTAGAACAGCTGAAAGAGATTCTCCAAGTCAGTTCTTAGTGTAGTAAAGGTAGCTGAGATCCGGGAAATCCTTAATTCGAGTTAAGATCACATGAAACACTGTATGAACACTATATTCTTTACTTAAAGTTGACTAGAGTGGTAAATGTGTGTTATACAAGGCAGAATACCATTGAAATAGAGAAAGAAACACGTTCGGCAGCTTTGGAAAGCCTTACACTTCACTGAAATGTAGTACTACACTCTATAACACAGTTGAGAGACAATGTTCCCGAGCTGCCTCAGTTCATAACAGTGTGTAGGAAGTTGTTTGATATAGTGGGCAAAGCTTATACTTGGACCAGAAGGCAGAATGTAGGAAACTACATGAAAACATGGATAATTCAGAGAAAATGACTGTAAACAGAAGAGAACTTGTTTAGAACAGCTCAAAGACATTCTCAAGTCAGTTCTTAGTGTAGTAAAGGTAGCTAAGATCCGGGAAATCCTTCATTCGAGTTAAGATCACATGAAACACTGTATGAATCCTATATTATTTACTTAAAGTTGACTAGAGTGGTAAATGTGTGTTATACAAGGCAGAATACCATTGAAATAGAGAAAGAAACACATTCGGCAGCTTTGGAAAGCCTTACACTTCACTGAAATATAATACTACACTCTATAACACAGTTGAGAGACAATGTTCCCGAGCTGCCTCAGTTCATAACAGTGTGTAGGAAGTTGTTTGATAAAGTGGGCAAAGCTTATACTTGGACCAGAAGGCAGAATGTAGGAAACTACATGAAAACATGGATAATTCAGAGAAAATGACTGTAAACAGAAGAGAACTTGTTTAGAACAGCTCAAAGACATTCTCCAGTCAGTTCTTAGTGTAGAAAAGGTAGCTAAGATCCGGGAAATCCTTAATTCGAGTTAAGATGACATGAAACACTGTATGAATCCTATATTCTTTACTTAAAGGAGTCTAGAGTGGTAAATGTGTATTATATAAGGCAGAATACCATTGAAATAGAGAAAGAAACACGTTCGGCCGCTTTGGAAAGCCTTACACTTCACTGAAATGTAGTACTACACTCTATAACACAGTTGAGAGACAATGTTCCCGAGCTACCTCAGTTCATAGCAGTGTGTAGGAAGTAGTTTGATAAAGTGGGCAAAGCTTATACTTGGACCAGAAGGCAAACTATAGGAAACTACAAGAAAACATGTATAATTCAGTGAAAATGACTGTAAACAGATGAGAACTTGTTTAGAACAGCTGAAAGAGATTCTCCAAGTCAGTTCTTAGTGTAGAAAAGGTAGCTAAGATCCGGGAAATCCTTAATTCGAGTTAAGATCACATGAAACACTGTATGAATCCTATATTCTTTACTTAAAGGAGACTAGAGTGGTAAATGTGTATTATACAAGGCAGAATACCATTGAAATAGAGAAAGAAACACATTAGGCAGCTTTGGAAAGCCTTATACTTCACTGAAGTGTAGTACTACACTCTATAACACAGTTGAGAGACAATGTTCCCGACCTACCTCAGTTCATAACAGTGTGTAGGAAGTTGTTTGATAAACTGGGCAAAGTTTATACTCGGACCAGAAGGCAGAATATAGAAAACTACATGAAAGCATGGATAATTCGGAGAAAATGACTGTAAACAGATGAGAACTTGTTTAGAACAGCTGAAAGAGATTCTCCAAGTCAGTTCTTAGTGTAGTAAAGGTAGCTGAGATCCGGGAAATCCTTAATTCGAGTTAAGATCACATGAAACACTGTATGAACACTATATTCTTTACTTAAAGTTGACTAGAGTGGTAAATGTGTGTTATACAAGGCAGAATACCATTGAAATAGAGAAAGAAACACGTTCGGCAGCTTTGGAAAGCCTTACACTTCACTGAAATGTAGTACTACACTCTATAACACAGTTGAGAGACAATGTTCCCGAGCTGCCTCAGTTCATAACAGTGTGTAGGAAGTTGTTTGATATAGTGGGCAAAGCTTATACTTGGACCAGAAGGCAGAATGTAGGAAACTACATGAAAACATGGATAATTCAGAGAAAATGACTGTAAACAGAAGAGAACTTGTTTAGAACAGCTCAAAGACATTCTCAAGTCAGTTCTTAGTGTAGTAAAGGTAGCTAAGATCCGGGAAATCCTTCATTCGAGTTAAGATCACATGAAACACTGTATGAATCCTATATTATTTACTTAAAGTTGACTAGAGTGGTAAATGTGTGTTATACAAGGCAGAATACCATTGAAATAGAGAAAGAAACACATTCGGCAGCTTTGGAAAGCCTTACACTTCACTGAAATATAATACTACACTCTATAACACAGTTGAGAGACAATGTTCCCGAGCTGCCTCAGTTCATAACAGTGTGTAGGAAGTTGTTTGATAAAGTGGGCAAAGCTTATACTTGGACCAGAAGGCAGAATGTAGGAAACTACATGAAAACATGGATAATTCAGAGAAAATGACTGTAAACAGAAGAGAACTTGTTTAGAACAGCTCAAAGACATTCTCCAGTCAGTTCTTAGTGTAGAAAAGGTAGCTAAGATCCGGGAAATCCTTAATTCGAGTTAAGATGACATGAAACACTGTATGAATCCTATATTCTTTACTTAAAGGAGTCTAGAGTGGTAAATGTGTATTATATAAGGCAGAATACCATTGAAATAGAGAAAGAAACACGTTCGGCCGCTTTGGAAAGCCTTACACTTCACTGAAATGTAGTACTACACTCTATAACACAGTTGAGAGACAATGTTCCCGAGCTACCTCAGTTCATAGCAGTGTGTAGGAAGTAGTTTGATAAAGTGGGCAAAGCTTATACTTGGACCAGAAGGCAAACTATAGGAAACTACAAGAAAACATGTATAATTCAGTGAAAATGACTGTAAACAGATGAGAACTTGTTTAGAACAGCTGAAAGAGATTCTCCAAGTCAGTTCTTAGTGTAGAAAAGGTAGCTAAGATCCGGGAAATCCTTAATTCGAGTTAAGATCACATGAAACACTGTATGAATCCTATATTCTTTACTTAAAGGAGACTAGAGTGGTAAATGTGTGTTATACAAGGCAGAATACCATTGAAATAGAGAAAGAAACACGTTCGGCAGCTTTGGAAAGCCTTACACTTCACTGAAATGTAGTACTACACTCTATAACACAGTTGAGAGACAATGTTCCCGAGCTGCCTCAGTTCATAACAGTGTGTAGGAAGTTGTTTGATAAAGTGGGCAAAGCTATTACTTGGACCAGAAGGCAGAATATAGGAAACTACATGAAAACATGGATAATTCAGAGAAAATGACTGTAAACAAATGAGAACTTGTTTAGAAGAGCTGAAAGAGATTCTCCAAGTCATTTCTTAGTGTAGTAAAGGTAGCTGAGATCCGGGAAATCCTTAATTCGAGTTAAGATCACATGAAACACTGTATGAACACTATATTCTTTACTTAAAGTTGACTAGAGTGGTAAATGTGTGTTATACAAGGCAGAATACCATTGAAATAGAGAAAGAAACAGGTTCGGCAGCTTTGGAAAGCCTTACACTTCACTGAAATGTAGTACTACACTCTATAACACAGTTGAGAGACAATGTTCCCGAGCTGCCTCAGTTCATAACAGTGTGTAGGAAGTTGTTTGATATAGTGGGCAAAGCTTATACTTGGACCAGAAGGCAGAATGTAGGAAACTACATGAAAACATGGATAATTCAGAGAAAATGACTGTAAACAGAAGAGAACTTGTTTAGAACAGCTCAAAGACATTCTCAAGTCAGTTCTTAGTGTAGTAAAGGTAGCTAAGATCCGGGAAATCCTTCATTCGAGTTAAGATCACATGAAACACTGTATGAATCCTATATTATTTACTTAAAGTTGACTAGAGTGGTAAATGTGTGTTATACAAGGCAGAATACCATTGAAATAGAGAAAGAAACACATTCGGCAGCTTTGGAAAGCCTTACACTTCACTGAAATATAATACTACACTCTATAACACAGTTGAGAGACAATGTTCCCGAGCTGCCTCAGTTCATAACAGTGTGTAGGAAGTTGTTTGATAAAGTGGGCAAAGCTTATACTTGGACCAGAAGGCAGAATGTAGGAAACTACATGAAAACATGGATAATTCAGAGAAAATGACTGTAAACAGAAGAGAACTTGTTTAGAACAGCTCAAAGACATTCTCCAGTCAGTTCTTAGTGTAGAAAAGGTAGCTAAGATCCGGGAAATCCTTAATTCGAGTTAAGATGACATGAAACACTGTATGAATCCTATATTCTTTACTTAAAGGAGTCTAGAGTGGTAAATGTGTATTATATAAGGCAGAATACCATTGAAATAGAGAAAGAAACACGTTCGGCCGCTTTGGAAAGCCTTACACTTCACTGAAATGTAGTACTACACTCTATAACACAGTTGAGAGACAATGTTCCCGAGCTACCTCAGTTCATAGCAGTGTGTAGGAAGTAGTTTGATAAAGTGGGCAAAGCTTATACTTGGACCAGAAGGCAAACTATAGGAAACTACAAGAAAACATGTATAATTCAGTGAAAATGACTGTAAACAGATGAGAACTTGTTTAGAACAGCTGAAAGAGATTCTCCAAGTCAGTTCTTAGTGTAGAAAAGGTAGCTAAGATCCGGGAAATCCTTAATTCGAGTTAAGATCACATGAAACACTGTATGAATCCTATATTCTTTACTTAAAGGAGACTAGAGTGGTAAATGTGTGTTATACAAGGCAGAATACCATTGAAATAGAGAAAGAAACACGTTCGGCAGCTTTGGAAAGCCTTACACTTCACTGAAATGTAGTACTACACTCTATAACACAGTTGAGAGACAATGTTCCCGAGCTGCCTCAGTTCATAACAGTGTGTAGGAAGTTGTTTGATAAAGTGGGCAAAGCTATTACTTGGACCAGAAGGCAGAATATAGGAAACTACATGAAAACATGGATAATTCAGAGAAAATGACTGTAAACAAATGAGAACTTGTTTAGAAGAGCTGAAAGAGATTCTCCAAGTCATTTCTTAGTGTAGTAAAGGTAGCTGAGATCCGGGAAATCCTTAATTCGAGTTAAGATCACATGAAACACTGTATGAACACTATATTCTTTACTTAAAGTTGACTAGAGTGGTAAATGTGTGTTATACAAGGCAGAATACCATTGAAATAGAGAAAGAAACAGGTTCGGCAGCTTTGGAAAGCCTTACACTTCACTGAAATGTAGTACTACACTCTATAACACAGTTGAGAGACAATGTTCCCGAGCTGCCTCAGTTCATAACAGTGTTTAGGAAGTTGTTTGATATAGTGGGCAAAGCTTATACTTGGACCAGAAGGCAGAATGTAGGAAACTACATGAAAACATGGATAATTCAGAGAAAATGACTGTAAACAGAAGAGAACTTGTTTAGAACAGCTCAAAGACATTCTCCAGTCAGTTCTTAGTGTAGTAAAGGTAGCTAATATCCAGGAAATCCTTAATTCGAGTTAAGATCACATGAAACACTGTATGAATCCTATATTCTTTAATTAAAGGAGACTAGAGTGGTAAATATGTGTTATACAAGGCAGAATACCATTGAAATAGAGAAAGAAACATATTCGGCAGCTTTGGAAAGCCTTACACTTCACTGAAATGTAGTACTACACTCTATAACACAGTTGAGAAACAATGTTCCCGAGCTGCCTCAGTTCATAACAGTGTGTAGGAAGTTGTTTGATAAAGTGGGCAAAGCTTATACTTGGACCAGAAGGCAGAATATAGGAAACTACATGAAAACATGGATAATTCAGAGAAAATGACTGTAAACAGATGAGAACTTGATTAGAACAGCTCAAAGAGATTCTCCAAGTCAGTTCTTATTGTAGAAAATGTAGCTAAGATCTGGGAAATCCTTAATTCGAGTTAAGATGACATGAAACACTGTATGAATCCTATATTCTTTACTTAAAGGAGACTAGAGTGGTAAATGTGTATTATACAAGGCAGAATACCATTGAAATAGAGAAAGAAACACATTAGGCAGCTTTGGAAAGCCTTATACTTCACTGAAGTGTAGTACTACACTCTATAACACAGTTGAGAGACAATGTTCCCGAGCTACCTCAGTTCATAACAGTGTGTAGGAAGTTGTTTGATAAACTGGGCAAAGGTTATACTCGGACCAGAAGGCAGAATATAGAAAACTACATGAAAGCATGGATAATTCGGAGAAAATGACTGTAAACAGATGAGAACTTGTTTAGAACAGCTGAAAGAGATTCTCCAAGTCAGTTCTTAGTGTAGTAAAGGTAGCTGAGATCCGGGAAATCCTTAATTCGAGTTAAGATCACATGAAACACTGTATGAACACTATATTCTTTACTTAAAGTTGACTAGAGTGGTAAATGTGTGTTATACAAGGCAGAATACCATTGAAATAGAGAAAGAAACACGTTCGGCAGCTTTGGAAAGCCTTACACTTCACTGAAATGTAGTACTACACTCTATAACACAGTTGAGAGACAATGTTCCCGAGCTGCCTCAGTTCATAACAGTGTGTAGGAAGTTGTTTGATAAACTGGGCAAAGCTTATACTTGGACCAGTAGGCAAACTATAGGAAACTACATGAAAACATGGATAATTCAGAGAAAATGACTGTAAACAGATGAGAACTTGATTAGAACAGCTCAAAGAGATTCTCCAAGTCAGTTCTTATTGTAGAAAATGTAGCTAAGATCTGGGAAATCCTTAATTCGAGTTAAGATGACATGAAACACTGTATGAATCCTATATTCTTTACTTAAAGGAGACTAGAGTGGTAAATGTGTATTATACAAGGCAGAATACCATTGAAATAGAGAAAGAAACACATTAGGCAGCTTTGGAAAGCCTTATACTTCACTGAAGTGTAGTACTACACTCTATAACACAGTTGAGAGACAATGTTCCCGACCTACCTCAGTTCATAACAGTGTGTAGGAAGTTGTTTGATAAACTGGGCAAAGTTTATACTCGGACCAGAAGGCAGAATATAGAAAACTACATGAAAGCATGGATAATTCGGAGAAAATGACTGTAAACAGATGAGAACTTGTTTAGAACAGCTGAAAGAGATTCTCCAAGTCAGTTCTTAGTGTAGTAAAGGTAGCTGAGATCCGGGAAATCCTTAATTCGAGTTAAGATCACATGAAACACTGTATGAACACTATATTCTTTACTTAAAGTTGACTAGAGTGGTAAATGTGTGTTATACAAGGCAGAATACCATTGAAATAGAGAAAGAAACACGTTCGGCAGCTTTGGAAAGCCTTACACTTCACTGAAATGTAGTACTACACTCTATAACACAGTTGAGAGACAATGTTCCCGAGCTGCCTCAGTTCATAACAGTGTGTAGGAAGTTGTTTGATATAGTGGGCAAAGCTTATACTTGGACCAGAAGGCAGAATGTAGGAAACTACATGAAAACATGGATAATTCAGAGAAAATGACTGTAAACAGAAGAGAACTTGTTTAGAACAGCTCAAAGACATTCTCAAGTCAGTTCTTAGTGTAGTAAAGGTAGCTAAGATCCGGGAAATCCTTCATTCGAGTTAAGATCACATGAAACACTGTATGAATCCTATATTATTTACTTAAAGTTGACTAGAGTGGTAAATGTTTGTTATACAAGGCAGAATACCATGGAAATAGAGAAAGAAACACGTTCGGCAGCTTTGGAAAGCCTTACACTTCACTGAAATATAATACTACACTCTATAACACAGTTGAGAGACAATGTTCCCGAGCTGCCTCAGTTCATAACAGTGTGTAGGAAGTTGTTTGATAAAGTGGGCAAAGCTTATACTTGGACGAGAAGGCAGAATGTAGGAAACTACATGAAAACATGGTTAATTCAGAGAAAATGACTGTAAACAGATGAGAACTTGTTTAGAACAGCTCAAAGAGATTCTCCAAGTCAGTTCTTATTGTAGAAAAGGTAGCAAAGATCTGGGAAATCCTTAATTCGAGTTAAGATGACATGAAACACTGTATGAATCCTATATTCTTTACTTAAAGGAGACTAGAGTGGTAAATGTGTATTATACAAGGCAGAATACCATTGAAATAGAGAAAGAAACACGTTAGGCAGCTTTGGAAAGCCTTATACTTCACTGAAGTGTAGTACTACACTCTATAACACAGTTGAGAGACAATGTTCCCGAGCTGCCTCAGTTCATAACAGTGTGTAGGAAGTTGTTTGATAAACTGGGCAAAGCTTATACTTGGACCAGTAGGCAGAATATAGGAAACCACATGAAAACATGGATAATTCAGAGAAAATGACTGTAAACAGATGAGAACTTGATTAGAACAGCTCAAAGACATTCTCCAAGTCAGTTCTTATTGTAGAAAAGGTAGCTAAGATCTGGGAAATCCTTAATTCGAGTTAAGATGACATGAAACACTGTATGAATCCTATATTCTTTACTTAAAGGAGACTAGAGTGGTAAATGTGTATTATACAAGGCAGAATACCATTGAAATAGAGAAAGAAACACGTTAGGCAGCTTTGGAAAGCCTTATACTTCACTGAAGTGTAGTACTACACTCTATAACACAGTTGAGAGACAATGTTCCCGAGCTGCCTCAGTTCATAACAGTGTGTAGGAAGTTGTTTGATATAGTGGGCAAAGCTTATACTTGGACCAGAAGGCAGAATGTAAGAAACTACATGAAAACATGGATAATTCAGAGAAAATGACTGTAAACAGAAGAGAACTTGTTTAGAAAAGCTCAAAGACATTCTCCAGTCAGTTCTTAGTGTAGTAAAGGTAGCTAAGATCCGGGAAATCCTTCATTCGAGTTAAGATCACATGAAACACTGTATGAATCCTATATTATTTACTTAAAGTTGACTAGAATGGTAAATGTTTGTTATACAAGGCAGAATACCATTGAAATAGAGAAAGAAACACGTTCGGCAGCTTTGGAAAGCCTTACACTTCACTGAAATATAATACTACACTCTATAACACAGTTGAGAGACAATGTTCCCGAGCTGCCTCAGTTCATAACAGTGTGTAGGAAGTTGTTTGATAAAGTGGGCAAAGCTTATACTTGGACGAGAAGGCAGAATGTAGGAAACTACATGAAAACATGGTTAATTCAGAGAAAATGACTGTAAACAGATGAGAACTTGTTTAGAACAGCTCAAAGAGATTCTCCAAGTCAGTTCTTATTGTAGAAAAGGTAGCAAAGATCTGGGAAATCCTTAATTCGAGTTAAGATGACATGAAACACTGTATGAATCCTATATTCTTTACTTAAAGGAGACTAGAGTGGTAAATGTGTATTATACAAGGCAGAATACCATTGAAATAGAGAAAGAAACACGTTAGGCAGCTTTGGAAAGCCTTATACTTCACTGAAGTGTAGTACTACACTCTATAACACAGTTGAGAGACAATGTTCCCGAGCTGCCTCAGTTCATAACAGTGTGTGGGAAGTTGTTTGATATAGTGGGCAAAGCTTATATTTGGACCAGAAGGCAGAATGTAGGAAACTACATGAAAACATGGATAATTCAGGGAAAATGACTGTAAACAGATGAGAACTTGTTTAGAACAGCTCAAAGAGATTCTCCAGTCAGTTCTTAGTGTAGTAAAGGTAGCTAAGATTCGGGAAATCCTTAATTCGAGTTAAGATGACATGAAACACTGTATGAATCCTATATTCTTTACTTAAAGGAGACTAGAGTGGTAAATGTGTATTATACAAGGCAGAATACCATTGAAATAGAGAAAGAAACACGTTCGGCAGCTTTGGAAAGCCTTACACTTCACTGAAATGTAGTACTACACTCTATAACACAGTTGAGAGACAATGTTCCCGAGCTGCCTCAGTTCATAACAGTGTGTAGGAAGTTGTTTGATAAAGTGGGTAAAGCTTATACTTGGACCAGAAGGCAGAATGTAGGAAACTACATGAAAACATGGATAATTCAGAGAAAATGACTGTAAACAGATGAGAACTTGTTTAGAACAGCTCAAAGAGATTCTCCAAGTCAGTTCTTATTGTAGAAAAGGTAGCAAAGATCTGGGAAATCCTTAATTCGAGTTAAGATGACATGAAACACTGTATGAATCCTATATTCTTTACTTAAAGGAGACTAGAGTGGTAAATGTGTATTATACAAGGCAGAATACCATTGAAATAGAGAAAGAAACACGTTCGGCAGCTTTGGAAAGCCTTACACTTCACTAAAATGTAGTACTACACTCTATAACACAGTTGGGAGACAATGTTCCCGAGCTGCCTCAGTTCATAACAGTGTGTAGGAAGTTGTTTGATAAAGTGGGCAAAGCTTATACTTGGACCAGAAGGCAGAATATATGAAACTACATGAAAACATGGATAATTCAGAGAAAATGAGTGTAAACAGATGCGAACTTGTTTAGAACAGCTGAAAGAGATTCTCCAAGTCAGTTCTTAGTGTAGAAAAGGTAGCTAAGATCGGGGAAATCCTTAATTCGAGTTCAGATGACATGAAACACTGTATGAATCCTATATTCTTTACTTAAAGGAGTCTAGAGTGGTAAATGTGTATTATACAAGGCAGAATACCATTGAAATAGAGAAAGAAACACGTTCGGCAGCTTTGGAAAGCCTTACACTTCACTGAAATGTAGTACTACACTCTATAACACAGTTGAGAGACAATGTTCCCGAGCTACCTCAGTTCATAACACTGTGTAGGAAATTGTTTGATAAGTGGGCAAAGCTTATACTTGGACCAGAAGGCAAACTATAGGAAACTACATGAAAACATGAATAATTCAGTGAAAATGACTGTAAACAGATGAGAACTTGTTTAGAACAGCTGAAAGAGATTCTCCAAGTCAGTTCTTAGTGTAGAAAAGGTAGCTAAGATCCGGGAAATCCTTAATTCGAGTTAAGATCACATGAAACACTGTATGAATACTATATTCTATACTTAAAGGAGACTAGAGTGGTAAATGTGTGTTATACAAGGCAGAATACCATTGATATAGAGAAAGAAACACGTTCGGCAGCTTTGGAAAGCCTTACACTTCACTGAAATATAATACTACACTCTATAACACAGTTGAGAGACAATGTTCCCGAGCTGCCTCAGTTCATAACAGTGTGTAGGAAGTTGTTTGATAAAGTGGGCAAAGCTTATATTTGGACCAGAAGGCAGAATGTAGGAAACTACATGAAAACATGGATAATTCAGAGAAAATGACTGTAAACAGATGAGAACTTGTTTAGAACAGCTCAAAGAGATTCTCCAGTCAGTTCTTAGTGTAGTAAAGGTAGCTAAGAACCGGGAAATCCTTTATTCGAGTTAAGATGACATGAAACACTGTATGAATCCTATATTCTTTACTTAAAGGAGACTAGAGTGGTAAATGTGTATTATACAAGGCAGAATACCATTGAAATAGAGAAAGAAACACGTTCGGCAGCTTTGGAAAGCCTTACACTTCACTGAAATGTAGTACGACACTCTATAACACAGTTGAGAGACAATGTTCCTGAGCTGCCTCAGTTCATAACAGTGTGTAGGAAGTTGTTTGATAAAGTGGGCAAAGCTTATACTTGGACCAGAAGGCAAACTATAGGAAACTACATGAAAACATGAATAATTCAGTGAAAATGACTGTAAACAGATGAGAACTTGTTTAGAACAGCTCAAAGAGATTCTCCAGTCAGTTTTAGTGTGGTAAAGGTAGCTAAGATCCGGGAAGTCCTTAATTCGAGTTAAGATGACATGAAACACTGTATGAATCCTATATTCTTTACTTAAAGGAGACTAGAGTTGTAAATGTGTATTATACAAGGCAGAATACCATTGAAATAGAGAAAGAAACACGTTCGGCAGCTTTGGAAAGCCTTACACTTCACTAAAATGTAGTACTACACTCTATAACACAGTTGAGAGACAATGTTCCCGAGCTGCCTCAGTTCATAACAGTGTGTAGGAAGTTGTTTGATAAAGTGGGCAAAGCTTATACTTGGACCAGAAGGCAGAATATATGAAACTACATGAAAACATGGATAATTCAGAGAAAATGAGTGTAAACAGATGCGAACTTGTTTAGAAAAGCTGAAAGAGATTCTCCAAGTCAGTTCTTAGTGTAGAAAAGGTAGCTAAGATCGGGGAAATCCTTAATTCGAGTTCAGATGACATGAAACACTGTATGAATCCTATATTCTTTACTTAAAGGAGTCTAGAGTGGTAAATGTGTATTATACAAGGCAGAATACCATTGAAATAGAGAAAGAAACACGTTCGGCAGCTTTGGAAAGCCTTACACTTCACTGAAATGTAGCACTACACTCTATAACACAGTTGAGAGACAATGTTCCCGAGCTACCTCAGTTCATAACAGTGTGTAGGAAATTGTTTGATAAGTGGGCAAAGCTTATACTTGGACCAGAAGGCAAACTATAGGAAACTACATGAAAACATGAATAATTCAGTGAAAATGACTGTAAACAGATGAGAACTTGTTTAGAACAGCTGAAAGAGATTCTCCAAGTCAGTTCTTAGTGTAGAAAAGGTAGCTAAGATCCGGGAAACCCTTAATTCGAGTTAAGATCACATGAAACACTGTATGAATCCTATATTCTTTACTTAAAGGAGACTAGAGTGGTAAATGTGTGTTATACAAGGCAGAATACCATTGATATAGAGAAAGAAACACGTTCGGCAGCTTTGGAAAGCCTTACACTTCACTGAAATATAATACTACACTCTATAACACAGTTGAGAGACAATGTTCCCGAGCTGCCTCAGTTCATAACAGTGTGTAGGAAGTTGTTTGATAAAGTGGGCAAAGCTTATATTTGGACCAGAAGGCAGAATGTAGGAAACTACATGAAAACATGGATAATTCCGAGAAAATGACTGTAAACAGATGAGAACTTGTTTAGAACAGCTCAAAGAGATTCTCCAGTCAGTTCTTAGTGTAGTAAAGGTAGCTAAGAACCGGGAAATCCTTAATTCGAGTTAAGATGACATGAAACACTGTATGAATCCTATATTCTTTA
The DNA here is from genome assembly GCF_964339955.1 of Pipistrellus hanaki. Taxonomy (NCBI): domain Eukaryota; kingdom Metazoa; phylum Chordata; class Mammalia; order Chiroptera; family Vespertilionidae; genus Pipistrellus; species Pipistrellus hanaki. The sequence continues at coordinate 218,088 of NW_028182283.1, read as the reverse complement.
CTTAAAGGAGACTAGAGTGGTAAATGTGTATTATACAAGGCAGAATACCATTGAAATAGAGAAAGAAACACGTTCGGCAGCTTTGGAAAGCCTTACACTTCACTGAAATGTAGTACTACACTCTATAACACAGTTGAGAGACAATGTTCCCGAGCTGCCTCAGTTCATAACAGTGTGTAGGAAGTTGTTTGATAAAGTGGGCAAAGCTTATACTTGGACCAGAAGGCAGAATGTAGGAAACTACATGAAAACATGGATAATTCAGAGAAAATGACTGTAAACAGATGAGAACTTGTTTAGAACAGCTCAAAGAGATTCTCCAAGTCAGTTCTTATTGTAGAAAAGGTAGCAAAGATCTGGGAAATCCTTAATTCGAGTTAAGATGACATGAAACACTGTATGAATCCTATATTCTTTACTTAAAGGAGACTAGAGTGGTAAATGTGTATTATACAAGGCAGAATACCATTGAAATAGAGAAAGAAACACGTTCGGCAGCTTTGGAAAGCCTTACACTTCACTAAAATGTAGTACTACACTCTATAACACAGTTGAGAGACAATGTTCCCGAGCTGCCTCAGTTCATAACAGTGTGTAGGAAGTTGTTTGATAAAGTGGGCAAAGCTTATACTTGGACCAGAAGGCAAACTATAGGAAACTACATGAAAACATGAATAATTCAGTGAAAATGACTGTAAACAGATGAGAACTTGTTTAGAACAGCTCAAAGAGATTCTCCAGTCAGTTTTAGTGTGGTAAAGGTAGCTAAGATCCGGGAAGTCCTTAATTTGAGTTAAGATGACATGAAACACTGTATGAATCCTATATTCTTTACTTAAAGGAGTCTAGAGTGGTAAATGTGTATTATACAAGGCAGAATACCATTGAAATAGAGAAAGAAACACGTTCGGCAGCTTTGGAAAGCCTTACACTTCACTGAAATGTAGCACTACACTCTATAACACAGTTGAGAGACAATGTTCCCGAGCTACCTCAGTTCATAACAGTGTGTAGGAAATTGTTTGATAAGTGGGCAAAGCTTATACTTGGACCAGAAGGCAAACTATAGGAAACTACATGAAAACATGAATAATTCAGTGAAAATGACTGTAAACAGATGAGAACTTGTTTAGAACAGCTGAAAGAGATTCTCCAAGTCAGTTCTTAGTGTAGAAAAGGTAGCTAAGATCCGGGAAACCCTTAATTCGAGTTAAGATCACATGAAACACTGTATGAATCCTATATTCTTTACTTAAAGGAGACTAGAGTGGTAAATGTGTGTTATACAAGGCAGAATACCATTGATATAGAGAAAGAAACACGTTCGGCAGCTTTGGAAAGCCTTACACTTCACTGAAATATAATACTACACTCTATAACACAGTTGAGAGACAATGTTCCCGAGCTGCCTCAGTTCATAACAGTGTGTAGGAAGTTGTTTGATAAAGTGGGCAAAGCTTATACTTGGACCAGAAGGCAAACTATAGGAAACTACATGAAAACATGAATAATTCAGTGAAAATGACTGTAAACAGATGAGAACTTGTTTAGAACAGCTCAAAGAGATTCTCCAGTCAGTTTTAGTGTGGTAAAGGTAGCTAAGATCCGGGAAGTCCTTAATTCGAGTTAAGATGACATGAAACACTGTATGAATCCTATATTCTTTACTTAAAGGAGACTAGAGTTGTAAATGTGTATTATACAAGGCAGAATACCATTGAAATAGAGAAAGAAACACGTTCGGCAGCTTTGGAAAGCCTTACACTTCACTAAAATGTAGTACTACACTCTATAACACAGTTGAGAGACAATGTTCCCGAGCTGCCTCAGTTCATAACAGTGTGTAGGAAGTTGTTTGATAAAGTGGGCAAAGCTTATACTTGGACCAGAAGGCAGAATATATGAAACTACATGAAAACATGGATAATTCAGAGAAAATGAGTGTAAACAGATGCGAACTTGTTTAGAAAAGCTGAAAGAGATTCTCCAAGTCAGTTCTTAGTGTAGAAAAGGTAGCTAAGATCGGGGAAATCCTTAATTCGAGTTCAGATGACATGAAACACTGTATGAATCCTATATTCTTTACTTAAAGGAGTCTAGAGTGGTAAATGTGTATTATACAAGGCAGAATACCATTGAAATAGAGAAAGAAACACGTTCGGCAGCTTTGGAAAGCCTTACACTTCACTGAAATGTAGCACTACACTCTATAACACAGTTGAGAGACAATGTTCCCGAGCTACCTCAGTTCATAACAGTGTGTAGGAAATTGTTTGATAAGTGGGCAAAGCTTATACTTGGACCAGAAGGCAAACTATAGGAAACTACATGAAAACATGAATAATTCAGTGAAAATGACTGTAAACAGATGAGAACTTGTTTAGAACAGCTGAAAGAGATTCTCCAAGTCAGTTCTTAGTGTAGAAAAGGTAGCTAAGATCCGGGAAACCCTTAATTCGAGTTAAGATCACATGAAACACTGTATGAATCCTATATTCTTTACTTAAAGGAGACTAGAGTGGTAAATGTGTGTTATACAAGGCAGAATACCATTGATATAGAGAAAGAAACACGTTCGGCAGCTTTGGAAAGCCTTACACTTCACTGAAATATAATACTACACTCTATAACACAGTTGAGAGACAATGTTCCCGAGCTGCCTCAGTTCATAACAGTGTGTAGGAAGTTGTTTGATAAAGTGGGCAAAGCTTATATTTGGACCAGAAGGCAGAATGTAGGAAACTACATGAAAACATGGATAATTCCGAGAAAATGACTGTAAACAGATGAGAACTTGTTTAGAACAGCTCAAAGAGATTCTCCAGTCAGTTCTTAGTGTAGTAAAGGTAGCTAAGAACCGGGAAATCCTTAATTCGAGTTAAGATGACATGAAACACTGTATGAATCCTATATTCTTTACTTAAAGGAGACTAGAGTGGTAAATGTGTATTATACAAGGCAGAATACCATTGAAATAGAGAAAGAAACACGTTCGGCAGCTTTGGAAAGCCTTACACTTCACTGAAATGTAGTACTACACTCTATAACACAGTTGAGAGACAATGTTCCCGAGCTGCCTCAGTTCATAACAGTGTGTAGGAAGTTGTTTGATAAAGTGGGCAAAGCTTATACTTGGACCAGAAGGCAGAATGTAGGAAACTACATGAAAACATGGATAATTCAGAGAAAATGACTGTAAACAGATGAGAACTTGTTTAGAACAGCTCAAAGAGATTCTACAAGTCAGTTCTTATTGTAGAAAAGGTAGCAAAGATCTGGGAAATCCTTAATTCGAGTTAAGATGACATGAAACACTGTATGAATCCTATATTCTTTACTTAAAGGAGACTAGAGTGGTAAATGTGTATTATACAAGGCAGAATACCATTGAAATAGAGAAAGAAACACGTTCGGCAGCTTTGGAAAGCCTTACACTTCACTAAAATGTAGTACTACACTCTATAACACAGTTGAGAGACAATGTTCCCGAGCTGCCTCAGTTCATAACAGTGTGTAGGAAGTTGTTTGATAAAGTGGGCAAAGCTTATACTTGGACCAGAAGGCAAACTATAGGAAACTACATGAAAACATGAATAATTCAGTGAAAATGACTGTAAACAGATGAGAACTTGTTTAGAACAGCTCAAAGAGATTCTCCAGTCAGTTTTAGTGTGGTAAAGGTAGCTAAGATCCGGGAAGTCCTTAATTCGAGTTAAGATGACATGAAACACTGTATGAATCCTATATTCTTTACTTAAAGGAGTCTAGAGTGGTAAATGTGTATTATACAAGGCAGAATACCATTGAAATAGAGAAAGAAACACGTTCGGCAGCTTTGGAAAGCCTTACACTTCACTGAAATGTAGCACTACACTCTATAACACAGTTGAGAGACAATGTTCCCGAGCTACCTCAGTTCATAACAGTGTGTAGGAAATTGTTTGATAAGTGGGCAAAGCTTATACTTGGACCAGAAGGCAAACTATAGGAAACTACATGAAAACATGAATAATTCAGTGAAAATGACTGTAAACAGATGAGAACTTGTTTAGAACAGCTGAAAGAGATTCTCCAAGTCAGTTCTTAGTGTAGTAAAGGTAGCTAAGATCCGGGAAACCCTTAATTCGAGTTAAGATCACATGAAACACTGTATGAATCCTATATTCTTTACTTAAAGGAGACTAGAGTGGTAAATGTGTGTTATACAAGGCAGAATACCATTGATATAGAGAAAGAAACACGTTCGGCAGCTTTGGAAAGCCTTACACTTCACTGAAATATAATACTACACTCTATAACACAGTTGAGAGACAATGTTCCCGAGCTGCCTCAGTTCATAACAGTGTGTAGGAAGTTGTTTGATAAAGTGGGCAAAGCTTATATTTGGACCAGAAGGCAGAATGTAGGAAACTACATGAAAACATGGATAATTCCGAGAAAATGACTGTAAACAGATGAGAACTTGTTTAGAACAGCTCAAAGAGATTCTCCAGTCAGTTCTTAGTGTAGTAAAGGTAGCTAAGAACCGGGAAATCCTTAATTCGAGTTAAGATGACATGAAACACTGTATGAATCCTATATTCTTTACTTAAAGGAGACTAGAGTGGTAAATGTGTATTATACAAGGCAGAATACCATTGAAATAGAGAAAGAAACACGTTCGGCAGCTTTGGAAAGCCTTACACTTCACTGAAATGTAGTACTACACTCTATAACACAGTTGAGAGACAATGTTCCCGAGCTGCCTCAGTTCATAACAGTGTGTAGGAAGTTGTTTGATAAAGTGGGCAAAGCTTATACTTGGACCAGAAGGCAGAATGTAGGAAACTACATGAAAACATGGATAATTCAGAGAAAATGACTGTAAACAGATGAGAACTTGTTTAGAACAGCTCAAAGAGATTCTACAAGTCAGTTCTTATTGTAGAAAAGGTAGCAAAGATCTGGGAAATCCTTAATTCGAGTTAAGATGACATGAAACACTGTATGAATCCTATATTCTTTACTTAAAGGAGACTAGAGTGGTAAATGTGTATTATACAAGGCAGAATACCATTGAAATAGAGAAAGAAACACGTTCGGCAGCTTTGGAAAGCCTTACACTTCACTAAAATGTAGTACTACACTCTATAACACAGTTGAGAGACAATGTTCCCGAGCTGCCTCAGTTCATAACAGTGTGTAGGAAGTTGTTTGATAAAGTGGGCAAAGCTTATACTTGGACCAGAAGGCAAACTATAGGAAACTACATGAAAACATGAATAATTCAGTGAAAATGACTGTAAACAGATGAGAACTTGTTTAGAACAGCTCAAAGAGATTCTCCAGTCAGTTTTAGTGTGGTAAAGGTAGCTAAGATCCGGGAAGTCCTTAATTCGAGTTAAGATGACATGAAACACTGTATGAATCCTATATTCTTTACTTAAAGGAGACTAGAGTGGTAAATGTGTATTATACAAGGCAGAATACCATTGAAATAGAGAAAGAAACACGTTCGGCAGCTTTGGAAAGCCTTACACTTCACTGAAATATAATACTACACTCTATAACACAGTTGAGAGACAATGTTCCCGAGCTGCCTCAGTTCATAACAGTGTGTAGGAAGTTGTTTGATAAAGTGGGCAAAGCTTATACTTGGACGAGAAGGCAGAATGTAGGAAACTACATGAAAACATGGTTAATTCAGAGAAAATGACTGTAAACAGATGAGAACTTGTTTAGAACAGCTCAAAGAGATTCTCCAAGTCAGTTCTTATTGTAGAAAAGGTAGCAAAGATCTGGGAAATCCTTAATTCGAGTTAAGATGACATGAAACACTGTATGAATCCTATATTCTTTACTTAAAGGAGACTAGAGTGGTAAATGTGTATTATACAAGGCAGAATACCATTGAAATAGAGAAAGAAACACGTTAGGCAGCTTTGGAAAGCCTTATACTTCACTGAAGTGTAGTACTACACTCTATAACACAGTTGAGAGACAATGTTCCCGAGCTGCCTCAGTTCATAACAGTGTGTAGGAAGTTGTTTGATAAACTGGGCAAAGCTTATACTTGGACCAGTAGGCAGAATATAGGAAACCACATGAAAACATGGATAATTCAGAGAAAATGACTGTAAACAGATGAGAACTTGATTAGAACAGCTCAAAGACATTCTCCAAGTCAGTTCTTATTGTAGAAAAGGTAGCTAAGATCTGGGAAATCCTTAATTCGAGTTAAGATGACATGAAACACTGTATGAATCCTATATTCTTTACTTAAAGGAGACTAGAGTGGTAAATGTGTATTATACAAGGCAGAATACCATTGAAATAGAGAAAGAAACACGTTAGGCAGCTTTGGAAAGCCTTATACTTCACTGAAGTGTAGTACTACACTCTATAACACAGTTGAGAGACAATGTTCCCGAGCTGCCTCAGTTCATAACAGTGTGTAGGAAGTTGTTTGATAAAAAGGGCAAAGTTTATACTCGGACCAGAAGGCAGAATATAGAAAACTACATGAAAGCATGGATAATCCGGAGAAAATGACTGTAAACAGATGAGAACTTGTTTAGAACAGCTGAAAGAGATTCTCCAAGTCAGTTCTTAGTGTAGTAAAGGTAGCTGAGATCCGGGAAATCCTTAATTCGAGTTAAGATCACATGAAACACTGTATGAACACTATATAGTTTACTTAAAGTTGACTAGAGTGGTAAATGTGTGTTATACAAGGCAGAACACCATTGAAATAGAGAAAGAAACACGTTCGGCAGCTTTGGAAAGCCTTACACTTCACTGAAATGTAGTACTACACTCTATAACACGGTTGAGAGACAATGTTCCCGAGCTGCCTCAGTTCATAACAGTGTGTGGGAAGTTGTTTGATATAGTGGGCAAAGCTTATATTTGGACCAGAAGGCAGAATGTAGGAAACTACATGAAAACATGGATAATTCAGGGAAAATGACTGTAAACAGATGAGAACTTGTTTAGAACAGCTCAAAGAGATTCTCCAGTCAGTTCTTAGTGTAGTAAAGGTAGCTAAGATTCGGGAAATCCTTAATTCGAGTTAAGATGACATGAAACACTGTATGAATCCTATATTCTTTACTTAAAGGAGACTAGAGTGGTAAATGTGTATTATACAAGGCAGAATACCATTGAAATAGAGAAAGAAACACGTTCGGCAGCTTTGGAAAGCCTTACACTTCACTGAAATGTAGTACTACACTCTATAACACAGTTGAGAGACAATGTTCCCGAGCTGCCTCAGTTCATAACAGTGTGTAGGAAGTTGTTTGATAAAGTGGGCAAAGCTTATACTTGGACCAGAAGGCAGAATGTAGGAAACTACATGAAAACGTGGATAATTCAGAGAAAATGACTGTAAACAGATGAGAACTTGTTTAGAACAGCTCAAAGAGATTCTCCAAGTCAGTTCTTATTGTAGAAAAGGTAGCAAAGATCTGGGAAATCCTTAATTCGAGTTAAGATGACATGAAACACTGTATGAATCCTATATTCTTTACTTAAAGGAGACTAGAGTGGTAAATGTGTATTATACAAGGCAGAATACCATTGAAATAGAGAAAGAAACACGTTCGGCAGCTTTGGAAAGCCTTACACTTCACTAAAATGTAGTACTACACTCTATAACACAGTTGGGAGACAATGTTCCCGAGCTGCCTCAGTTCATAACAGTGTGTAGGAAGTTGTTTGATAAAGTGGGCAAAGCTTATACTTGGACCAGAAGGCAGAATATATGAAACTACATGAAAACATGGATAATTCAGAGAAAATGAGTGTAAACAGATGCGAACTTGTTTAGAACAGCTGAAAGAGATTCTCCAAGTCAGTTCTTAGTGTAGAAAAGGTAGCTAAGATCGGGGAAATCCTTAATTCGAGTTCAGATGACATGAAACACTGTATGAATCCTATATTCTTTACTTAAAGGAGTCTAGAGTGGTAAATGTGTATTATACAAGGCAGAATACCATTGAAATAGAGAAAGAAACACGTTCGGCAGCTTTGGAAAGCCTTACACTTCACTGAAATGTAGTACTACACTCTATAACACAGTTGAGAGACAATGTTCCCGAGCTACCTCAGTTCATAACACTGTGTAGGAAATTGTTTGATAAGTGGGCAAAGCTTATACTTGGACCAGAAGGCAAACTATAGGAAACTACATGAAAACATGAATAATTCAGTGAAAATGACTGTAAACAGATGAGAACTTGTTTAGAACAGCTGAAAGAGATTCTCCAAGTCAGTTCTTAGTGTAGAAAAGGTAGCTAAGATCCGGGAAATCCTTAATTCGAGTTAAGATCACATGAAACACTGTATGAATACTATATTCTATACTTAAAGGAGACTAGAGTGGTAAATGTGTGTTATACAAGGCAGAATACCATTGATATAGAGAAAGAAACACGTTCGGCAGCTTTGGAAAGCCTTACACTTCACTGAAATATAATACTACACTCTATAACACAGTTGAGAGACAATGTTCCCGAGCTGCCTCAGTTCATAACAGTGTGTAGGAAGTTGTTTGATAAAGTGGGCAAAGCTTATATTTGGACCAGAAGGCAGAATGTAGGAAACTACATGAAAACATGGATAATTCAGAGAAAATGACTGTAAACAGATGAGAACTTGTTTAGAACAGCTCAAAGAGATTCTCCAGTCAGTTCTTAGTGTAGTAAAGGTAGCTAAGAACCGGGAAATCCTTTATTCGAGTTAAGATGACATGAAACACTGTATGAATCCTATATTCTTTACTTAAAGGAGACTAGAGTGGTAAATGTGTATTATACAAGGCAGAATACCATTGAAATAGAGAAAGAAACATGTTCGGCAGCTTTGGAAAGCCTTACACTTCACTGAAATGTAGTACGACACTCTATAACACAGTTGAGAGACAATGTTCCTCAGCTGCCTCAGTTCATAACAGTGTGTAGGAAGTTGTTTGATAAAGTGGGCAAAGCTTATACTTGGACCAGAAGGCAAACTATAGGAAACTACATGAAAACATGAATAATTCAGTGAAAATGACTGTAAACAGATGAGAACTTGTTTAGAACAGCTCAAAGAGATTCTCCAGTCAGTTTTAGTGTGGTAAAGGTAGCTAAGATCCGGGAAGTCCTTAATTCGAGTTAAGATGACATGAAACACTGTATGAATCCTATATTCTTTACTTAAAGGAGACTAGAGTTGTAAATGTGTATTATACAAGGCAGAATACCATTGAAATAGAGAAAGAAACACGTTCGGCAGCTTTGGAAAGCCTTACACTTCACTAAAATGTAGTACTACACTCTATAACACAGTTGAGAGACAATGTTCCCGAGCTGCCTCAGTTCATAACAGTGTGTAGGAAGTTGTTTGATAAAGTGGGCAAAGCTTATACTTGGACCAGAAGGCAGAATATATGAAACTACATGAAAACATGGATAATTCAGAGAAAATGAGTGTAAACAGATGCGAACTTGTTTAGAAAAGCTGAAAGAGATTCTCCAAGTCAGTTCTTAGTGTAGAAAAGGTAGCTAAGATCGGGGAAATCCTTAATTCGAGTTCAGATGACATGAAACACTGTATGAATCCTATATTCTTTACTTAAAGGAGTCTAGAGTGGTAAATGTGTATTATACAAGGCAGAATACCATTGAAATAGAGAAAGAAACACGTTCGGCAGCTTTGTAAAGCCTTACACTTCACTGAAATGTAGTACTACACTCTATAACACAGTTGAGAGACAATGTTCCCGAGCTACCTCAGTTCATAACAGTGTGTAGGAAATTGTTTGATAAGTGGGCAAAGCTTATACTTGGACCAGAAGGCAAACTATAGGAAACTACATGAAAACATGAATAATTCAGTGAAAATGACTGTAAACAGATGAGAACTTATTTAGAACAGCTGAAAGAGATTCTCCAAGTCAGTTCTTAGTGTAGAAAAGGTAGCTAAGATCCGGGAAACCCTTAATTCGAGTTAAGATCACATGAAACACTGTATGAATCCTATATTCTTTACTTAAAGGAGACTAGAGTGGTAAATGTGTGTTATACAAGGCAGAATACCATTGATATAGAGAAAGAAACACGTTCGGCAGCTTTGGAAAGCCTTACACTTCACTGAAATATAATACTACACTCTATAACACAGTTGAGAGACAATGTTCCCGAGCTGCCTCAGTTCATAACAGTGTGTAGGAAGTTGTTTGATAAAGTGGGCAAAGCTTATATTTGGACCAGAAGGCAGAATGTAGGAAACTACATGAAAACATGGATAATTCCGAGAAAATGACTGTAAACAGATGAGAACTTGTTTAGAACAGCTCAAAGAGATTCTCCAGTCAGTTCTTAGTGTAGTAAAGGTAGCTAAGAACCGGGAAATCCTTAATTCGAGTTAAGATGACATGAAACACTGTATGAATCCTATATTCTTTACTTAAAGGAGACTAGAGTGGTAAATGTGTATTATACAAGGCAGAATACCATTGAAATAGAGAAAGAAACACGTTCGGCAGCTTTGGAAAGCCTTACACTTCACTGAAATGTAGTACTACACTCTATAACACGGTTGAGAGACAATGTTCCCGAGCTGCCTCAGTTCATAACAGTGTGTGGGAAGTTGTTTGATATAGTGGGCAAAGCTTATATTTGGACCAGAAGGCAGAATGTAGGAAACTACATGAAAACATGGATAATTCAGGGAAAATGACTGTAAACAGATGAGAACTTGTTTAGAACAGCTCAAAGAGATTCTCCAGTCAGTTCTTAGTGTAGTAAAGGTAGCTAAGATTCGGGAAATCCTTAATTCGAGTTAAGATGACATGAAACACTGTATGAATCCTATATTCTTTACTTAAAGGAGACTAGAGTGGTAAATGTGTATTATACAAGGCAGAATACCATTGAAATAGAGAAAGAAACACGTTCGGCAGCTTTGGAAAGCCTTACACTTCACTGAAATGTAGTACTACACTCTATAACACAGTTGAGAGACAATGTTCCCGAGCTGCCTCAGTTCATAACAGTGTGTAGGAAGTTGTTTGATAAAGTGGGCAAAGCTTATACTTGGACCAGAAGGCAGAATGTAGGAAACTACATGAAAACATGGATAATTCAGAGAAAATGACTGTAAACAGATGAGAACTTGTTTAGAACAGCTCAAAGAGATTCTCCAAGTCAGTTCTTATTGTAGAAAAGGTAGCAAAGATCTGGGAAATCCTTAATTCGAGTTAAGATGACATGAAACACTGTATGAATCCTATATTCTTTACTTAAAGGAGACTAGAGTGGTAAATGTGTATTATACAAGGCAGAATACCATTGAAATAGAGAAAGAAACACGTTCGGCAGCTTTGGAAAGCCTTACACTTCACTAAAATGTAGTACTACACTCTATAACACAGTTGAGAGACAATGTTCCCGAGCTGCCTCAGTTCATAACAGTGTGTAGGAAGTTGTTTGATAAAGTGGGCAAAGCTTATACTTGGACCAGAAGGCAAACTATAGGAAACTACATGAAAACATGAATAATTCAGTGAAAATGACTGTAAACAGATGAGAACTTGTTTAGAACAGCTCAAAGAGATTCTCCAGTCAGTTTTAGTGTGGTAAAGGTAGCTAAGATCCGGGAAGTCCTTAATTCGAGTTAAGATGACATGAAACACTGTATGAATCCTATATTCTTTACTTAAAGGAGACTAGAGTGGTAAATGTGTATTATACAAGGCAGAATACCATTGAAATAGAGAAAGAAACACGTTCGGCAGCTTTGGAAAGCCTTACACTTCACTAAAATGTAGTACTACACTCTATAACACAGTTGAGAGACAATGTTCCCGAGCTGCCTCAGTTCATAACAGTGTGTAGGAAGTTGTTTGATAAAGTGGGCAAAGCTTATACTTGGACCAGAAGGCAGAATATATGAAACTACATGAAAACATGGATAATTCAGAGAAAATGAGTGTAAACAGATGCGAACTTGTTTAGAAAAGCTGAAAGAGATTCTCCAAGTCAGTTCTTAGTGTAGAAAAGGTAGCTAAGATCGGGGAAATCCTTAATTCGAGTTCAGATGACATGAAACACTGTATGAATCCTATATTCTTTACTTAAAGGAGTCTAGAGTGGTAAATGTGTATTATACAAGGCAGAATACCATTGAAATAGAGAAAGAAACACGTTCGGCAGCTTTGGAAAGCCTTACACTTCACTGAAATGTAGTACTACACTCTATAACACAGTTGAGAGACAATGTTCCCGAGCTACCTCAGTTCATAACAGTGTGTAGGAAATTGTTTGATAAGTGGGCAAAGCTTATACTTGGACCAGAAGGCAAACTATAGGAAACTACATGAAAACATGAATAATTCAGTGAAAATGACTGTAAACAGATGAGAACTTATTTAGAACAGCTGAAAGAGATTCTCCAAGTCAGTTCTTAGTGTAGAAAAGGTAGCTAAGATCCGGGAAACCCTTAATTCGAGTTAAGATCACATGAAACACTGTATGAATCCTATATTCTTTACTTAAAGGAGACTAGAGTGGTAAATGTGTGTTATACAAGACAGAATACCATTGATATAGAGAAAGAAACACGTTCGGCAGCTTTGGAAAGCCTTACACTTCACTGAAATATAATACTACACTCTATAACACAGTTGAGAGACAATGTTCCCGAGCTGCCTCAGTTCATAACAGTGTGTAGGAAGTTGTTTGATAAAGTGGGCAAAGCTTATATTTGGACCAGAAGGCAGAATGTAGGAAACTACATGAAAACATGGATAATTCCGAGAAAATGACTGTAAACAGATGAGAACTTGTTTAGAACAGCTCAAAGAGATTCTCCAGTCTGTTCTTAGTGTAGTAAAGGTAGCTAAGAACCGGGAAATCCTTAATTCGAGTTAAGATGACATGAAACACTGTATGAATCCTATATTCTTTACTTAAAGGAGACTAGAGTGGTAAATGTGTATTATACAAGGCAGAATACCATTGAAATAGAGAAAGAAACACGTTCGGCAGCTTTGGAAAGCCTTACACTTCACTGAAATGTAGTACTACACTCTATAACACGGTTGAGAGACAATGTTCCCGAGCTGCCTCAGTTCATAACAGTGTGTGGGAAGTTGTTTGATATAGTGGGCAAAGCTTATATTTGGACCAGAAGGCAGAATGTAGGAAACTACATGAAAACATGGATAATTCAGGGAAAATGACTGTAAACAGATGAGAACTTGTTTAGAACAGCTCAAAGAGATTCTCCAGTCAGTTCTTAGTGTAGTAAAGGTAGCTAAGATTCGGGAAATCCTTAATTCGAGTTAAGATGACATGAAACACTGTATGAATCCTATATTCTTTACTTAAAGGAGACTAGAGTGGTAAATGTGTATTATACAAGGCAGAATACCATTGAAATAGAGAAAGAAACACGTTCGGCAGCTTTGGAAAGCCTTACACTTCACTGAAATGTAGTACTACACTCTATAACACAGTTGAGAGACAATGTTCCCGAGCTGCCTCAGTTCATAACAGTGTGTAGGAAGTTGTTTGATAAAGTGGGCAAAGCTTATACTTGGACCAGAAGGCAGAATGTAGGAAACTACATGAAAACATGGATAATTCAGAGAAAATGACTGTAAACAGATGAGAACTTGTTTAGAACAGCTCAAAGAGATTCTCCAAGTCAGTTCTTATTGTAGAAAAGGTAGCAAAGATCTGGGAAATCCTTAATTCGAGTTAAGATGACATGAAACACTGTATGAATCCTATATTCTTTACTTAAAGGAGACTAGAGTGGTAAATGTGTATTATACAAGGCAGAATACCATTGAAATAGAGAAAGAAACACGTTCGGCAGCTTTGGAAAGCCTTACACTTCACTAAAATGTAGTACTACACTCTATAACACAGTTGAGAGACAATGTTCCCGAGCTGCCTCAGTTCATAACAGTGTGTAGGAAGTTGTTTGATAAAGTGGGCAAAGCTTATACTTGGACCAGAAGGCAAACTATAGGAAACTACATGAAAACATGAATAATTCAGTGAAAATGACTGTAAACAGATGAGAACTTGTTTAGAACAGCTCAAAGAGATTCTCCAGTCAGTTTTAGTGTGGTAAAGGTAGCTAAGATCCGGGAAGTCCTTAATTCGAGTTAAGATGACATGAAACACTGTATGAATCCTATATTCTTTACTTAAAGGAGACTAGAGTGGTAAATGTGTATTATACAAGGCAGAATACCATTGAAATAGAGAAAGAAACACGTTCGGCAGCTTTGGAAAGCCTTACACTTCACTAAAATGTAGTACTACACTCTATAACACAGTTGAGAGACAATGTTCCCGAGCTGCCTCAGTTCATAACAGTGTGTAGGAAGTTGTTTGATAAAGTGGGCAAAGCTTATACTTGGACCAGAAGGCAGAATATATGAAACTACATGAAAACATGGATAATTCAGAGAAAATGAGTGTAAACAGATGCGAACTTGTTTAGAAAAGCTGAAAGAGATTCTCCAAGTCAGTTCTTAGTGTAGAAAAGGTAGCTAAGATCGGGGAAATCCTTAATTCGAGTTCAGATGACATGAAACACTGTATGAATCCTATATTCTTTACTTAAAGGAGTCTAGAGTGGTAAATGTGTATTATACAAGGCAGAATACCATTGAAATAGAGAAAGAAACACGTTCGGCAGCTTTGGAAAGCCTTACACTTCACTGAAATGTAGTACTACACTCTATAACACAGTTGAGAGACAATGTTCCCGAGCTACCTCAGTTCATAACAGTGTGTAGGAAATTGTTTGATAAGTGGGCAAAGCTTATACTTGGACCAGAAGGCAAACTATAGGAAACTACAGGAAAACATGAATAATTCAGTGAAAATGACTGTAAACAGATGAGAACTTATTTAGAACAGCTGAAAGAGATTCTCCAAGTCAGTTCTTAGTGTAGAAAAGGTAGCTAAGATCCGGGAAACCCTTAATTCGAGTTAAGATCACATGAAACACTGTATGAATCCTATATTCTTTACTTAAAGGAGACTAGAGTGGTAAATGTGTGTTATACAAGGCAGAATACCATTGATATAGAGAAAGAAACACGTTCGGCAGCTTTGGAAAGCCTTACACTTCACTGAAATATAATACTACACTCTATAACACAGTTGAGAGACAATGTTCCCGAGCTGCCTCAGTTCATAACAGTGTGTAGGAAGTTGTTTGATAAAGTGGGCAAAGCTTATATTTGGACCAGAAGGCAGAATGTAGGAAACTACATGAAAACATGGATAATTCCGAGAAAATGACTGTAAACAGATGAGAACTTGATTAGAACAGCTCAAAGAGATTCTCCAGTCAGTTCTTAGTGTAGTAAAGGTAGCTAAGAACCGGGAAATCCTTAATTCGAGTTAAGATGACATGAAACACTGTATGAATCCTATATTCTTTACTTAAAGGAGACTAGAGTGGTAAATGTGTATTATACAAGGCAGAATACCATTGAAATAGAGAAAGAAACACGTTCGGCAGCTTTGGAAAGCCTTACACATCACTGAAATGTAGTACGATACTCTATAACACAGTTGAGAGACAATGTTCCTGAGCTGCCTCAGTTCATAACAGTGTGTAGGAAGTTGTTTGATAAAGTGGGCAAAGCTTATACTTGGACCAGAAGTCAAACTATAGGAAACTACATGAAAACATGAATAATTCAGTGAAAATGACTGTAAACAGATGAGAACTTGTTTAGAACAGCTCAAAGAGATTCTCCAGTCAGTTTTAGTGTAGTAAAGGTAGCTAAGATCCGGGAAATCCTTAATTCGAGTTAAGATGACATGAAACACTGTATGAATCCTATATTCTTTACTTAAAGGAGACTAGAGTGGTAAATGTGTATTATACAAGGCAGAATACCATTGAAATAGAGAAAGAAACACGTTCGGCAGCTTTGGAAAGCCTTACACTTCACTGAAATGTAGTACTACACTCTATAACACAGTTGAGAGACAATGTTCCCGAGCTGCCTCAGTTCATAACAGTGTGTAGGAAGTTGTTTGATAAAGTGGGCAAAGCTTATACTTGGACCAGAAGGCAGAATGTAGGAAACTACATGAAAACATGGATAATTCAGAGAAAATGACTGTAAACAGATGAGAACTTGTTTAGAACAGCTCAAAGAGATTCTCCAAGTCAGTTCTTATTGTAGAAAAGGTAGCAAAGATCTGGGAAATCCTTAATTCGAGTTAAGATGACATGAAACACTGTATGAATCCTATATTCTTTACTTAAAGGAGACTAGAGTGGTAAATGTGTATTATACAAGGCAGAATACCATTGAAATAGAGAAAGAAACACGTTCGGCAGCTTTGGAAAGCCTTACACTTCACTAAAATGTAGTACTACACTCTATAACACAGTTGAGAGACAATGTTCCCGAGCTGCCTCAGTTCATAACAGTGTGTAGGAAGTTGTTTGATAAAGTGGGCAAAGCTTATACTTGGACCAGAAGGCAAACTATAGGAAACTACATGAAAACATGAATAATTCAGTGAAAATGACTGTAAACAGATGAGAACTTGTTTAGAACAGCTCAAAGAGATTCTCCAGTCAGTTTTAGTGTGGTAAAGGTAGCTAAGATCCGGGAAGTCCTTAATTCGAGTTAAGATGACATGAAACACTGTATGAATCCTATATTCTTTACTTAAAGGAGACTAGAGTGGTAAATGTGTATTATACAAGGCAGAATACCATTGAAATAGAGAAAGAAACACGTTCGGCAGCTTTGGAAAGCCTTACACTTCACTAAAATGTAGTACTACCCTCTATAACACAGTTGAGAGACAATGTTCCCGAGCTGCCTCAGTTCATAACAGTGTGTAGGAAGTTGTTTGATAAAGTGGGCAAAGCTTATACTTGGACCAGAAGGCAGAATATATGAAACTACATGAAAACATGGATAATTCAGAGAAAATGAGTGTAAACAGATGCGAACTTGTTTAGAAAAGCTGAAAGAGATTCTCCAAGTCAGTTCTTAGTGTAGAAAAGGTAGCTAAGATCGGGGAAATCCTTAATTCGAGTTCAGATGACATGAAACACTGTATGAATCCTATATTCTTTACTTAAAGGAGTCTAGAGTGGTAAATGTGTATTATACAAGGCAGAATACCATTGAAATAGAGAAAGAAACACGTTCGGCAGCTTTGGAAAGCCTTACACTTCACTGAAATGTAGTACTACACTCTATAACACAGTTGAGAGACAATGTTCCCGAGCTACCTCAGTTCATAACAGTGTGTAGGAAATTGTTTGATAAGTGGGCAAAGCTTATACTTGGACCAGAAGGCAAACTATAGGAAACTACAGGAAAACATGAATAATTCAGTGAAAATGACTGTAAACAGATGAGAACTTATTTAGAACAGCTGAAAGAGATTCTCCAAGTCAGTTCTTAGTGTAGAAAAGGTAGCTAAGATCCGGGAAACCCTTAATTCGAGTTAAGATCACATGAAACACTGTATGAATCCTATATTCTTTACTTAAAGGAGACTAGAGTGGTAAATGTGTGTTATACAAGGCAGAATACCATTGATATAGAGAAAGAAACACGTTCGGCAGCTTTGGAAAGCCTTACACTTCACTGAAATATAATACTACACTCTATAACACAGTTGAGAGACAATGTTCCCGAGCTGCCTCAGTTCATAACAGTGTGTAGGAAGTTGTTTGATAAAGTGGGCAAAGCTTATATTTGGACCAGAAGGCAGAATGTAGGAAACTACATGAAAACATGGATAATTCAGAGAAAATGACTGTAAACAGATGAGAACTTGTTTAGAACAGCTCAAAGAGATTCTCCAGTCAGTTCTTAGTGTAGTAAAGGTAGCTAAGAACCGGGAAATCCTTAATTCGAGTTAAGATGACATGAAACACTGTATGAATCCTATATTCTTTACTTAAAGGAGACTAGAGTGGTAAATGTGTATTATACAAGGCAGAATACCATTGAAATAGAGAAAGAAACACGTTCGGCAGCTTTGGAAAGCCTTACACATCACTGAAATGTAGTACGACACTCTATAACACAGTTGAGAGACAATGTTCCTGAGCTGCCTCAGTTCATAACAGTGTGTAGGAAGTTGTTTGATAAAGTGGGCAAAGCTTATACTTGGACCAGAAGTCAAACTATAGGAAACTACATGAAAACATGAATAATTCAGTGAAAATGACTGTAAACAGATGAGAACTTGTTTAGAACAGCTCAAAGAGATTCTCCAGTCAGTTTTAGTGTAGTAACGGTAGCTAAGATCCGGGAAATCCTTAATTCGAGTTAAGATGACATGAAACACTGTATGAATCCTATATTCTTTACTTAAAGGAGACTAGAGTGGTAAATGTGTATTATACAAGGCAGAATACCATTGAAATAGAGAAAGAAACACGTTCGGCAGCTTTGGAAAGCCTTACACTTCACTAAAATGTAGTACTACACTCTATAACACAGTTGAGAGACAATGTTCCCGAGCTGCCTCAGTTCATAACAGTGTGTAGGAAGTTGTTTGATAAAGTGGGCAAAGCTTATACTTGGACCAGAAGGCAGAATATATGAAACTACATGAAAACATGGATAATTCAGAGAAAATGAGTGTAAACAGATGCGAACTTGTTTAGAACAGCTGAAAGAGATTCTCCAAGTCAGTTCTTAGTGTAGAAAAGGTAGCTAAGATCGGGGAAATCCTTAATTCGAGTTAAGATCACATGAAACACTGTATGAATCCTATATTCTTTACTTAAAGGAGACTAGAGTGGTAAATTTGTGTTATACAAGGCAGAATACCATTGATATAGAGAAAGAAACACGTTCGGCAGCTTTGGAAAGCCTTACACTTCACTGAAATATAATACTACACTCTATAACACAGTTGAGAGACAATGTTCCCGAGCTGCCTCAGTTCATAACAGTGTGTAGGAAGTTGTTTGATAAAGTGGGCAAAGCTTATACTTGGACCAGAAGGCAGAATGTAGGAAACTACATGAAAACATGGATAATTCAGAGAAAATGACTGTAAACAGATGAGAACTTGTTTAGAACAGCTCAAAGAGATTCTCCAAGTCAGTTCTTATTGTAGAAAAGGTAGCAAAGATCTGGGAAATCCTTAATTCGAGTTAAGATGACATGAAACACTGTATGAATCCTATATTCTTTACTTAAAGGAGACTAGAGTGGTAAATGTGTATTATACAAGGCAGAATACCATTGAAATAGAGAAAGAAACACGTTCGGCAGCTTTGGAAAGCCTTACACTTCACTAAAATGTAGTACTACACTCTATAACACAGTTGAGAGACAATGTTCCCGAGCTGCCTCAGTTCATAACAGTGTGTAGGAAGTTGTTTGATAAAGTGGGCAAAGCTTATACTTGGACCAGAAGGCAGAATATATGAAACTACATGAAAACATGGATAATTCAGAGAAAATGAGTGTAAACAGATGCGAACTTGTTTAGAACAGCTGAAAGAGATTCTCCAAGTCAGTTCTTAGTGTAGAAAAGGTAGCTAAGATCGGGGAAATCCTTAATTCGAGTTCAGATGACATGAAACACTGTATGAATCCTATATTCTTTACTTAAAGGAGTCTAGAGTGGTAAATGTGTATTATACAAGGCAGAATACCATTGAAATAGAGAAAGAAACACGTTCGGCAGCTTTGGAAAGCCTTACACTTCACTGAAATGTAGTACTACACTCTATAACACAGTTGAGAGACAATGTTCCCGAGCTACCTCAGTTCATAACACTGTGTAGGAAATTGTTTGATAAGTGGGCAAAGCTTATACTTGGACCAGAAGGCAAACTATAGGAAACTACATGAAAACATGAATAATTCAGTGAAAATGACTGTAAACAGATGAGAACTTGTTTAGAACAGCTGAAAGAGATTCTCCAAGTCAGTTCTTAGTGTAGAAAAGGTAGCTAAGATCCGGGAAATCCTTAATTCGAGTTAAGATCACATGAAACACTGTATGAATACTATATTCTATACTTAAAGGAGACTAGAGTGGTAAATGTGTGTTATACAAGGCAGAATACCATTGATATAGAGAAAGAAACACGTTCGGCAGCTTTGGAAAGCCTTACACTTCACTGAAATATAATACTACACTCTATAACACAGTTGAGAGACAATGTTCCCGAGCTGCCTCAGTTCATAACAGTGTGTAGGAAGTTGTTTGATAAAGTGGGCAAAGCTTATATTTGGACCAGAAGGCAGAATGTAGGAAACTACATGAAAACATGGATAATTCAGAGAAAATGACTGTAAACAGATGAGAACTTGTTTAGAACAGCTCAAAGAGATTCTCCAGTCAGTTCTTAGTGTAGTAAAGGTAGCTAAGAACCGGGAAATCCTTAATTCGAGTTAAGATGACATGAAACACTGTATGAATCCTATATTCTTTACTTAAAGGAGACTAGAGTGGTAAATGTGTATTATACAAGGCAGAATACCATTGAAATAGAGAAAGAAACACGTTCGGCAGCTTTGGAAAGCCTTACACTTCACTGAAATGTAGTACGACACTCTATAACACAGTTGAGAGACAATGTTCCTGAGCTGCCTCAGTTCATAACAGTGTGTAGGAAGTTGTTTGATAAAGTGGGCAAAGCTTATACTTGGACCAGAAGGCAAACTATAGGAAACTACATGAAAACATGAATAATTCAGTGAAAATGACTGTAAACAGATGAGAACTTGTTTAGAACAGCTCAAAGAGATTCTCCAGTCAGTTTTAGTGTGGTAAAGGTAGCTAAGATCCGGGAAGTCCTTAATTTGAGTTAAGATGACATGAAACACTGTATGAATCCTATATTCTTTACTTAAAGGAGACTAGAGTGGTAAATGTGTATTATACAAGGCAGAATACCATTGAAATAGAGAAAGAAACACGTTCGGCAGCTTTGCAAAGCCTTACACTTCACTAAAATGTAGTACTACACTCTATAACACAGTTGAGAGACAATGTTCCCGAGCTGCCTCAGTTCATAACAGTGTGTAGGAAGTTGTTTGATAAAGTGGGCAAAGCTTATACTTGGACCAGAAGGCAGAATATATGAAACTACATGAAAACATGGATAATTCAGAGAAAATGAGTGTAAACAGATGCGAACTTGTTTAGAACAGCTGAAAGAGATTCTCCAAGTCAGTTCTTAGTGTAGAAAAGGTAGCTAAGATCGGGGAAATCCTTAATTCGAGTTCAGATGACATGAAACACTGTATGAATCCTATATTCTTTACTTAAAGGAGTCTAGAGTGGTAAATGTGTATTATACAAGGCAGAATACCATTGAAATAGAGAAAGAAACACGTTCGGCAGCTTTGGAAAGCCTTACACTTCACTGAAATGTAGTACTACACTCTATAACACAGTTGAGAGACAATGTTCCCGAGCTACCTCAGTTCATAACAGTGTGTAGGAAATTGTTTGATAAGTGGGCAAAGCTTATACTTGGACCAAAAGGCAAACTATAGGAAACTACATGAAAACATGAATAATTCAGTGAAAATGACTGTAAACAGATGAGAACTTATTTAGAACAGCTGAAAGAGATTCTCCAAGTCAGTTCTTAGTGTAGAAAAGGTAGCTAAGATCCGGGAAACCCTTAATTCGAGTTAAGATCACATGAAACACTGTATGAATCCTATATTCTTTACTTAAAGGAGACTAGAGTGGTAAATGTGTGTTATACAAGGCAGAATACCATTGATATAGAGAAAGAAACACGTTCGGCAGCTTTGGAAAGCCTTACACTTCACTGAAATATAATACTACACTCTATAACACAGTTGAGAGACAATGTTCCCGAGCTGCCTCAGTTCATAACAGTGTGTAGGAAGTTGTTTGATAAAGTGGGCAAAGCTTATATTTGGACCAGAAGGCAGAATGTAGGAAACTACATGAAAACATGGATAATTCCGAGAAAATGACTGTAAACAGATGAGAACTTGTTTAGAACAGCTCAAAGAGATTCTCCAGTCAGTTCTTAGTGTAGTAAAGGTAGCTAAGAACCGGGAAATCCTTAATTCGAGTTAAGATGACATGAAACACTGTATGAATACTATATTCTTTACTTAAAGGAGACTAGAGTGGTAAATGTGTATTATACAAGGCAGAATACCATTGAAATAGAGAAAGAAACACGTTCGGCAGCTTTGGAAAGCCTTACACTTCACTGAAATGTAGTACGACACTCTATAACACAGTTGAGAGACAATGTTCCTGAGCTGCCTCAGTTCATAACAGTGTGTAGGAAGTTGTTTGATAAAGTGGGCAAAGCTTATACTTGGACCAGAAGTCAAACTATAGGAAACTACATGAAAACATGAATAATTCAGTGAAAATGACTGTAAACAGATGAGAACTTGTTTAGAACAGCTCAAAGAGATTCTCCAGTCAGTTTTAGTGTAGTAAAGGTAGCTAAGATCCGGGAAATCCTTAATTCGAGTTAAGATGACATGAAACACTGTATGAATCCTATATTCTTTACTTAAAGGAGACTAGAGTGGTAAATGTGTATTATACAAGGCAGAATACCATTGAAATAGAGAAAGAAACACGTTCGGCAGCTTTGGAAAGCCTTACACTTCACTAAAATGTAGTACTACACTCTATAACACAGTTGAGAGACAATGTTCCCGAGCTGCCTCAGTTCATAACAGTGTGTAGGAAGTTGTTTGATAAAGTGGGCAAAGCTTATATTTGGACCAGAAGTCAGAATGTAGGAAACTACATGAAAACATGGATAATTCAGTGAAAATGACTGTAAACAGATGAGAACTTGTTTAGAACAGCTCAAAGAGATTCTCCAGTCAGTTCTTAGTGTAGTAAAGGTAGCTAAGAACCAGGAAATCCTTAATTCGAGTTAAGATGACATGAAACACTGTATGAATCCTATATTCTTTACTTAAAGGAGACTAGAGTGGTAAATGTGTATTATACAAGGCAGAATACCATTGAAATAGAGAAAGAAACACGTTCGGCAGCTTTGGAAAGCCTTACAATTCACTGAAATGTAGTACGACACTCTATAACACAGTTGAGAGACAATGTTCCTGAGCTGCCTCAGTTCATAACAGTGTGTAGGAAGTTGTTTGATAAAGTGGGCAAAGCTTATACTTGGACCAGAAGTCAAACTATAGGAAACTACATGAAAACATGAATAATTCAGTGAAAATGACTGTAAACAGATGACAACTTGTTTAGAACAGCTCAAAGAGATTCTCCAGTCAGTTTTAGTGTAGTAAAGGTAGCTAAGATCCGGGAAATCCTTAATTCGAGTTAAGATGACATGAAACACTGTATGAATCCTATATTCTTTACTTAAAGGAGACTAGAGTGGTAAATGTGTATTATACAAGGCAGAATACCATTGAAATAGAGAAAGAAACACGTTCGGCAGCTTTGGAAAGCCTTACACTTCACTAAAATGTAGTACTACACTCTATAACACAGTTGAGAGACAATGTTCCCGAGCTGCCTCAGTTCATAACAGTGTGTAGGAAGTTGTTTGATAAAGTGGGCAAAGCTTATACTTGGACCAGAAGGCAGAATATATGAAACTACATGAAAACATGGATAATTCAGAGAAAATGAGTGTAAACAGATGCGAACTTGTTTAGAACAGCTGAAAGAGATTCTCCAAGTCAGTTCTTAGTGTAGAAAAGGTAGCTAAGATCGGGGAAATCCTTAATTCGAGTTCAGATGACATGAAACACTGTATGAATCCTATATTCTTTACTTAAAGGAGTCTAGAGTGGTAAATGTGTATTATACAAGGCAGAATACCATTGAAATAGAGAAAGAAACACGTTCGGCAGCTTTGGAAAGCCTTACACTTCACTAAAATGTAGTACTACACTCTATAACACAGTTGAGAGACAATGTTCCCGAGCTACCTCAGTTCATAACAGTGTGTAGGAAATTGTTTGATAAAGTGGGCAAAGCTTATATTTGGACCAGAAGTCAGAATGTAGGAAACTACATGAAAACATGGATAATTCAGTGAAAATGACTGTAAACAGATGAGAACTTGTTTAGAACAGCTCAAAGAGATTCTCCAGTCAGTTCTTAGTGTAGTAAAGGTAGCTAAGAACCGGGAAATCCTTAATTCGAGTTAAGATGACATGAAACACTGTATGAATCCTATATTCTTTACTTAAAGGAGACTAGAGTGGTAAATGTGTATTATACAAGGCAGAATACCATTGAAATAGAGAAAGAAACACGTTCGGCAGCTTTGGAAAGCCTTACAATTCACTGAAATGTAGTACGACACTCTATAACACAGTTGAGAGACAATGTTCCTGAGCTGCCTCAGTTCATAACAGTGTGTAGGAAGTTGTTTGATAAAGTGGGCAAAGCTTATACTTGGACCAGAAGTCAAACTATAGGAAACTACATGAAAACATGAATAATTCAGTGAAAATGACTGTAAACAGATGACAACTTGTTTAGAACAGCTCAAAGAGATTCTCCAGTCAGTTTTAGTGTAGTAAAGGTAGCTAAGATCCGGGAAATCCTTAATTTGAGTTAAGATGACATGAAACACTGTATGAATCCTATATTCTTTACTTAAAGGAGACTAGAGTGGTAAATGTGTATTATACAAGGCAGAATACCATTGAAATAGAGAAAGAAACACGTTCGGCAGCTTTGGAAAGCCTTACACTTCACTAAAATGTAGTACTACACTCTATAACACAGTTGAGAGACAATGTTCCCGAGCTGCCTCAGTTCATAACAGTGTGTAGGAAGTTGTTTGATAAAGTGGGCAAAGCTTATACTTGGACCAGAAGGCAGAATATATGAAACTACATGAAAACATGGATAATTCAGAGAAAATGAGTGTAAACAGATGCGAACTTGTTTAGAACAGCTGAAAGAGATTCTCCAAGTCAGTTCTTAGTGTAGAAAAGGTAGCTAAGATCGGGGAAATCCTTAATTCGAGTTCAGATGACATGAAACACTGTATGAATCCTATATTCTTTACTTAAAGGAGTCTAGAGTGGTAAATGTGTATTATACAAGGCAGAATACCATTGAAATAGAGAAAGAAACACGTTCGGCAGCTTTGGAAAGCCTTACACTTCACTGAAATGTAGTACTACACTCTATAACACAGTTGAGAGACAATGTTCCCGAGCTGCCTCAGTTCATAACAGTGTGTAGGAAGTTGTTTGATAAAGTGGGCAAAGCTTATACTTGGACCAGAAGGCAGAATATATGAAACTACATGAAAACATGGATAATTCAGAGAAAATGAGTGTAAACAGATGCGAACTTGTTTAGAACAGCTGAAAGAGATTCTCCAAGTCAGTTCTTAGTGTAGAAAAGGTAGCTAAGATCGGGGAAATCCTTAATTCGAGTTCAGATGACATGAAACACTGTATGAATCCTATATTCTTTACTTAAAGGAGTCTAGAGTGGTAAATGTGTATTATACAAGGCAGAATACCATTGAAATAGAGAAAGAAACACGTTCGGCAGCTTTGGAAAGCCTTACACTTCACTGAAATGTAGTACTACACTCTATAACACAGTTGAGAGACAATGTTCCCGTGCTGCCTCAGTTCATAACAGTGTGTAGGAAGTTGTTTGATAAAGTGGGCAAAGCTTATACTTGGACCAGAAGGCAAACTATAGGAAACTACATGAAAACATGAATAATTCAGTGAAAATGACTGTAAACAGATGAGAACTTGTTTAGAACAGCTGAAAGAGACTCTCCAAGTCAGTTCTTATTGTAGAAAAGGTAGCTAAGATCCGGGAAATCGTTAATTCGAGTTAAGATCACATGAAACACTGTATGAATCCTATATTCTTTAATTAAAGGAGACAAGAGTGGTAAATATGTGTTATACAAGGCAGAATACCATTGAAATAGAGAATGAAACACGTTCGGCAGCTTTGGAAAGCCTTACACTTCACTAAAATGTAGTACTACACTCTATAACACAGTTGAGAGACAATGTTCCCGAGCTGCCTCAGTTCATAACAGTGTGTAGGAAGTTGTTTGATAAAGTGGGCAAAGCTTATACTTGGACCAGTAGGCAAACTATAGGAAACTACATGAAAACATGAATAATTCAGTGAAAATGACTGTAAACAGATGAGAACTTGTTTAGAACAGCTGAAAGAGATTCTCCAAGTCAGTTCTTAGTGTAGAAAAGGTAGCTAAGATCCGGGAAATCCTTAATTCGAGTTAAGATCACATGAAACACTGTATGAATCCTATATTCTTTACTTAAAGGAGACTAGAGTGGTAAATGTGTGTTATACAAGGCAGAATACCATTGATATAGAGAAAGAAACACGTTCGGCAGCTTTGGAAAGCCTTACCCTTCACTGAAATATAATACTACACTCTATAACACAGTTGAGAGACAATGTTCCCGAGCTGCCTCAGTTCATAACAGTGTGTAGGAAGTTGTTTGATAAAGTGGGCAAAGCTTATATTTGGACCAGAAGGCAGAATGTAGGAAACTACATGAAAACATGGATAATTCAGAGAAAATGACTGTAAACAGATGAGAACTTGTTTAGAACAGCTCAAAGAGATTCTCCAGTCAGTTCTTTGTGTAGTAAAGGTAGCTAAGATCCGGGAAATCCTTAATTCGAGTTAAGATGACATGAAACACTGTATGAATCCTATATTCTTTCCTTAAAGGAGACTAGAGTGGTAAATGTGTATTATACAAGGCAGAATACCATTGAAATAGAGAAAGAAACACGTTCGGCAGCTTTGGAAAGCCTTACACTTCACTGAAATGTAGTACTACACTCTATAACACAGTTGAGAGACAATGTTCCCGTGCTGCCTCAGTTCATAACAGTGTGTAGGAAGTTGTTTGATAAAGTGGGCAAAGCTTATACTTGGACCAGAAGGCAAACTATAGGAAACTACATGAAAACATGAATAATTCAGTGAAAATGACTGTAAACAGATGAGAACTTGTTTAGAACAGCTGAAAGAGACTCTCCAAGTCAGTTCTTAGTGTAGAAAAGGTAGCTAAGATCCCGGAAATCGTTAATTCGAGTTAAGATCACATGAAACACTGTATGAATCCTATATTCTTTAATTAAAGGAGACAAGAGTGGTAAATATGTGTTATACAAGGCAGAATACCATTGAAATAGAGAATGAAACACGTTCGGCAGCTTTGGAAAGCCTTACACTTCACTAAAATGTAGTACTACACTCTATAACACAGTTGAGAGACAATGTTCCCGAGCTGCCTCAGTTCATAACAGTGTGTAGGAAGTTGTTTGATAAAGTGGGCAAAGCTTATACTTGGACCAGTAGGCAAACTATAGGAAACTACATGAAAACATGAATAATTCAGTGAAAATGACTGTAAACAGATGAGAACTTGTTTAGAACAGCTGAAAGAGATTCTCCAAGTCAGTTCTTAGTGTAGAAAAGGTAGCTAAGATCCGGGAAATCCTTTATTCGAGTTAAGATCACATGAAACACTGTATGAATCCGATATTCTTTACTTAAAGGAGACTAGAGTGGTAAATGTGTGTTATACAAGGCAGAATACCATTGAAATAGAGAAAGAAACACGTTCGGCAGCTTTGGAAAGCCTTACACTTCACTGAAATGTAGTACTACACTCTATAACACAGTTGAGAGACAATGTTCCCGAGCTGCCTCAGTTCATAACAGTGTGTAGGAAGTTGTTTGATAAAGTGGGCAAAGCTATTACTTGGACCAGAAGGCAGAATATAGGAAACTACATGAAAACATGGATAATTCAGAGAAAATGACTGTAAACCAATGAGAACTTGTTTAGAACAGCTGAAAGAGATTCTCCAAGTCAGTTCTTAGTGTAGTAAAGGTAGCTGAGATCCGGGAAATCCTTAATTCGAGTTAAGATCACATGAAACACTGTATGAACACTATATTCTTTACTAAAAGTTGACTAGAGTGGTAAATGTGTGTTATACAAGGCAGAATACCATTGAAATAGAGAAAGAAACACGTTCGGCAGCTTTGGAAAGCCTTACACTTCACTGAAATGTAGTACTACACTCTATAACACAGTTGAGAGACAATGTTCCCGAGCTGCCTCAGTTCATAACAGTGTGTAGGAAGCTGTTTGATAAAGTGGGAAAAGCTTATACTTGGACCAGAAGGCAGAATATATGAAACTACATGAAAACATGGATAATTCAGAGAAAATGAGTGTAAACAGATGCGAACTTGTTTAGAACAGCTCAAAGAGATTCTCCAGTCAGTTCTTAGTGTACAAAAGGTAGCTAAGATCGGGGAAATCCTTAATTCGAGTTCAGATGACATGAAACACTGTATGAATCCTATATTCTTTACTTAAAGGAGTCTAGAGTGGTAAATGTGTATTATACAAGGTAGAATACCATTGAAATAGAGAAAGAAACATGTTCGGCAGCTTTGGAAAGCCTTACACTTCACTGAAATGTAGTACTACACTCTATAACACAGTTGAGAGACAATGTTCCCGAGCTACCTCAGTTCATAACACTGTGTAGGAAGTTGTTTGATAAAGTGGGCAAAGCTTATACTTGGACCAGAAGGCAAACTATAGGAAACTACATGAAAACATGAATAATTCAGTGAAAATGACTGTAAACAGATGAGAACTTGTTTAGAACAGCTGAAAGAGATTCTCCAAGTCAGTTCTTAGTGTAGAAAAGGTAGCTAAGATCCGGGAAATCCTTAATTCGAATTAAGATCACATGAAACACTGTATGAATCCTATATTCTTTACTAAAAGGAGACTAGAGTGGTAAATGTGTGTTATACAAGGCAGAATACCATTGAAATAGAGAAAGAAACACGTTCGGCAGCTTTGGAAAGCCTTACACTTCACTGAAATGTAGTACTACACTCTATAACACAGTTGAGAGACAATGTTCCCGAGCTGCCTCAGTTCATAACAGTGTGTAGGAAGTTGTTTGATAAAGTGGGCAAAGCTTATACTTGGACCAGAAGGCAGAATATAGGAAACTACATGAAAACATGGATAATTAAGAGAAAATGACTGTAAACAGATGAGAACTTGTTTAGAACAGCCGAAAGAGATTCTCCAAGTCAGTTCTTAGTGTAGTAAAGGTAGCTGAGATCCGGGAAATCCTTAATTCGAGTTAAGATCACATGAAACACTGTATGAACACTATATTCTTTACTTAAAGTTGACTAGAGTGGTAAATGTGTGTTATACAAGGAAGAATACCATTGAAATAGAGAAAGAAACACGTTCGGCAGCTTTGGAAAGCCTTACACTTCACTGAAATATAATATTACACTCTATAACACAGTTGAGAGACAATGTTCCCGAGCTGCCTCAGTTCATAACAGTGTGTAGGAAGTTGTTTGATATAGTGGGCAAAGCTTATATTTGGACCAGAAGGCAGAATGTAGGAAACTACATGAAAACATGGATAATTCAGAGAAAATGACTGTAAACAGATGAGAACTTGTTTAGAACAGCTCAAAGAGATTCTCCAGTGAGTTCTTAGTGTAGTAAAGGTAGCTAAGATCCGGGAAATCCTTAATTAGAGTTAAGATGACATGAAACACTGTATGAATCCTATATTCTTTACTAAAAGGAGACTAGAGTGGTAAATGTGTATTATACAAGGCAGAATACCATTGAAATAGAGAAAGAAACACGTTCGGCAGCTTTGGAAAGCCTTACACTTCACTGAAATGTAGTACTACACTCTATAACACAGTTGAGAGACAAAGTTCCCGAGCTGCCTCAGTTCATAACAGTGTGTAGGAAGTTGTTTGATAAAGTGGGCAAAGCTTATACTTGGACCATAAGGCAAACTATAGGAAACTACATGAAAACATGAATAATTCAGTGAAAATGACTGTAAACAGATGAGAACTTGAATAGAACAGCTGAAAGAGATTCTCCAAGTCAGTTCTTAGTGTAGAAAAGGTAGCTAAGATCCGGGAAATCCTTAATTCGAGTTAAGATCACATGAAACACTGTATGAATCCTATATTCTTTACTTAAAGGATACTAGAGTGGTAAATATGTGTTATACAAGGCAGAATACCATTGAAATAGAGAAAGAAACACATTCGGCAGCTTTGGAAAGCCTTACACTTCACTGAAATGTAGTACTACACTCTATAACACAGTTGAGAGACAATGTTCCCGAGCTGCCTCAGTTCATAACAGTGTGTAGGAAGTTGTTTGATAAAGTGGCCAAAGCTTATATTTGGACCAGAAGGCAGAATGTAGGAAACTACATGAAAACATGGATAATTCAGAGAAAATGAGTGTAAACAGATGCGAACTTGTTTAGAACAGCTCAAAGAGATTCTCCAGTCAGTTCTTAGTGTAGTAAAGGTAGCTAAGATCCGGGAAATCCTTAATTCGAGTTAAGATGACATGAAACACTGTATGAATCCTATATTCTTTACTAAAAGGAGACTAGAGTGGTAAATGTGTATTATACAAGGCAGAATACCATTGAAATAGAGAAAGAAACACGTTCGGCAGCTTTGGAAAGCCTTACACTTCACTGAAATGTAGTACTACACTCTATAACACAGTTGAGAGACAATGTTCCCGAGCTGCCTCAGTTCATAACAGTGTGTAGGAAGTTGTTTGATAAAGTGGGCAAAGCTTATACTTGGACCATAAGGCAAACTATAGGAAACTACATGAAAACATGAATAATTCAGTGAAAATGACTGTAAACAGATGAGAACTTGTTTAGAACAGCTGAAAGAGATTCTCCAAGTCAGTTCTTAGTGTAGAAAAGGTAGCTAAGATCCGGGAAATCCTTAATTCGAATTAAGATCACATGAAACACAGTATGAATCCTATATTCTTTACTTAAAGGAGACTAGAGTGGTAAATGTGTGTTATACAAGGCAGAATACCATTGAAATAGAGAAAGAAACACGTTCGGCAGCTTTGGAAAGCCTTACACTTCACTGAAATGTAGTACTACACTCTATAACACAGTTGAGAGACAATGTTCCCGAGCTGCCTCAGTTCATAACAGTGTGTAGGAAGTTGTTTGATAAAGTGGGCAAAGCTATTACTTGGACCAGAAGGCAGAATATAGGAAACTACATGAAAACATGGATAATTAAGAGAAAATGACTGTAAACAGATGAGAACTTGTTTAGAACAGCTGAAAGAGATTCTCCAAGTCAGTTCTTAGTGTAGTAAAGGTAGCTGAGATCCGGGAAATCCTTAATTCGAGTTAAGATCACATGAAACACTGTATGAACACTATATTCTTTACTTAAAGTTGACTAGAGTGGTAAATGTGTGTTATACAAGGAAGAATACCATTGAAATAGAGAAAGAAACACGTTCGGCAGCTTTGGAAAGCCTTACACTTCACTGAAATATAATACTACACTCTATAACACAGTTGAGAGACAATGTTCCCGAGCTGCCTCAGTTCATAACAGTGTGTAGGAAGTTGTTTGATATAGTGGGCAAAGCTTATATTTGGACCAGAAGGCAGAATGTAGGAAACTACATGAAAACATGGATAATTCAGAGAAAATGACTGTAAACAGATGAGAACTTGTTTAGAACAGCTCAAAGAGATTCTCCAGTGAGTTCTTAGTGTAGTAAAGGTAGCTAAGATCTGGGAAATCCTTAATTCGAGTTAAGATGACATGAAACACTGTATGAATCCTATATTCTTTACTAAAAGGAGACTAGAGTGGTAAATGTGTATTATACAAGGCAGAATACCATTGAAATAGAAAAAGAAACACGTTCGGCAGCTTTGGAAAGCCTTACACTTCACTGAAATGTAGTACTACACTCTATAACACAGTTGAGAGACAATGTTCCCGAGCTGCCTCAGTTCATAACAGTGTGTAGGAAGTTGTTTGATAAAGTGGGCAAAGCTTATACTTGGACCATAAGGCAAACTATAGGAAACTATATGAAAACATGAATAATTCAGTGAAAATGACTGTAAACAGATGAGAACTTGTATAGAACAGCTGAAAGAGATTCTCCAAGTCAGTTCTTAGTGTAGAAAAGGTAGCTAAGATCCGGGAAATCCTTAATTCGAGTTAAGATCACATGAAACACTGTATGAATCCTATATTCTTTAATTAAAGGAGACTAGAATGGTAAATATGTGTTATACAAGGCAGAATACCATTGAAATAGAGAAAGAAACACATTCGGCAGCTTTGGAAAGCCTTACACTTCACTGAAATGTAGTACTACACTCTATAACACAGTTGAGAGACAATGTTCCCGAGCTGCCTCAGTTCATAACAGTGTGTAGGAAGTTGTTTGATAAAGTGGCCAAAGCTTATATTTGGACCAGAAGGCAGAATGTAGGAAACTACATGAAAACATGGATAATTCAGAGAAAATTAGTGTAAACAGATGCGAACTTGTTTAGAACAGCTCAAAGAGATTCTCCAGTCAGTTCTTAGTGTAGTAAAGGTAGCTAAGATCCGGGAAATCCTTCATTCGAGTTAAGATCACATGAAACACTGTATGAATCCTATATTATTTACTTAAAGTTGACTAGAGTGGTAAATGTGTGTTATACAAGGCAGAATACCATTGAAATAGAGAAAGAAACACGTTCGGCAGCTTTGGAAAGCCTTACACTTCACTGAAATATAATACTACACTCTATAACACAGTTGAGAGACAATGTTCCCGAGCTGCCTCAGTTCATAACAGTGTGTAGGAAGTTGTTTGATAAAGTGGGCAAAGCTTATACTTGCATCCGAAGGCAAACTATAGGAAACTACATGAAAACATGAATAATTCAGTGAAAATGACTGTAAACAGATGAGAACTTGTTTAGAACAGCTGAAAGAGATTCTCCAAGTCAGTTCTTAGTGTAGAAAAGGTAGCTAAGATCTGGGAAATCCTTAATTCGAATTAAGATCACATGAAACACTGTATGAATCCTATATTCTTTACTTAAAGGAGACTAGAGTGGTAAATGTGTGTTATACAAGGCAGAATACCATTGAAATAGAGAAAGAAACACGTTCGGCAGCTTTGGAAAGCCTTACACTTCACTGAAATGTAGTACTACACTCTATAACACAGTTGAGAGACAATGTTCCCGAGCTGCCTCAGTTCATAACAGTGTGTAGGAAGTTGTTTGATAAAGTGGGCAAAGCTTATACTTGGACCAGAAGGCAGAATATAGGAAACTACATGAAAACATGGATAATTAAGAGAAAATGACTGTAAACAGATGAGAACTTGTTTAGAACAGCTGAAAGAGATTCTCCAAGTCAGTTCTTAGTGTAGTAAAGGTAGCTGAGATCCGGGAAATCCTTAATTCGAGTTAAGATCACATGAAACACTGTATGAACACTATATTCTTTACTTAAAGTTGACTAGAGTGGTAAATGTGTGTTATACAAGGAAGAATACCATTGAAATAGAGAAAGAAACACGTTCGGCAGCTTTGGAAAGCCATACACTTCACTGAAATATAATACTACACTCTATAACACAGTTGAGAGACAATGTTCCCGAGCTGCCTCAGTTCATAACAGTGTGTAGGAAGTTGTTTGATATAGTGGGCAAAGCTTATATTTGGACCAGAAGGCAGAATGTAGGAAACTACATGAAAACATGGATAATTCAGAGAAAATGACTGTAAACAGATGAGAACTTGTTTAGAACAGCTCAAAGAGATTCTCCAGTGAGTTCTTAGTGTAGTAAAGGTAGCTAAGATCCGGGAAATCCTTAATTCGAGTTAAGATGACATGAAACACTGTATGAATCCTATATTCTTTACTAAAAGGAGACTAGAGTGGTAAATGTGTATTATACAAGGCAGAATACCATTGAAATAGAGAAAGAAACACGTTCGGCAGCTTTGGAAAGCCTTACACTTCACTGAAATGTAGTACTACACTCTATAACACAGTTGAGAGACAATGTTCCCGAGCTACCTCAGTTCATAACAGTGTGTAGGAAGTTGTTTGATAAAGTGGGCAAAGTTTATACTCGGACCAGAAGGCAGAATATAGAAAACTACATGAAAACATGGATAATTCGGAGAAAATGACTCTAAACAGATGAGAACTTGTTTAGAACAGCTCAAAGAGATTCTCCAAGTCAGTTCTTAGTGTAGTAAAGGTAGCTGAGATCCGGGAAATCCTTAATTCGAGTTAAGATCACATGAAACACTGTATGAACACTATATTCTTTACTTAAAGTTGACTAGAGTGGTAAAGATGTGTTATACAAGGCAGAATACCATTGAAACAGAGAAAGAAACACGTTCGGCAGCTTTGGAAAGCCTTACACTTCACTGAAATGTAGTACTACACTCTATAACACAGTTGAGAGACAATGTTCCCGAGCTGCCTCAGTTCATAACAGTGTGTAGGAAGTTCTTTGATATAGTGGGCAAAGCTTATACATGGACCAGAAGGCAGAATGTAGGAAACTAAATGAAAACATGGATAATTCAGAGAAAATGACTGTAAACAGAAGAGAACTTGTTTAGAACAGCTCAAAGACATTCTCCAGTCAGTTCTTAGTGTAGTAAAGGTAGCTGAGATCCGGGAAATCCTTAATTCGAGTTAAGATCACATGAAACACTGTATGAACACTATATTCTTTACTTAAAGTTGACTAGAGTGGTAAATGTGTGTTATACAAGGAAGAATACCATTGAAATAGAGAAAGAAACACGTTCGGCAGCTTTGGAAAGCCTTACACTTCACTGAAATATAATACTACACTCTATAACACAGTTGAGAGACAATGTTCCCGAGCTGCCTCAGTTCATAACAGTGTGTAGGAAGTTGTTTGATAAAGTGGGCAAAGCTTATACTTGGACCAGAAGGCAGAATATAGGAAACTACATGAAAACATGGATAATTAAGAGAAAATGACTGTAAACAGATGAGAACTTGTTTAGAACAGCCGAAAGAGATTCTCCAAGTCAGTTCTTAGTGTAGTAAAGGTAGCTGAGATCCGGGAAATCCTTAATTCGAGTTAAGATCACATGAAACACTGTATGAACACTATATTCTTTACTTAAAGTTGACTAGAGTGGTAAATGTGTGTTATACAAGGAAGAATACCATTGAAATAGAGAAAGAAACACGTTCGGCAGCTTTGGAAAGCCTTACACTTCACTGAAATATAATATTACACTCTATAACACAGTTGAGAGGCAATGTTCCCGAGCTGCCTCAGTTCATAACAGTGTGT
Organism: Pipistrellus hanaki; assembly: GCF_964339955.1. Classification (NCBI taxonomy): domain Eukaryota; kingdom Metazoa; phylum Chordata; class Mammalia; order Chiroptera; family Vespertilionidae; genus Pipistrellus; species Pipistrellus hanaki. The sequence continues at coordinate 182,858 of NW_028182283.1, read as the reverse complement.
AGGAAGTTGTTTGATATAGTGGGCAAAGCTTATATTTGGACCAGAAGGCAGAATGTAGGAAACTACATGAAAACATGGATAATTCAGAGAAAATGACTGTAAACAGATGAGAACTTGTTTAGAACAGCTCAAAGAGATTCTCCAGTGAGTTCTTAGTGTAGTAAAGGTAGCTAAGATCCGGGAAATCCTTAATTCGAGTTAAGATGACATGAAACACTGTATGAATCCTATATTCTTTACTAAAAGGAGACTAGAGTGGTAAATGTGTATTATACAAGGCAGAATACCATTGAAATAGAGAAAGAAACACGTTCGGCAGCTTTGGAAAGCCTTACACTTCACTGAAATGTAGTACTACACTCTATAACACAGTTGAGAGACAAAGTTCCCGAGCTGCCTCAGTTCATAACAGTGTGTAGGAAGTTGTTTGATAAAGTGGGCAAAGCTTATACTTGGACCATAAGGCAAACTATAGGAAACTACATGAAAACATGAATAATTCAGTGAAAATGACTGTAAACAGATGAGAACTTGAATAGAACAGCTGAAAGAGATTCTCCAAGTCAGTTCTTAGTGTAGAAAAGGTAGCTAAGATCCGGGAAATCCTTAATTCGAGTTAAGATCACATGAAACACTGTATGAATCCTATATTCTTTACTTAAAGGAGACTAGAGTGGTAAATATGTGTTATACAAGGCAGAATACCATTGAAATAGAGAAAGAAACACATTCGGCAGCTTTGGAAAGCCTTACACTTCACTGAAATGTAGTACTACACTCTATAACACAGTTGAGAGACAATGTTCCCGAGCTGCCTCAGTTCATAACAGTGTGTAGGAAGTTGTTTGATAAAGTGGCCAAAGCTTATATTTGGACCAGAAGGCAGAATGTAGGAAACTACATGAAAACATGGATAATTCAGAGAAAATGAGTGTAAACAGATGCGAACTTGTTTAGAACAGCTCAAAGAGATTCTCCAGTCAGTTCTTAGTGTAGTAAAGGTAGCTAAGATCCGGGAAATCCTTAATTCGAGTTAAGATGACATGAAACACTGTATGAATCCTATATTCTTTACTAAAAGGAGACTAGAGTGGTAAATGTGTATTATACAAGGCAGAATACCATTGAAATAGAGAAAGAAACACGTTCGGCAGCTTTGGAAAGCCTTACACTTCACTGAAATGTAGTACTACACTCTATAACACAGTTGAGAGACAATGTTCCCGAGCTGCCTCAGTTCATAACAGTGTGTAGGAAGTTGTTTGATAAAGTGGGCAAAGCTTATACTTGGACCATAAGGCAAACTATAGGAAACTACATGAAAACATGAATAATTCAGTGAAAATGACTGTAAACAGATGAGAACTTGTTTAGAACAGCTGAAAGAGATTCTCCAAGTCAGTTCTTAGTGTAGAAAAGGTAGCTAAGATCCGGGAAATCCTTAATTCGAATTAAGATCACATGAAACACAGTATGAATCCTATATTCTTTACTTAAAGGAGACTAGAGTGGTAAATGTGTGTTATACAAGGCAGAATACCATTGAAATAGAGAAAGAAACACGTTCGGCAGCTTTGGAAAGCCTTACACTTCACTGAAATGTAGTACTACACTCTATAACACAGTTGAGAGACAATGTTCCCGAGCTGCCTCAGTTCATAACAGTGTGTAGGAAGTTGTTTGATAAAGTGGGCAAAGCTATTACTTGGACCAGAAGGCAGAATATAGGAAACTACATGAAAACATGGATAATTAAGAGAAAATGACTGTAAACAGATGAGAACTTGTTTAGAACAGCTGAAAGAGATTCTCCAAGTCAGTTCTTAGTGTAGTAAAGGTAGCTGAGATCCGGGAAATCCTTAATTCGAGTTAAGATCACATGAAACACTGTATGAACACTATATTCTTTACTTAAAGTTGACTAGAGTGGTAAATGTGTGTTATACAAGGAAGAATACCATTGAAATAGAGAAAGAAACACGTTCGGCAGCTTTGGAAAGCCTTACACTTCACTGAAATATAATACTACACTCTATAACACAGTTGAGAGACAATGTTCCCGAGCTGCCTCAGTTCATAACAGTGTGTAGGAAGTTGTTTGATATAGTGGGCAAAGCTTATATTTGGACCAGAAGGCAGAATGTAGGAAACTACATGAAAACATGGATAATTCAGAGAAAATGACTGTAAACAGATGAGAACTTGTTTAGAACAGCTCAAAGAGATTCTCCAGTGAGTTCTTAGTGTAGTAAAGGTAGCTAAGATCTGGGAAATCCTTAATTCGAGTTAAGATGACATGAAACACTGTATGAATCCTATATTCTTTACTAAAAGGAGACTAGAGTGGTAAATGTGTATTATACAAGGCAGAATACCATTGAAATAGAGAAAGAAACACGTTCGGCAGCTTTGGAAAGCCTTACACTTCACTGAAATGTAGTACTACACTCTATAACACAGTTGAGAGACAATGTTCCCGAGCTGCCTCAGTTCATAACAGTGTGTAGGAAGTTGTTTGATAAAGTGGGCAAAGCTTATACTTGGACCATAAGGCAAACTATAGGAAACTATATGAAAACATGAATAATTCAGTGAAAATGACTGTAAACAGATGAGAACTTGTATAGAACAGCTGAAAGAGATTCTCCAAGTCAGTTCTTAGTGTAGAAAAGGTAGCTAAGATCCGGGAAATCCTTAATTCGAGTTAAGATCACATGAAACACTGTATGAATCCTATATTCTTTAATTAAAGGAGACTAGAATGGTAAATATGTGTTATACAAGGCAGAATACCATTGAAATAGAGAAAGAAACACATTCGGCAGCTTTGGAAAGCCTTACACTTCACTGAAATGTAGTACTACACTCTATAACACAGTTGAGAGACAATGTTCCCGAGCTGCCTCAGTTCATAACAGTGTGTAGGAAGTTGTTTGATAAAGTGGCCAAAGCTTATATTTGGACCAGAAGGCAGAATGTAGGAAACTACATGAAAACATGGATAATTCAGAGAAAATTAGTGTAAACAGATGCGAACTTGTTTAGAACAGCTCAAAGAGATTCTCCAGTCAGTTCTTAGTGTAGTAAAGGTAGCTAAGATCCGGGAAATCCTTCATTCGAGTTAAGATCACATGAAACACTGTATGAATCCTATATTCTTTACTTAAAGTTGACTAGAGTGGTAAATGTGTGTTATACAAGGCAGAATACCATTGAAATAGAGAAAGAAACACGTTCGGCAGCTTTGGAAAGCCTTACACTTCACTGAAATATAATACTACACTCTATAACACAGTTGAGAGACAATGTTCCCGAGCTGCCTCAGTTCATAACAGTGTGTAGGAAGTTGTTTGATAAAGTGGGCAAAGCTTATACTTGCATCCGAAGGCAAACTATAGGAAACTACATGAAAACATGAATAATTCAGTGAAAATGACTGTAAACAGATGAGAACTTGTTTAGAACAGCTGAAAGAGATTCTCCAAGTCAGTTCTTAGTGTAGAAAAGGTAGCTAAGATCTGGGAAATCCTTAATTCGAATTAAGATCACATGAAACACTGTATGAATCCTATATTCTTTACTTAAAGGAGACTAGAGTGGTAAATGTGTGTTATACAAGGCAGAATACCATTGAAATAGAGAAAGAAACACGTTCGGCAGCTTTGGAAAGCCTTACACTTCACTGAAATGTAGTACTACACTCTATAACACAGTTGAGAGACAATGTTCCCGAGCTGCCTCAGTTCATAACAGAGTGTAGGAAGTTGTTTGATAAAGTGGGCAAAGCTTATACTTGGACCAGAAGGCAGAATATAGGAAACTACATGAAAACATGGATAATTAAGAGAAAATGACTGTAAACAGATGAGAACTTGTTTAGAACAGCTGAAAGAGATTCTCCAAGTCAGTTCTTAGTGTAGTAAAGGTAGCTGAGATCCGGGAAATCCTTAATTCGAGTTAAGATCACATGAAACACTGTATGAACACTATATTCTTTACTTAAAGTTGACTAGAGTGGTAAATGTGTGTTATACAAGGAAGAATACCATTGAAATAGAGAAAGAAACACGTTCGGCAGCTTTGGAAAGCCATACACTTCACTGAAATATAATACTACACTCTATAACACAGTTGAGAGACAATGTTCCCGAGCTGCCTCAGTTCATAACAGTGTGTAGGAAGTTGTTTGATATAGTGGGCAAAGCTTATATTTGGACCAGAAGGCAGAATGTAGGAAACTACATGAAAACATGGATAATTCAGAGAAAATGACTGTAAACAGATGAGAACTTGTTTAGAACAGCTCAAAGAGATTCTCCAGTGAGTTCTTAGTGTAGTAAAGGTAGCTAAGATCCGGGAAATCCTTAATTCGAGTTAAGATGACATGAAACACTGTATGAATCCTATATTCTTTACTAAAAGGAGACTAGAGTGGTAAATGTGTATTATACAAGGCAGAATACCATTGAAATAGAGAAAGAAACACGTTCGGCAGCTTTGGAAAGCCTTACACTTCACTGAAATGTAGTACTACACTCTATAACACAGTTGAGAGACAATGTTCCCGAGCTGCCTCAGTTCATAACAGTGTGTAGGAAGTTGTTTGATAAAGTGGGCAAAGCTTATACTTGGACCAGAAGGCAGAATATAGGAAACTACATGAAAACATGGATAATTCGGAGAAAATGACTGTAAACAGATGAGAACTTGTTTAGAACAGCTGAAAGAGATTCTCCAAGTAAGTTCTTAGTGTAGTAAAGGTAGCTGAGATCCGGGAAATCCTTAATTCGAGTTAAGATCACATGAAACACTGTATGAACACTATATTCTTTACTTAAAGTTGACTAGAGTGGTAAAGATGTGTTATACAAGGCAGAATACCATTGAAACAGAGAAAGAAACACGTTCGGCAGCTTTGGAAAGCCTTACACTTCACTGAAATGTAGTACTACACTCTATAACACAGTTGAGAGACAATGTTCCCGAGCTGCCTCAGTTCATAACAGTGTGTAGGAAGTTCTTTGATATAGTGGGCAAAGCTTATACATGGACCAGAAGGCAGAATGTAGGAAACTAAATGAAAACATGGATAATTCAGAGAAAATGACTGTAAACAGAAGAGAACTTGTTTAGAACAGCTCAAAGACATTCTCCAGTCAGTTCTTAGTGTAGTAAAGGTAGCTGAGATCCGGGAAATCCTTAATTCGAGTTAAGATCACATGAAACACTGTATGAACACTATATTCTTTACTTAAAGTTGACTAGAGTGGTAAATGTGTGTTATACAAGGCAGAATACCATTGAAATAGAGAAAGAAACACGTTCGGCAGCTTTGGAAAGCCTTACACTTCACTGAAATATAATACTACACTCTATAACACAGTTGAGAGACAATGTTCCCGAGCTGCCTCAGTTCATAACAGTGTGTAGGAAGTTGTTTGATAAAGTGGCCAAAGCTTATATTTGGACCAGAAGGCAGAATGTAGGAAACTACATGAAAACATGGATAATTCAGAGAAAATTAGTGTAAACAGATGCGAACTTGTTTAGAACAGCTCAAAGAGATTCTCCAGTCAGTTCTTAGTGTAGTAAAGGTAGCTAAGATCCGGGAAATCCTTCATTCGAGTTAAGATCACATGAAACACTGTATGAATCCTATATTCTTTACTTAAAGTTGACTAGAGTGGTAAATGTGTGTTATACAAGGCAGAATACCATTGAAATAGAGAAAGAAACACGTTCGGCAGCTTTGGAAAGCCTTACACTTCACTGAAATATAATACTACACTCTATAACACAGTTGAGAGACAATGTTCCCGAGCTGCCTCAGTTCATAACAGTGTGTAGGAAGTTGTTTGATAAAGTGGGCAAAGCTTATACTTGCATCCGAAGGCAAACTATAGGAAACTACATGAAAACATGAATAATTCAGTGAAAATGACTGTAAACAGATGAGAACTTGTTTAGAACAGCTGAAAGAGATTCTCCAAGTCAGTTCTTAGTGTAGAAAAGGTAGCTAAGATCTGGGAAATCCTTAATTCGAATTAAGATCACATGAAACACTGTATGAATCCTATATTCTTTACTTAAAGGAGACTAGAGTGGTAAATGTGTGTTATACAAGGCAGAATACCATTGAAATAGAGAAAGAAACACGTTCGGCAGCTTTGGAAAGCCTTACACTTCACTGAAATGTAGTACTACACTCTATAACACAGTTGAGAGACAATGTTCCCGAGCTGCCTCAGTTCATAACAGAGTGTAGGAAGTTGTTTGATAAAGTGGGCAAAGCTTATACTTGGACCAGAAGGCAGAATATAGGAAACTACATGAAAACATGGATAATTAAGAGAAAATGACTGTAAACAGATGAGAACTTGTTTAGAACAGCTGAAAGAGATTCTCCAAGTCAGTTCTTAGTGTAGTAAAGGTAGCTGAGATCCGGGAAATCCTTAATTCGAGTTAAGATCACATGAAACACTGTATGAACACTATATTCTTTACTTAAAGTTGACTAGAGTGGTAAATGTGTGTTATACAAGGAAGAATACCATTGAAATAGAGAAAGAAACACGTTCGGCAGCTTTGGAAAGCCATACACTTCACTGAAATATAATACTACACTCTATAACACAGTTGAGAGACAATGTTCCCGAGCTGCCTCAGTTCATAACAGTGTGTAGGAAGTTGTTTGATATAGTGGGCAAAGCTTATATTTGGACCAGAAGGCAGAATGTAGGAAACTACATGAAAACATGGATAATTCAGAGAAAATGACTGTAAACAGATGAGAACTTGTTTAGAACAGCTCAAAGAGATTCTCCAGTGAGTTCTTAGTGTAGTAAAGGTAGCTAAGATCCGGGAAATCCTTAATTCGAGTTAAGATGACATGAAACACTGTATGAATCCTATATTCTTTACTAAAAGGAGACTAGAGTGGTAAATGTGTATTATACAAGGCAGAATACCATTGAAATAGAGAAAGAAACACGTTCGGCAGCTTTGGAAAGCCTTACACTTCACTGAAATGTAGTACTACACTCTATAACACAGTTGAGAGACAATGTTCCCGAGCTGCCTCAGTTCATAACAGTGTGTAGGAAGTTGTTTGATAAAGTGGGCAAAGCTTATACTTGGACCAGAAGGCAGAATATAGGAAACTACATGAAAACATGGATAATTCGGAGAAAATGACTGTAAACAGATGAGAACTTGTTTAGAACAGCTGAAAGAGATTCTCCAAGTAAGTTCTTAGTGTAGTAAAGGTAGCTGAGATCCGGGAAATCCTTAATTCGAGTTAAGATCACATGAAACACTGTATGAACACTATATTCTTTACTTAAAGTTGACTAGAGTGGTAAAGATGTGTTATACAAGGCAGAATACCATTGAAACAGAGAAAGAAACACGTTCGGCAGCTTTGGAAAGCCTTACACTTCACTGAAATGTAGTACTACACTCTATAACACAGTTGAGAGACAATGTTCCCGAGCTGCCTCAGTTCATAACAGTGTGTAGGAAGTTCTTTGATATAGTGGGCAAAGCTTATACATGGACCAGAAGGCAGAATGTAGGAAACTAAATGAAAACATGGATAATTCAGAGAAAATGACTGTAAACAGAAGAGAACTTGTTTAGAACAGCTCAAAGACATTCTCCAGTCAGTTCTTAGTGTAGTAAAGGTAGCTGAGATCCGGGAAATCCTTAATTCGAGTTAAGATCACATGAAACACTGTATGAACACTATATTCTTTACTTAAAGTTGACTAGAGTGGTAAATGTGTGTTATACAAGGCAGAATACCATTGAAATAGAGAAAGAAACACGTTCGGCAGCTTTGGAAAGCCTTACACTTCACTGAAATATAATACTACACTCTATAACACAGTTGAGAGACAATGTTCCCGAGCTGCCTCAGTTCATAACAGTGTGTAGGAAGTTGTTTGATAAAGTGGGCAAAGCTTATACTTGCATCCGAAGGCAAACTATAGGAAACTACATGAAAACATGAATAATTCAGTGAAAATGACTGTAAACAGATGAGAACTTGTTTAGAACAGCTGAAAGAGATTCTCCAAGTCAGTTCTTAGTGTAGAAAAGGTAGCTAAGATCTGGGAAATCCTTAATTCGAATTAAGATCACATGAAACACTGTATGAATCCTATATTCTTTACTTAAAGGAGACTAGAGTGGTAAATGTGTGTTATACAAGGCAGAATACCATTGAAATAGAGAAAGAAACACGTTCGGCAGCTTTGGAAAGCCTTACACTTCACTGAAATGTAGTACTACACTCTATAACACAGTTGAGAGACAATGTTCCCGAGCTGCCTCAGTTCATAACAGTGTGTAGGAAGTTGTTTGATAAAGTGGGCAAAGCTTATACTTGGACCAGAAGGCAGAATATAGGAAACTACATGAAAACATGGATAATTAAGAGAAAATGACTGTAAACAGATGAGAACTTGTTTAGAACAGCTGAAAGAGATTCTCCAAGTCAGTTCTTAGTGTAGTAAAGGTAGCTGAGATCCGGGAAATCCTTAATTCGAGTTAAGATCACATGAAACACTGTATGAACACTATATTCTTTACTTAAAGTTGACTAGAGTGGTAAATGTGTGTTATACAAGGAAGAATACCATTGAAATAGAGAAAGAAACACGTTCGGCAGCTTTGGAAAGCCTTACACTTCACTGAAATATAATACTACACTCTATAACACAGTTGAGAGACAATGTTCCCGAGCTGCCTCAGTTCATAACAGTGTGTAGGAAGTTGTTTGATATAGTGGGCAAAGCTTATATTTGGACCAGAAGGCAGAATGTAGGAAACTACATGAAAACATGGATAATTCAGAGAAAATGACTGTAAACAGATGAGAACTTGTTTAGAACAGCTCAAAGAGATTCTCCAGTGAGTTCTTAGTGTAGTAAAGGTAGCTAAGATCCGGGAAATCCTTAATTCGAGTTAAGATGACATGAAACACTGTATGAATCCTATATTCTTTACTAAAAGGAGACTAGAGTGGTAAATGTGTATTATACAAGGCAGAATACCATTGAAATAGAGAAAGAAACACGTTCGGCAGCTTTGGAAAGCCTTACACTTCACTGAAATGTAGTACTACACTCTATAACACAGTTGAGAGACAATGTTCCCGAGCTACCTCAGTTCATAACAGTGTGTAGGAAGTTGTTTGATAAAGTGGGCAAAGTTTATACTCGGACCAGAAGGCAGAATATAGAAAACTACATGAAAACATGGATAATTCGGAGAAAATGACTGTAAACAGATGAGAACTTGTTTAGAACAGCTGAAAGAGATTCTCCAAGTCAGTTCTTAGTGTAGTAAAGGTAGCTGAGATCCGGGAAATCCTTAATTCGAGTTAAGATCACATGAAACACTGTATGAACACTATATTCTTTACTTAAAGTTGACTAGAGTGGTAAAGATGTGTTATACAAGGCAGAATACCATTGAAACAGAGAAAGAAACACGTTCGGCAGCTTTGGAAAGCCTTACACTTCACTGAAATGTAGTACTACACTCTATAACACAGTTGAGAGACAATGTTCCCGAGCTGCCTCAGTTCATAACAGTGTGTAGGAAGTTCTTTGATATAGTGGGCAAAGCTTATACATGGACCAGAAGGCAGAATGTAGGAAACTAAATGAAAACATGGATAATTCAGAGAAAATGACTGTAAACAGAAGAGAACTTGTTTAGAACAGCTCAAAGACATTCTCCAGTCAGTTCTTAGTGTAGTAAAGGTAGCTAAGATCCGGGAAATCCTTCATTCGAGTTAAGATCACATGAAACACTGTATGAATCCTATATTATTTACTTAAAGTTGACTAGTGTGGTAAATGTGTGTTATACAAGGCAGAATACCATTGAAATAGAGAAAGAAACACGTTCGGCAGCTTTGGAAAGCCTTACACTTCACTGAAATGTAGTACTAAAGTCTATAACACAGTTGAGAGACAATGTTCCCGAGCTGCCTCAGTTCATAACAGTGTGTAGGAAGTTGTTTGATAAAGTGAGCAAAGCTTATACTTGGACCAGAAGGCAGAATGTAGGAAACTACATGAAAACATGGATAATTCAGAGAAAATGACTGTAAACAGAAGAGAACTTGTTTAGAACAGCTCAAAGACATTCTTCAGTCAGTTCTTAGTGTAGTAAAGGTAGCTAAGATCCGGGAAATCCTTCATTCGAGTTAAGATCACATGAAACACTGTATGAATCCTATATTATTTACTTAAAGTTGACTAGAGTGGTAAATGTGTGTTATTCAAGGCAGAATACCATTGAAATAGAAAAAGAAACACGTTCGGCAGCTTTGGAAAGCCTTACACTTCACTGAAATATAATACTACACTCTATAACACAGTTGAGAGACAATGTTCCCGAGCTGCCTCAGTTCATAACAGTGTGTAGGAAGTTGTTTGATATAGTGGGCAAAGTTTATACTCGGACCAGAAGGCAGAATATAGAAAACTACATGAAAGCATGGATAATTCGGAGAAAATGACTGTAAACAGATGAGAACTTGTTTAGAACAGCTGAAAGAGATTCTCCAAGTCAGTTCTTAGTGTAGTAAAGGTAGCTGAGATCCGGGAAATCCTTCATTCGAGTTAAGATCACATGAAACACTGTATGAATCCTATATTATTTACTTAAAGTTGACTAGAGTGGTAAATGTGTGTTATACAAGGCAGAATACCATGGAAATAGAGAAAGAAACACGTTCGGCAGCTTTGGAAAGCCTTACACTTCACTGAAATATAATACTACACTCTAAAACACAGTTGAGAGACAATATTCCCGAGCTTCCTCAGTTCATAACAGTGTGTAGGAAGTTGTTTGATAAAATGGGCAAAGCTTATATTTGGACCAGAAGGCAGAATGTAGGAAACTACATGAAAACATGGATAATTCAGAGAAAATGACTATAAACAGATGAGAACTTGTTTAGAACAGCTCAAAGAGATTCTCCAGTCAGTTCTTTGTGTAGTAAAGGTAGCTAAGATCTGGGAAATCCTTAATTCGAGTTAAGATGACATGAAACACTGTATGAATCCTATATTCTTTACTGAAAGGAGACTAGAGTGGTAAATGTGTATTATACAAGGCAGAATACCATTGAAATAGAGAAAGAAACACGTTCGGCAGCTTTGGAAAGCCTTACACTTCACTGAAATGTAGTACTACACTCTATAACACAGTTGAGAGACAATGTTCCCGAGCTGCCTCAGTTCATAACAGTGTGTAGGAAGTTGTTTGATAAAGTGGGCAAAGCTTATACTTGGACCAGAAGGCAAACTATAGGAAACTACATGAAAACATGAATAATTCAGTGAAAATGACTGTAAACAGATGAGAACTTGTTTAGAACAGCTGAAAGAGATTCTCCAAGTCAGTTCTTAGTGTAGAAAAGGTAGCTAAGATCCGGGAAATCCTTAATTCGAGTTAAGATCACATGAAACACTGTATGAATCCTATATTCTTTAATTAAAGGAGACTAGAGTGGTAAATATGTATTATGCAAGGCAGAATACCATTGAAATAGAGGAAGAAACACATTCGGCAGCTTTGGAAAGCCTTACACTTCACTGAAATGTAGTACTACACTCTATAACACAGTTGAGAGACAATGTTCCCGAGCTGCCTCAGTTCATAACAGTGTGTAGGAAGCTGTTTGATAAAGTGGGCAAAGCTTATACTTGGACCAGAAGGCAGAATATAGGAAACTACATGAAAACATGGATAATTCAGAGAAAATGAGTGTAAACAGATGCGAACTTGTTTAGAACAGCTCAAAGAGATTCTCCAGTCAGTTCTTAGTGTAGAAAAGGTAGCTAAGATCGGGGAAATCCTTAATTCGAGTTCAGATGACATGAAACACAGTATGAATCCTATATTCTTTACTTAAAGGAGTCTAGAGTGGTAAATGTGTATTATGCAAGGCAGAATACCATTGAAATAGAGAAAGAAACACGTTTGGCAGCTTTGGAAAGCCTTACACTTCACTGAAATGTAGTACTACACTCTATAACACAGTTGAGAGACAATGTTCCCGAGCTACCTCAGTTCATAACAGTGTGTAGGAAGTTGTTTGATAAAGTCGGCAAAGCTTATACTTGGACCAGAAGGCAAACTATAGGAAACTACATGAAAACATGAATAATTCAGTGAAAATGACTGTAAACAGATGAGAACTTGTTTAGAACAGCTGAAAGAGATTCTCCAAGTCAGTTCTTAGTGTAGAAAAGGTAGCTAAGATCTGGGAAATCCTTAATTCGAATTAAGATCACATGAAACACTCTATGAATCCTATATTCTTTACTGAAAGGAGACTAGAGTGGTAAATGTGTATTATACAAGGCAGAATACCATTGAAATAGAGAAAGAAACACGTTAGGCAGCTTTGGAAAGCCTTATACTTCCCTGAAGTGTAGTACTACACTCTATAACACAGTTGAGAGACAATGTTCCCGAGCTGCCTCAGTTCATAATAGTGTGTAGGAAGTTGTTTGATATAGTGGGCAAAGCTTATACTTGGACCAGAAGGCCGAATGTAGGAAACTACATGAAAACATGGATAATTCAGAGAAAATGACTGTAAACAGAAGAGAACTTGTTTAGAACAGCTCAAAGACATTCTCCAGTCAGTTCTTAGTGTAGTAAAGGTAGCTAAGATCCGGGAAATCCTTCATTCGAGTTAAGATCACATGAAACACTGTATGAATCCTATATTATTTACTTAAAGTTGACTAGAGTGGTAAATGTGTGTTATACAAGGCAGAATACCATTGAAATAAAGAAAGAAACACGTTCCGCAGCTTTGGAAAGCCTTACACTTCACTGAAATATAATACTACACTCTATAACACAGTTGAGAGACAATGTTCCCGAGCTGCCTCAGTTCATAACAGTGTGTAGGAAGTTGTTTGATAAAGTGGGCAAAGCTTATATTTGGACCAGAAGGCAGAATGTAGGAAACTACATGAAAACATGGATAATTCAGAGAAAATGACTGTAAACAGATGAGAACTTGTTTAGAACAGCTCAAAGAGATTCTCCAGTCAGTTCTTTGTGTAGTAAAGGTAGCTAAGATCCGGGAAATCCTTAATTCGAGTTAAGATCACATGAAACACTGTATGAATCCTATATTCTTTACTGAAAGGAGACTAGAGTGGTAAATGTGTATTATACAAGTCAGAATACCATTGAAATAGAGAAAGAAACACGTTCGGCAGCTTTGGAAAGCCTTACACTTCACTGAAATGTAGTACTACACTCTATAACACAGTTGAGAGACAATGTTCCCGAGCTGCCTCAGTTCATAACAGTGTGTAGGAAGTTGTTTGATAAAGTGGGCAAAGCTTATACTTGGACCAGAAGGCAGAAAATAGGAAACTACATGAAAACATGGATAATTCAGAGAAAATGACTGTAAACAGATGAGAACTTTGTTAGAACAGCTCAAAGAGATTCTCCAAGTCAGTTCTTAGTGTAGTCAAGGTAGCTAAGATCCGGGAAATCCTTAATTAGAGTTAAGATCAAATGAAACACTGCATGAATCCTATATTCTTTACTTAAAGGAGACTAGAGTGGTAAATGTGTGTTATACAAGGCAGAATACCATTGAAATAGAGAAAGAAACACCTTCGGCAGCTTTGGAATTCACTGAAATATAGTACTACACTCTATAACACAGTTGAGAGACAATGTTCCCGAGCTGCCTCAGTTCATAACAGTGTGTAGGAAGTTGTTTGATAAAGTGGGCAAAGCTTATACTTGGACCAGAAGGCAGAATATAGGAAACTACATGAAAACATGGATAATTCGGAGAAAATGACTGTAAACAGATGAGTACTTGTTTAGAACAGCTGAAAGAGATTCTCCAAGTCAGTTCTTAGTGTAGAAAAGGTAGCTAAGATCCGGGAAATCCTTAATTCAAGTTAAGATGACATGAAACACTGTATGAATCCTATATTCTTTACTTAAAGGAGACTAGAGTGGTAAATGTGTGTTATACAAGGCAGAATACCATTGAAATAGAGAAAGAAACACGTTCGGCAGCTTTGGAAAGCCTTACACTTCACTGAAATGTAGTACGACACTCTATAACACAGTTGAGAGACAATGTTCCCGAGCTGCCTCAGTTCATAACAGTGTGTAGGAAGTTGTTTGATAAAGTGGGCAAAGCTTATACTTGGACCAGAAGGCAGAATGTAGGAAACTACATGAAAACATGGATAATTCAGAGAAAATGACTGTAAACAGATGAGAACTTGTTTAGAACAGCTCACAGAGATTCTCCAGTCAGTTCTTAGTGTAGTCAAGGTAGCTAAGATCCGGGAAATCCTTAATTAGAGTTAAGATCAAATGAAACACTGCATGAATCTTATATTCTTTACTTAAAGGAGACTAGAGTGGTAAATGTGTGTTATACAAGGCAGAATACCATTGAAATAGAGAAAGAAACACTTTCGGCAGCTTTGGAATTCACTGAAATATAGTACTACACTCTATAACACAGTTGAGAGACAATATTCCCGAGCTGCCTCAGTTCATAACAGTGTGTAGGAAGTTGTTTGATAAAGTGGGCAAAGCTTATACTTGGACCAGAAGGCAGAATATAGGAAACTACATGAAAACATGGATAATTCATAGAAAATGACTGTAAACAGATGAGAACTTGTTTAGAACAGCTCAAAGGGATTCTCCAGTCAGTTCTTAGTGTAGTCAAGGTAGCTAAGATCCGGGAAATCCTTAATTCAAGTTAAAATGACATGAAACACTGTATGAATCCTATATTCTTTACTTAAAGGAGACTAGAGTGGTAAATGTGTGTTATACAAGGCAGAATAACATTGAAATAGAGAAAGAAACACGTTCGGCATCTTTGGAACGCCAAACACTTCACTGAAATGTAGTACTACACTCTATAACACAGTTGAGAGACAATGTTCCCGAGCTGCCTCAGTTCATAACAGTGTGGAGGAAGTTGTTTGATAAAGTGGGCAAAGCTTATACTCGGACCAGAAGGCAGAATATAGGAAACTACATGAAAACATGGATAATTCAGAGAAAATGACTGTAAACAGATGAGAACTTGTTTAGAACAGCTCAAAGAGATTCTCCAGTCAGTTCTTAGTGTAGTCAAGGTAGCTAAGATCCGGGAAATCCTTAATTAGAGTTAAGATCAAATGAAACACGGCATGATTCCTATATTCTTTACTTAAAGGAGACTAGAGTGGTAAATGTGTGTTATACAAGGCAGAATACCATTGAAATAGAGTAAGAAACACCTTCCCCAGCTTTGGAATTCACTGAAATATAGTACTACACTCTATAACACAGTTGAGAGACAATGTTCCCGAGCTGCCTCAGTTCATAACAGTGTGTAGGAAGTTGTTTGATAAAGTGGGCAAAGCTTATACTCGGACCAGAAGGCAGAATATAGGAAACTACATGAAAACTTGGATAATTTGGAGAAAGTGACTGTAAACAGATGAGAACTTGTTTAAAACAGCTCAAAGAGATTCTCCAAGTCAGTTTTTAGTGTAGAAAAGGTAGCTAAGATCCGGGAAATCCTTAATTAAAGTTAAGATGACATGAAACACTGTATGAATCCTATATTCTTTACTTAAAGGAGACTAGAGTGGTAAATGTGTGTTATACAAGGCAGAATACAATTGAAATAGAGAAAGAAACACGTTCGGCAGCTTTGGAAAGCCTTACACTTCACTGAAATGTAGTACTACACTCTATAACACAGTTGAGAGACAATGTTCCTGAGCTGCCTCAGTTCATAACAGTGTGTAGGAAGTTGTTTGATAAAGTGGGGAAAGCTTATACTTGGACCAAAAGGCAGAATATAGGAAACTACATGAAAACATGGATAATTCAGAGAAAATGACTGTAAACAGATGAGAACTTGGTTAGAACAGCTCAAAGAGATTCTCCAAGTCAGTTCTTAGTGTAGAAAAGGTAGTTAAGATCCTGGAAATCCTTAATTAAAGTTAAGATCACATGAAACACTGTATGATTCCAATATTCTTTACTAAAAGGAGACTAGAGTGCTAAATGTCTGTTATACAAGGCAGAATACCATTGCAATAGAGAAAGAAACACGTTCGGCAGCTTTGGAAAGCCTTACACTTCACTGAAATATAGTACTACACTGTATAACACACTTGAGAGACAATGTTCCCGAGCTGCCTCAGTTCATAACAGTGTGTAGGAAGTTGTTTGATAAAGTGGGTAAAGCTTATATACTTGGACCAGAAGGCAGAATATAGGAAACTACATGAAAACATGGATAATTCAGAGAAAATGAGTGTAAACAGATGAAAACTTGTTTAGAACAGCTCAAAGAGATTCTGCAGTAAGTTCTTATTGTAGTGAAGGTAGCTAAGATCCGGGAAATCCTTAGTTCATGTTAAGATCACATGAAACACTGTACGAATCCTATATTCTTTACTTAAAGGAGACTAGAGTGGTAAATGTGTGTTATACAAGGCAGAATACCATTGAAATAGAGAAAGAAACACGTTCGGCAGCTTTGGAAAGCCTTACACTTCACTGAAATGTAGTACGACACTCTATAACACAGTTGAGAGACAATGTGCCCGAGCTGCCTCAGTTCATAACAGTGTGGAGGAAGTTGTTTGATAAAGTGGGCAAAGCTTATACTCGGACCAGAAGGCAGAATATAGGAAACTACATGAAAACATGGATAATTCAGAGAAAATGACTGTAAACAGATGAGAACTTGTTTAGAACAGCTCAAAGAGATTCTCCAGTCAGTTCTTAGTGTAGTCAAGGTAGCTAAGATCCGGGAAATCCTTAATTAGAGTTAAGATCAAATGAAACACGGCATGATTCCTATATTCTTTACTTAAAGGAGACTAGAGTGGTAAATGTGTGTTATACAAGGCAGAATACCATTGAAATAGAGTAAGAAACACCTTCCGCAGCTTTGGAATTCACTGAAATATAGTACTACACTCTATAACACAGTTGAGAGACAATGTTCCCGAGCTGCCTCAGTTCATAAAAGTGTGTAGGAAGTTGTTTGATAAAGTGGGCAAAGCTTATACTTGGACCAGAAGGCAGAATATAGGAAACTACATGAAAACTTGGATAATTTGGAGAAAGTGACTGTAAACAGATGAGAACTTGTTTAGAACAGCTCAAAGAGATTCTCCAAGTCAGTTTTTAGTGTAGAAAAGGTAGCTAAGATCCGGGAAATCCTTAATTAAAGTTAAGATGACATGAAACACTGTATGAATCCTATATTCTTTACTTAAAGGAGACTAGAGTGGTAAATGTGTGTTATACAAGGCAGAATACAATTGAAATAGAGAAAGAAACACGTTCGGCAGCTTTGGAAAGCCTTACACTTCACTGAAATGTAGTACTACACTCTATAACACAGTTGAGAGACAATGTTCCTGAGCTGCCTCAGTTCATAACAGTGTGTAGGAAGTTGTTTGATAAAGTGGGGAAAGCTTATACTTGGACCAAAAGGCAGAATATAGGAAACTACATGAAAACATGGATAATTCAGAGAAAATGACTGTAAACAGATGAGAACTTGGTTAGAACAGCTCAAAGAGATTCTCCAAGTCAGTTCTTAGTGTAGAAAAGGTAGTTAAGATCCTGGAAATCCTTAATTAAAGTTAAGATCACATGAAACACTGTATGATTCCAATATTCTTTACTAAAAGGAGACTAGAGTGCTAAATGTCTGTTATACAAGGCAGAATACCATTGCAATAGAGAAAGAAACACGTTCGGCAGCTTTGGAAAGCCTTACACTTCACTGAAATATAGTACTACACTGTATAACACACTTGAGAGACAATGTTCCCGAGCTGCCTCAGTTCATAACAGTGTGTAGGAAGTTGTTTGATAAAGTGGGCAAAGCTTATATACTTGGACCAGAAGGCAGAATCTAGGAAACTACATGAAAACATGGATAATTCAGAGAAAATGAGTGTAAACAGATGAAAACTTGTTTAGAACAGCTCAAAGAGATTCTGCAGTAAGTTCTTATTGTAGTGAAGGTAGCTAAGATCCGGGAAATCCTTAGTTCATGTTAAGATCACATGAAACACTGTACGAATCCTATATTCTTTACTTAAAGGAGACTAGAGTGGTAAATGTGTGTTATACAAGGCAGAATACCATTGAAATAGAGAAAGAAACACGTTCGGCAGCTTTGGAAAGCCTTACACTTCACTGAAATGTAGTACGACACTCTATAACACAGTTGAGAGACAATGTGCCCGAGCTGCCTCAGTTCATAACAGTGTGTAGGAAGTTGTTTGATAAAGTGGGCAAAGCTTATACTTGCACCAGAAGGCAGAAAATAGGAAACTACATGAAAACATGGATAATTCAGAGAAAATGACTGTAAACAGATGAGACCTTGTTTAGAACAGCTCAAAGAGATTCTCCAGTCAGTTCTTAGTGTAGTCAAGGTAGCTAAGATCCGGGAAATCCTTAATTAGAGTTAAGATCAAATGAAACACTGCATGAATCTTATATTCTTTACTTAAAGGAGACTAGAGTGGTAAATGTGTGTTATACAAGGCAGAATACCATTGAAATAGAGAAAGAAACACCTTCGGCAGCTTTGGAATTCACTGAAATATAGTACTACACTCTATAACACAGTTGAGAGACAATATTCCCGAGCTGCCTCAGTTCATAACAGTGTGTAGGAAGTTGTTTGATAAAGTGGGCAAAGCTTATACTTGGACCAGAAGGCAGAATATAGGAAACTACATGAAAACATGGATAATTCATAGAAAATGACTGTAAACAGATGAGAACTTGTTTAGAACAGCTCAAAGGGATTCTCCAGTCAGTTCTTAGTGTAGTCAAGGTAGCTAAGATCCGGGAAATCCTTAATTCGAGTTAAGATCAAATGAAACACTGCATGAATCCTATATTCTTTACTTAAAGGAGACTAGAGTGGTAAATGTGTGTTATACAAGGCAGAACACCATTGAAATAGAGAAAGAAACACGTTCGGCATCTTTGGAACGCCTTACACTTCACTGAAATGTAGTACTACACTCTATAACACAGTTGAGAGACAATGTTCCCGAGCTGCCTCAGTTCATAACAGTGTGGAGGAAGTTGTTTGATAAAGTGGGCAAAGCTTATACTCGGACCAGAAGGCAGAATATAGGAAACTACATGAAAACATGGATAGTTCAGAGAAAATGACTGTAAACAGATGAGAACTTGTTTAGAACAGCTCAAAGAGATTCTCCAGTCAGTTCTTAGTGTAGTCAAGGTAGCTAAGATCCGGGAAATCCTTAATTAGAGTTAAGATCAAATGAAACACGGCATGAATCCTATATTCTTTACTTAAAGGAGACTAGAGTGGTAAATGTGTGTTATACAAGGCAGAATACCATTGAAATAGAGAAAGAAACACCTTCGGCAGCTTTGGAATTCACTGAAATATAGTACTACACTCTATAACACAGTTGAGAGACAATGTTCCCGAGCTGCCTCAGTTCATAACAGTTTGTAGCAAGTTGTTTGATAAAGTGGGCAAAGCTTATACTCGGACCAGAAGGCAGAAAATAGGAAACTACATGAAAACATGGATAATTCAGAGAAAATGACTGTAAACAGATGAGAACTTGTTTAGAACAGCTCAAAGAGATTTTCCAGTCAGTTCTTAGTGTAGTCAAGGTAGCTAAGATCCGGGAAATCCTTAATTAGAGTTAAGATCAAATGAAACACTGCATGAATCTTATATTCTTTACTTAAAGGAGACTAGAGTGGTAAATGTGTGTTATACAAGGCAGAATACCATTGAAATAGAGAAAGAAACACCTTCGGCAGCTTTGGAATTCACTGAAATATAGTACTACACTCTATAACACAGTTGAGAGACAATATTCCCGAGCTGCCTCAGTTCATAACAGTGTGTAGGAAGTTGTTTGATAAAGTGGGCAAAGCTTATACTCGGACCAGAAGGCAGAATATATGAAACTACATGAAAACATGCATAAGTCATAGAAAATGACTGTAAACAGATGAGAACTTGTTTAGAACAGCTCAAAGAGATTCTCCAGTCAGTTCTTAGTGTGGTCAAGGTAGCTAAGATCCGGGAAATCCTTAATTAGATTTAAGATCAAATGAAACACTGCCTGAATCCTATATTCTTTACTTAAGGGAGACTAGAGTGGTAAATGTGTGTTATACAAGGCAGAATACCATTGAAATAGAGAAAGAAACACGTTCGGTATCTTTGGAACGCCTTACACTTCACTGAAATGTAGTACTACACTCTATAACACAGTTGAGAGACAATGTTCCCGAGCTGCCTCAGTTCATAACAGTGTGGAGGAAGTTGTTTGATAAAGTGGGTAAAGCTTATACTCAGACCAGAAGGCAGAATATAGGAAACTACATGAAAACATGGATAATTCAGAGAAAATGACTGTAAACAGATGAGAACTTGTTTAGAACAGCTCAAAGAGATTCTCCAGTCAGTTCTCAGTGTAGTCAAGGTAGCTAAGATCCGGGAAATCCTTAATTAGAGTTAAGATCAAATGAAACACGGCATGAATCCTATATTCTTTACTTAAAGGAGACTAGAGTGGTAAATGTGTGTTATACAAGGCAGAATACCATTGAAATAGAGAAAGAAACACCTTCGGCAGCTTTGGAATTCACTGAAATATAGTACTACACTCTATAACACAGTTGAGAGACAATGTTCCCGAGCTGCCTCAGTTCATAACAGTGTGTAGGAAGTTGTTTGATAAAGTGGGCAAAGCTTATACTCGGACCAGAAGGCAGAATATACGAAACTACATGAAAACATGGATAATTCAGAGAAAATGACTGTAAACAGATGAGAACTTGATTAGAACAGCTCAAAGAGATTCTCCAAGTCATTTCTTAGTGTAGAAAAGGTAGCTAAGATCCGGGAAATCCTTAATTCAAGTTAAGATCACATGAAACACTGTATGAATCCTATATTCTTTACTTAAAGGAGAATAGAGTGGTAAATGTGTGTTATACAAGGCAGAATACCATTGAAATAGAGAAAGAAACACGTTCGGCAGCTTTGGAAAGCCTTACACTTCACTGAAATGTAGTACTACACTCTATAACACAGTTGAGAGACAATGTTCCCGAGCTGCCTCAGTTCATAACAGTGTGTAGGAAGTTGTTTGATAAAGTGGGCAAAGCTTTTACTTGGACCAGAAGGCAGAATATAGGAAACTACATGAAAACTTGGATAATTTGGAGAAAGTGACTGTAAACAGATGAGAACTTGTTTAGAACAGCTCAAAGAGATTCTCCAAGTCAGTTTTTAGTGTAGAAAAGGTAGCTAAGATCTGGGAAATCCTTAATTCAAGTTAAGATGACATGAAACACTGTATGAATCCTATATTCTTTACTTAAAGGAGACTAGAGTGGTAAATGTGTGTTATACAAGGCAGAATACAATTGAAATAGAGAAAGAAACACGTTCGGCAGCTTTGGAAAGCCTTACACTTCACTGAAATGTAGTACTACACTCTATAACACAGTTGAGAGACAATGTTCCTGAGCTGCCTCAGTTCATAACAGTGTGTAGGAAGTTGTTTGATAAAGTGGGGAAAGCTTATACTTGGACCAGAAGGCAGAATATAGGAAACTACAAGAAAACATGGATAATTCAGAGAAAATGACTGTAAACAGATGAGAACTTGTTTAGAACAGCTCAAAGAGATTCTGCAGTCAGTTCTTATTGTAGTGAAGGTAGCTAAGATCCGGGAAATCCTTAGTTCATGTTAAGATCACATGAAACACTGTACGAATCCTATATTCTTTACTTAAAGGAGACTAGAGTGGTAAATGTGTGTTATACACGGCAGAATACCATTGAAATAGAGATAGAAACACGTTCGGCAGCTTTGGAAAGCCTTACACTTCACTGAAATGTAGTACGACACTCTATAACACAGATGAGAGACAATGTTCCCGAGCTGCCTCAGTTCATAACAGTGTGTAGGAAGTTGTTTGATAAAGTGGGCAAAGCTTATACTTGGACCAGAAGGCAGAATGTAGGAAACTACATGAAAACATGGATAATTCAGAGAAAATGACTGTAAACAGATGAGAACTTGTTTAGAACAGCTCAAAGAGATTCTCCAGTCAGTTCTTAGTGTAGTCAAGGTAGCTAAGATCCGGGAAATCCTTAATTAGAGTTAAGATCAAATGAAACACTGCATTAATCTTATATTCTTTACTTAAAGGAGACTAGAGTGGTAAATGTGTGTTATACAAGGCAGAATACCATTGAAATAGAGAAAGAAACACCTTCGGCAGCTTTGGAATTCACTGAAATGTAGTACTACACTCTATAACACAGTTGAGACACAATGTTCCCGAGCTGCCTCAGTTCATAAGTGTGTAGGAAGTTGTTTGATAAAGTGGGCAAAGCTTATACTCGGACCAGAAGGCAGAATATAGGAAACTACATGAAAACATGGATAATTCAGAGAAAATGACTGTAAACAGATGAGAACTTCTTTAGAACAGCTCAAAGAGATTCTCCAAGTCAGTTCTTAGTGTAGAAAAGGTAGCTAAGATCAGGGAAATCCTTAATTCATGTTAAGATGACATGAAACACTGTATGAATCCTATATTCTTTACTTAATGGAGACTAGAGTGGTAAATGTGTGTTATACAAGGCAGAATACCATTGAAATAGAGAAAGGAACAGGTTCGGCAGCTTTGTAAAGCCTTACACTTCACTGAAATGTAGTACTACACTCTATAACACAGTTGAGAGACAATGTTCCCGAGCTGCCTCAGTTCATAACAGTGTGTAGGAAGTTGTTTCATAAATTGGGAAAAGCTTATACTTGGACCAGAAGGCAGAATATAGGAAACTACATGAAAAGATGGATAATTCGGAGAAAATCACTGTAAACAGATGAGAACTTGTTTAGAACAGCTCAAAGAGATCCTCCAAGTCAGTTCTTAGTGTAGAAAAGGTAGCTAAGATCCGGGAAATCCTTAACTCAAGTTAAGATCACATGAAACACTGTATGAATCCTATATTCTTTACTTAAAGGAGACTAGAGTGGTAAATGTGTATTATACAAGGCAGAATACCTTTGAAATAGAGAAAGAAACACGGTCGGCAGCATTGGAATTCACTGAAATATAGTACTACACTCTATAACACAGTTGAGAGACAATGTTCCCGAGCTGCCTCAGTTCATAACAGTGTGTAGGAAGTTGTTTGATAAAGTGGGCAAAGCTTATACTTGGACCAGAAGGCAGAATATAGGAAACTACATGAAAACATGGATAATTCAGAAAAAATGACTGTGAACAGATGAGAACTTGTTTAGAACAGCTCAAAAAGATTCTCAGGTCAGTTCTTAGTGTAGTAAAGGTAGCTAAGATCGGGAAATCCTTCATTCGAGTTAAGATCACATGAAACACTGTAAGAATCCTATATTCTTTACTTAAAGTTGACTAGAGTGGTAAATGTGTGTTATACAAGGCAGAATACCATTGAAATAGAGAAAGAAACACGTTCGGCAGCTTTGGAATTCACTGAAATATAGTACTACACTCTATAACACAGTTGAGAGACAATATTCCCGAGCTGCCTCAGTTCATAACAGTGTGTAGGAAGTTGTTTGATAAAGTGGGCAAAGCTTATACTTGGACCAGAAGGCAGAATATAGGAAACTACATGAAAACATGGATAATTCATAGAAAATGACTGTAAACAGATGAGAACTTGTTTAGAACAGCTCAAAGGGATTCTCCAGTCAGTTCTTAGTGTAGTCAAGGTAGCTAAGATCCGGGAAATCCTTAATTCAAGTTAAAATGACATGAAACACTGTATGAATCCTATATTCTTTACTTAAAGGAGACTAGAGTGGTAAATGTGTGTTATACAAGGCAGAATAACATTGAAATAGAGAAAGAAACACGTTCGGCATCTTTGGAACGCCTTACACTTCACTGAAATGTAGTACTACACTCTATAACACAGTTGAGAGACAATGTTCCCGAGCTGCCTCAGTTCATAACAGTGTGGAGGAAGTTGTTTGATAAAGTGGGCAAAGCTTATACTCGGACCAGAAGGCAGAATATAGGAAACTACATGAAAACATGGATAATTCAGAGAAAATGACTGTAAACAGATGAGAACTTGTTTAGAACAGCTCAAAGAGATTCTCCAGTCAGTTCTTAGTGTAGTCAAGGTAGCTAAGATCCGGGAAATCCTTAATTAGAGTTAAGATCAAATGAAACACTGCATGACTCTTATATTCTTTACTTAAAGGAGACTAGAGTGGTAAATGTGTGTTATACAAGGCAGAATACCATTGAAATAGAGAAAGAAACACCTTCGGCAGCTTTGGAATTCACTGAAATATAGTACTACACTCTATAACACAGTTGAGAGACAATATTCCCGAGCTGCCTCAGTTCATAACAGTGTGTAGGAAGTTGTTTGATAAAGTGGGCAAAGCTTATACTCGGACCAGAAGGCAGAATATATGAAACTACATGAAAACATGCATAAGTCATAGAAAATGACTGTAAACAGATGAGAACTTGTTTAGAACAGCTCAAAGAGATTCTCCAGTCAGTTCTTAGTGTGGTCAAGGTAGCTAAGATCCGGGAAATCCTTAATTAGATTTAAGATCAAATGAAACACTGCATGAATCCTATATTCTTTACTTAAGGGAGACTAGAGTGGTAAATGTGTGTTATACAAGGCAGAATACCATTGAAATAGAGAAAGAAACACGTTCGGTATCTTTGGAACGCCTTACACTTCACTGAAATGTAGTACTACACTCTATAACACAGTTGAGAGACAATGTTCCCGAGCTGCCTCAGTTCATAACAGTGTGGAGGAAGTTGTTTGATAAAGTGGGTAAAGCTTATACTCAGACCAGAAGGCAGAATATAGGAAACTACATGAAAACATGGATAATTCAGAGAAAATGACTGTAAACAGATGAGAACTTGTTTAGAACAGCTCAAAGAGATTCTCCAGTCAGTTCTCAGTGTAGTCAAGGTAGCTAAGATCCGGGAAATCCTTAATTAGAGTTAAGATCAAATGAAACACGGCATGAATCCTATATTCTTTACTTAAAGGAGACTAGAGTGGTAAATGTGTGTTATACAAGGCAGAATACCATTGAAATAGAGAAAGAAACACCTTCGGCAGCTTTGGAATTCACTGAAATATAGTACTACACTCTATAACACAGTTGAGAGACAATGTTCCCGAGCTGCCTCAGTTCATAACAGTGTGTAGGAAGTTGTTTGATAAAGTGGGCAAAGCTTATACTCGGACCAGAAGGCAGAATATACGAAACTACATGAAAACATGGATAATTCAGAGAAAATGACTGTAAACAGATGAGAACTTGATTAGAACAGCTCAAAGAGATTCTCCAAGTCATTTCTTAGTGTAGAAAAGGTAGCTAAGATCCGGGAAATCCTTAATTCAAGTTAAGATCACATGAAACACTGTATGAATCCTATATTCTTTACTTAAAGGAGAATAGAGTGGTAAATGTGTGTTATACAAGGCAGAATACCATTGAAATAGAGAAAGAAACACGTTCGGCAGCTTTGGAAAGCCTTACACTTCACTGAAATGTAGTACTACACTCTATAACACAGTTGAGAGACAATGTTCCCGAGCTGCCTCAGTTCATAACAGTGTGTAGGAAGTTGTTTGATAAAGTGGGCAAAGCTTTTACTTGGACCAGAAGGCAGAATATAGGAAACTACATGAAAACTTGGATAATTTGGAGAAAGTGACTGTAAACAGATGAGAACTTGTTTAGAACAGCTCAAAGAGATTCTCCAAGTCAGTTTTTAGTGTAGAAAAGGTAGCTAAGATCTGGGAAATCCTTAATTCAAGTTAAGATGACATGAAACACTGTATGAATCCTATATTCTTTACTTAAAGGAGACTAGAGTGGTAAATGTGTGTTATACAAGGCAGAATACAATTGAAATAGAGAAAGAAACACGTTCGGCAGCTTTGGAAAGCCTTACACTTCACTGAAATGTAGTACTACACTCTATAACACAGTTGAGAGACAATGTTCCTGAGCTGCCTCAGTTCATAACAGTGTGTAGGAAGTTGTTTGATAAAGTGGGGAAAGCTTATACTTGGACCAGAAGGCAGAATATAGGAAACTACAAGAAAACATGGATAATTCAGAGAAAATGACTGTAAACAGATGAGAACTTGTTTAGAACAGCTCAAAGAGATTCTGCAGTCAGTTCTTATTGTAGTGAAGGTAGCTAAGATCCGGGAAATCCTTAGTTCATGTTAAGATCACATGAAACACTGTACGAATCCTATATTCTTTACTTAAAGGAGACTAGAGTGGTAAATGTGTGTTATACACGGCAGAATACCATTGAAATAGAGATAGAAACACGTTCGGCA
The DNA here is from genome assembly GCF_964339955.1 of Pipistrellus hanaki. Taxonomy (NCBI): domain Eukaryota; kingdom Metazoa; phylum Chordata; class Mammalia; order Chiroptera; family Vespertilionidae; genus Pipistrellus; species Pipistrellus hanaki. The sequence goes on along the minus strand of NW_028182283.1, from coordinate 156,370 downwards.
GCTTTGGAAAGCCTTACACTTCACTGAAATGTAGTACGACACTCTATAACACAGATGAGAGACAATGTTCCCGAGCTGCCTCAGTTCATAACAGTGTGTAGGAAGTTGTTTGATAAAGTGGGCAAAGCTTATACTTGGACCAGAAGGCAGAATGTAGGAAACTACATGAAAACATGGATAATTCAGAGAAAATGACTGTAAACAGATGAGAACTTGTTTAGAACAGCTCAAAGAGATTCTCCAGTCAGTTCTTAGTGTAGTCAAGGTAGCTAAGATCCGGGAAATCCTTAATTAGAGTTAAGATCAAATGAAACACTGCATTAATCTTATATTCTTTACTTAAAGGAGACTAGAGTGGTAAATGTGTGTTATACAAGGCAGAATACCATTGAAATAGAGAAAGAAACACCTTCGGCAGCTTTGGAATTCACTGAAATGTAGTACTACACTCTATAACACAGTTGAGACACAATGTTCCCGAGCTGCCTCAGTTCATAAGTGTGTAGGAAGTTGTTTGATAAAGTGGGCAAAGCTTATACTCGGACCAGAAGGCAGAATATAGGAAACTACATGAAAACATGGATAATTCAGAGAAAATGACTGTAAACAGATGAGAACTTCTTTAGAACAGCTCAAAGAGATTCTCCAAGTCAGTTCTTAGTGTAGAAAAGGTAGCTAAGATCAGGGAAATCCTTAATTCATGTTAAGATGACATGAAACACTGTATGAATCCTATATTCTTTACTTAATGGAGACTAGAGTGGTAAATGTGTGTTATACAAGGCAGAATACCATTGAAATAGAGAAAGAAACACGGTCGGCAGCATTGGAATTCACTGAAATATAGTACTACACTCTATAACACAGTTGAGAGACAATGTTCCCGAGCTGCCTCAGTTCATAACAGTGTGTAGGAAGTTGTTTGATAAAGTGGGCAAAGCTTATACTTGGACCAGAAGGCAGAATATAGGAAACTACATGAAAACATGGATAATTCAGAAAAAATGACTGTGAACAGATGAGAACTTGTTTAGAACAGCTCAAAAAGATTCTCAGGTCAGTTCTTAGTGTAGTAAAGGTAGCTAAGATCGGGAAATCCTTCATTCGAGTTAAGATCACATGAAACACTGTAAGAATCCTATATTCTTTACTTAAAGTTGACTAGAGTGGTAAATGTGTGTTATACAAGGCAGAATACCATTGAAATAGAGAAAGAAACACTTTCGGCAGCTTTGGAATTCACTGAAATATAGTACTACACTCTATAACACAGTTGAGAGACAATATTCCCGAGCTGCCTCAGTTCATAACAGTGTGTAGGAAGTTGTTTGATAAAGTGGGCAAAGCTTATACTTGGACCAGAAGGCAGAATATAGGAAACTACATGAAAACATGGATAATTCATAGAAAATGACTGTAAACAGATGAGAACTTGTTTAGAACAGCTCAAAGGGATTCTCCAGTCAGTTCTTAGTGTAGTCAAGGTAGCTAAGATCCGGGAAATCCTTAATTCAAGTTAAAATGACATGAAACACTGTATGAATCCTATATTCTTTACTTAAAGGAGACTAGAGTGGTAAATGTGTGTTATACAAGGCAGAATAACATTGAAATAGAGAAAGAAACACGTTCGGCATCTTTGGAACGCCTTACACTTCACTGAAATGTAGTACTACACTCTATAACACAGTTGAGAGACAATGTTCCCGAGCTGCCTCAGTTCATAACAGTGTGGAGGAAGTTGTTTGATAAAGTGGGCAAAGCTTATACTCGGACCAGAAGGCAGAATATAGGAAACTACATGAAAACATGGATAATTCAGAGAAAATGACTGTAAACAGATGAGAACTTGTTTAGAACAGCTCAAAGAGATTCTCCAGTCAGTTCTTAGTGTAGTCAAGGTAGCTAAGATCCGGGAAATCCTTAATTAGAGTTAAGATCAAATGAAACACGGCATGATTCCTATATTCTTTACTTAAAGGAGACTAGAGTGGTAAATGTGTGTTATACAAGGCAGAATACCATTGAAATAGAGTAAGAAACACCTTCCGCAGCTTTGGAATTCACTGAAATATAGTACTACACTCTATAACACAGTTGAGAGACAATGTTCCCGAGCTGCCTCAGTTCATAACAGTGTGTAGGAAGTTGTTTGATAAAGTGGGCAAAGCTTATACTTGGACCAGAAGGCAGAATATAGGAAACTACATGAAAACTTGGATAATTTGGAGAAAGTGACTGTAAACAGATGAGAACTTGTTTAAAACAGCTCAAAGAGATTCTCCAAGTCAGTTTTTAGTGTAGAAAAGGTAGCTAAGATCCGGGAAATCCTTAATTAAAGTTAAGATGACATGAAACACTGTATGAATCCTATATTCTTTACTTAAAGGAGACTAGAGTGGTAAATGTGTGTTATACAAGGCAGAATACAATTGAAATAGAGAAAGAAACACGTTCGGCAGCTTTGGAAAGCCTTACACTTCACTGAAATGTAGTACTACACTCTATAACACAGTTGAGAGACAATGTTCCTGAGCTGCCTCAGTTCATAACAGTGTGTAGGAAGTTGTTTGATAAAGTGGGGAAAGCTTATACTTGGACCAAAAGGCAGAATATAGGAAACTACATGAAAACATGGATAATTCAGAGAAAATGGCTGTAAACAGATGAGAACTTGGTTAGAACAGCTCAAAGAGATTCTCCAAGTCAGTTCTTAGTGTAGAAAAGGTAGTTAAGATCCTGGAAATCCTTAATTAAAGTTAAGATCACATGAAACACTGTATGATTCCAATATTCTTTACTAAAAGGAGACTAGAGTGCTAAATGTCTGTTATACAAGGCAGAATACCATTGCAATAGAGAAAGAAACACGTTCGGCAGCTTTGGAAAGCCTTACACTTCACTGAAATATAGTACTACACTGTATAACACACTTGAGAGACAATGTTCCCGAGCTGCCTCAGTTCATAACAGTGTGTAGGAAGTTGTTTGATAAAGTGGGCAAAGCTTATATACTTGGACCAGAAGGCAGAATATAGGAAACTACATGAAAACATGGATAATTCAGAGAAAATGAGTGTAAACATATGAAAACTTGTTTAGAACAGCTCAAAGAGATTCTGCAGTAAGTTCTTATTGTAGTGAAGGTAGCTAAGATCCGGGAAATCCTTAGTTCATGTTAAGATCACATGAAACACTGTACGAATCCTATATTCTTTACTTAAAGGAGACTAGAGTGGTAAATGTGTGTTATACAAGGCAGAATACCATTGAAATAGAGAAAGAAACACGTTCGGCAGCTTTGGAAAGCCTTACACTTCACTGAAATGTAGTACGACACTCTATAACACAGTTGAGAGACAATGTGCCCGAGCTGCCTCAGTTCATAACAGTGTGGAGGAAGTTGTTTGATAAAGTGGGCAAAGCTTATACTCGGACCAGAAGGCAGAATATAGGAAACTACATGAAAACATGGATAATTCAGAGAAAATGACTGTAAACAGATGAGAACTTGTTTAGAACAGCTCAAAGAGATTCTCCAGTCAGTTCTTAGTGTAGTCAAGGTAGCTAAGATCCGGGAAATCCTTAATTAGAGTTAAGATCAAATGAAACACGGCATGATTCCTATATTCTTTACTTAAAGGAGACTAGAGTGGTAAATGTGTGTTATACAAGGCAGAATACCATTGAAATAGAGTAAGAAACACCTTCCGCAGCTTTGGAATTCACTGAAATATAGTACTACACTCTATAACACAGTTGAGAGACAATGTTCCCGAGCTGCCTCAGTTCATAACAGTGTGTAGGAAGTTGTTTGATAAAGTGGGCAAAGCTTATACTTGGACCAGAAGGCAGAATATAGGAAACTACATGAAAACTTGGATAATTTGGAGAAAGTGACTGTAAACAGATGAGAACTTGTTTAAAACAGCTCAAAGAGATTCTCCAAGTCAGTTTTTAGTGTAGAAAAGGTAGCTAAGATCCGGGAAATCCTTAATTAAAGTTGAGATGACATGAAACACTGTATGAATCCTATATTCTTTACTTAAAGGAGACTAGAGTGGTAAATGTGTGTTATACAAGGCAGAATACAATTGAAATAGAGAAAGAAACACATTCGGCAGCTTTGGAAAGCCTTACACTTCACTGAAATGTAGTACTACACTCTATAACACAGTTGAGAGACAATGTTCCTGAGCTGCCTCAGTTCATGACTGTGTGTAGGAAGTTGTTTGATAAAGTGGGGAAAGCTTATACTTGGACCAAAAGGCAGAATATAGGAAACTACATGAAAACATGGATAATTCAGAGAAAATGACTGTAAACAGATGAGAACTTGGTTAGAACAGCTCAAAGAGATTCTCCAAGTCAGTTCTTAGTGTAGAAAAGGTAGTTAAGATCCTGGAAATCCTTAATTAAAGTTAAGATCACATGAAACACTGTATGATTCCAATATTCTTTACTAAAAGGAGACTAGAGTGCTAAATGTCTGTTATACAAGGCAGAATACCATTGCAATAGAGAAAGAAACACGTTAGGCAGCTTTGGAAAGCCTTACACTTCACTGAAATATAGTACTACACTGTATAACACACTTGAGAGACAATGTTCCCGAGCTGCCTCAGTTCATAACAGTGTGTAGGAAGTTGTTTGATAAAGTGGGCAAAGCTTATATACTTGGACCAGAAGGCAGAATATAGGAAACTACATGAAAACATGGATAATTCAGAGAAAATGAGTGTAAACAGATGAAAACTTGTTTAGAACAGCTGAAAGAGATTCTCCAAGTCAATTCTTAGTGTAGAAAGGGTAGCTAAGATCCTGGAAGACACCCTGTGAGCAGAGGGCTATGTGCCTTTACATCCCAGTGGTGGGGGCTATTCCTCTGTGTTTGGGAGCAGGGCCAACTGGCTGGCGCTGCTGGCTCATTGGTCCAATGGACCAGGGGCGTGGTTTCCGGAACCAGGAGGCGGGCCCAGGCCCACAGCTGAGCCCCGTCAAGTCAAGGAGGGTGCGGGGCCAGGTGAGCAGCTGGAGGCAGTTTTGGGATAACGGGGGCGGGGCCAGGTGAACAGCCTGAAGTGGTGAGGTAAGCAGCAGAGAGGGTTGCGGGCAGGGACACGGTTGACCAGCAGGCGGGTCTGCCGGCGGCAGGGACCTAAAGAGGGCGCCCGGCGGCTTGGCTGTCAGCTTAGCTGACCAGCGGGAAGCTGTCAAGGGAAGAGTGGGTTGGGGCCGGTGTCAAAAGCTGGAGGTGATCCAGTGGGGAAGGCCCTGGGGCCCGGTGAAGGTGCCCCAGGAGCGCAAAGTGATTTTCTCGCACTTGACACAGCTGAATCACCCTTGTCAAAGACTAACCCTAACCCTAAAACTAAGCCTATCCCTCAACCTAACCCTCACCAGTGGCTAAGGCCCTGGGGCCCTGTGAAACCTGGACGAGGGTCTCAAGTGCCCACAAAAGCCTCACCTGCCTGAGCTTCAGACTGGATGCCAGCAAGAGGGTCCCTTGTCCTCAGGGCAGGGCGTTCCAGGCGAATGGGGCGGAAAGCAGGCCCCCGGGGCCGGGCCACCAGACCAGTCAGAACCTCCGGAGGGGCCGGGGAGGTGGCCCCACAGTGGAAAGTGATAATTTCTCAGACTTGACACAGCTCTCTCCCGGTTGTCAAAGCCCATAGGCAGGTCTGTGGGCGTCCCAGGACAGTCTGCTCTGAGCTGCCCTTTGGTGGGAGCGATGGAGGCCGGGGCGGGGGGGTTAGAGGGCCGGCCCCGAGGCTCATGGAGGCCCCGGGGTGTCCTGAAGGGAGGCACCTCCCCGGCCCCTCCGGAGGTTCTGACTGGTCTGGTGGTCTGGTCTGCCCACGCTTGGGGACCTGGGAGGCACACTGTGAGCAGAGGGCTATGCGCCTTTACATCCCTGTGGTGGGGGCTATTCCTCTGTGTTTGGGAGCAGGGCAGACCGGCTGGCGCTGCTCGCTCATTGGTCGAATGGACCAGGGGCGTGGTTTCCGGAACCAGGAGGCGCGCCCAGGCCCACAGCTGAGCCCGGTCAAGTCAAGGAGGGGGCGGGGCCGGGTGAGCAGCTGGAGGCGGTCACGGGATCACGGGGGTGGGGCCAGGTGAACAGCCTGAAGTGGTGAGGTAAGCAGGAGAGAGGGTCGCGGGCAGGGACACGGGTGACCAGCAGGCGGGTCTGCCGGCGGCAGGGACTAAAGAGTGCGCCCGGCGGCTTGGCCGGCCGCTTAGCTGACCGGCGGGAAGCCGTCAAGGGAAGAGTGGGTTGGGGCCGGTGTCAAAAGCTGGAGGTGGTCCAGTGGGGAAGGCCCTGGGGCCCGGTGAAGGTGCCCCAGGAGCGCAAAGTGACTTTCTCGGACTTGACACAGCTCTATCCCCGTTGTCAAAGACTAACCCTAACCCTAAAACTAAGCCTATCCCTCAACCTAACCCTCACCAGTGGCTAAGGCCCTGGGGCCCTGTGAAACCTGGACGAGGGTCTCGAGTGCCCACAAAAGCCTCACCTGCCTGAGCTTCAGACTGGATGCCAGCAAGAGGGACCCTTGTCCTCAGGGCAGGGCGTTCCAGGCGAATGGGGCGGAAAGCAGGCCCCCGGGGCCGGGCCACCACACCAGTCAGAAAATCCTGAGGGGCCGGGGAGGTGCCCCCACAGTGGAAAGTGATAATTTCTCGAACTTGACACAGCTCTCTCCCGGTTGTCAAAGCCCATAGGCAGGGCTGTGGGCGTCCCAGGACACGCTGCTCTGAGCTGCCCTTTGGTGGGAGCGATGGGGGCCGGGGCGGGGGGGGGGGGGTTAGAGGGCCGGCCCCGAGGCTCATGGAGGCCCCTCCCTGGGTGTCCTGAAGGGAGGGCTGGCTGGTCTGCCCACGCTTGGGGACCTGGGAGGCACCCTGTGAGCAGAGGGCTATGCGCCTTTACATCCCAGTGGTGGGGGCTATTCCTCTGTGTTTGGGAGCAGGGCAGACCGGCTGGCGCTGCTCGCTCATTGGTCGAATGGACCAGGGGCGTGGTTTCCGGAACCAGGACGCGGGCCCAGGCCCACAGCTGAGCCCGGTCAAGTCAAGGAGGGGGCGGGGCCGGGTGAGCAGCTGGAGGCGGTCACGGGATCACGGGGGCGGGGCCAGGTGAACAGCCTGAAGTGGTGAGGTAAGCAGGAGAGAGGGTTGCGGGCAGGGACACGGGTGACCAGCCGGCGGGTCTGCCGGCGGCAGGGACCTAAAGAGGGGGCCCGGCGGCTTGGCCGGCCGCTTAGCTGACAGGCGGGAAGCCGTCAAGGGAAGAGTGGGTTGGGGCCGGTGTGAAAAGCTGGAGGTGGTCCAGTGGGGAAGGCCCTGGGGCCCGGTGAAGGTGCCCCAGGAGCGCAAAGGGACTTTCTCGGACTTGACACAGCTCTATCCCCGTTGTCAAAGACTAACCCTAACCCTAAAACTAAGCCTATCCCTCAACTTAACCCTCACCAGTGGCTAAGGCCCTGGGGCCCTGTGTAACCTGGACGAGGGTCTCGAGTGCCCAGAAAAGCCTCACCTGCCTGAGCTTCAGACTGGATGCCAGCAAGAGGGACCCTTGTCCTCAGGGCAGGGCGTTCCAGGCGAATGGGGCGGAAAGCAGGCCCCCGGGGCCGGGCCACCAGACCAGTCAGAAAATCCTGAGGGGCCGGGGAGGTGCCCCCACAGTGGAAAGTGATAATTTCTCGGACTTGACACAGCTCTCTCCCGGTTGTCAAAGCCCATAGGCAGGGCTGTGGGCGTCCCAGGACACTCTGCTCTGAGCTGCCCTTTGGTGGGAGTGATGGGGGCCGGGGCGGGGGGGGGTTAGAGGGCCGGCCCCGAGGCTCATGGAGGCCCCTCCCTGGGTGTCCTGAAGGGAGGGCTGGCTGGTCTGCCCACGCTTGGGGACCTGGGAGGCACCCTGTGAGCGGAGGGCTATGCGCCTTTACATCCCAGTGGTGGGGGCTATTCCTCTGTGTTTGGGAGCAGGGCAGACCGGCTGGCGCTGCTCGCTCATTGGTCGAATGGACCAGGGGCGTGGTTTCCGGAACCAGGAGGCGCGCCCAGGCCCACAGCTGAGCCCGGTCAAGTCAAGGAGGGGGCGGGGCCGGGTGAGCAGCTGGAGGCGGTCACGGGATCACGGGGGCGGGGCCAGGTGAACAGCCTGAAGTGGTGAGGTAAGCAGGAGAGAGGGTGGCGGGCAGGGACACGGGTGACCAGCAGGCGGGTCTGCCGGCGGCAGGGACTAAAGAGTGCGCCCGGCGGCTTGGCCGGCCGCTTAGCTGACCGGCGGGAAGCCGTCAAGGGAAGAGTGGGTTGGGGCCGGTGTCAAAAGCTGGAGGTGGTCCAGTGGGGAAGGCCCTGGGGCCCGGTGAAGGTGCCCCAGGAGCGCAAAGGGACTTTCTCGGACTTGACACAGCTCTATCCCCGTTGTCAAAGACTAACCCTAACCCTAAAACTAAGCCTATCCCTCAACCTAACCCTCACCAGTGGCTAAGGCCCTGGGGCCCTGTGAAACCTGGACGAGGGTCTCGAGTGCCCACAAAAGCCTCACCTGCCTGAGCTTCAGACTGGATGCCAGCAAGAGGGACCCTTGTCCTCAGGGCAGGGCGTTCCAGGCGAATGGTGCGGAAAGCAGGCCCCCGGGGCCGGGCCACCACACCAGTCAGAAAATCCTGAGGGGCCGGGGAGGTGCCCCCACAGTGGAAAGTGATAATTTCTCGAACTTGACACAGCTCTCTCCCGGTTGTCAAAGCCCATAGGCAGGGCTGTGGGCGTCCCAGGACACGCTGCTCTGAGCTGCCCTTTGGTGGGAGCGATGGGGGCCGGGGCGGGGGGGGGGGGGTTAGAGGGCCGGCCCCGAGGCTCATGGAGGCCCCTCCCTGGGTGTCCTGAAGGGAGGGCTGGCTGGTCTGCCCACGCTTGGGGACCTGGGAGGCACCCTGTGAGCAGAGGGCTATGCGCCTTTACATCCCAGTGGTGGGGGCTATTCCTCTGTGTTTGGGAGCAGGGCAGACCGGCTGGCGCTGCTCGCTCATTGGTCGAATGGACCAGGGGCGTGGTTTCCGGAACCAGGAGGCGGGCCCAGGCCCACAGCTGAGCCTGGTCAAGTCAAGGAGGGGGCGGGGCCGGGTGAGCAGCTGGAGGCGGTCACGGGATCACGGGGGCGGGGCCAGGTGAACAGCCTGAAGTGGTGAGGTAAGCAGGAGAGAGGGTCGCGGGCAGGGACACGGGTGACCAGCCGGCGGGTCTGCCGGCGGCAGGGACCTAAAGAGGGGGCCCGGCGGCTTGGCCGGCCGCTTAGCTGACAGGCGGGAAGCCGTCAAGGGAAGAGTGGGTTGGGGCCGGTGTGAAAAGCTGGAGGTGGTCCAGTGGGGAAGGCCCTGGGGCCCGGTGAAGGTGCCCCAGGAGCGCAAAGGGACTTTCTCGGACTTGACACAGCTCTATCCCCGTTGTCAAAGACTAACCCTAACCCTAAAACTAAGCCTATCCCTCAACTTAACCCTCACCAGTGGCTAAGGCCCTGGGGCCCTGTGTAACCTGGACGAGGGTCTCGAGTGCCCAGAAAAGCCTCACCTGCCTGAGCTTCAGACTGGATGCCAGCAAGAGGGACCCTTGTCCTCCGGGCAGGGCGTTCCAGGCGAATGGGGCGGAAAGCAGGCCCCCGGGGCCGGGCCACCAGACCAGTCAGAAAATCCTGAGGGGCCGGGGAGGTGCCCCCACAGTGGAAAGTGATAATTTCTCGGACTTGACACAGCTCTCTCCCGGTTGTCAAAGCCCATAGGCAGGGCTGTGGGCGTCCCAGGACACTCTGCTCTGAGCTGCCCTTTGGTGGGAGTGATGGGGGCCGGGGCGGGGGGGGGTTAGAGGGCCGGCCCCGAGGCTCATGGAGGCCCCTCCCTGGGTGTCCTGAAGGGAGGGCTGGCTGGTCTGCCCACGCTTGGGGACCTGGGAGGCACCCTGTGAGCGGAGGGCTATGCGCCTTTACATCCCAGTGGTGGGGGCTATTCCTCTGTGTTTGGGAGCAGGGCAGACCGGCTGGCGCTGCTCGCTCATTGGTCGAATGGACCAGGGGCGTGGTTTCCGGAACCAGGAGGCGCGCCCAGGCCCACAGCTGAGCCCGGTCAAGTCAAGGAGGGGGCGGGGCCGGGTGAGCAGCTGGAGGCGGTCACGGGATCACGGGGGCGGGGCCAGGTGAACAGCCTGAAGTGGTGAGGTAAGCAGGAGAGAGGGTGGCGGGCAGGGACACGGGTGACCAGCAGGCGGGTCTGCCGGCGGCAGGGACTAAAGAGTGCGCCCGGCGGCTTGGCCGGCCGCTTAGCTGACCGGCGGGAAGCCGTCAAGGGAAGAGTGGGTTGGGGCCGGTGTCAAAAGCTGGAGGTGGTCCAGTGGGGAAGGCCCTGGGGCCCGGTGAAGGTGCCCCAGGAGCGCAAAGGGACTTTCTCGGACTTGACACAGCTCTATCCCCGTTGTCAAAGACTAACCCTAACCCTAAAACTAAGCCTATCCCTCAACCTAACCCTCACCAGTGGCTAAGGCCCTGGGGCCCTGTGAAACCTGGACGAGGGTCTCGAGTGCCCACAAAAGCCTCACCTGCCTGAGCTTCAGACTGGATGCCAGCAAGAGGGACCCTTGTCCTCAGGGCAGGGCGTTCCAGGCGAATGGTGCGGAAAGCAGGCCCCCGGGGCCGGGCCACCACACCAGTCAGAAAATCCTGAGGGGCCGGGGAGGTGCCCCCACAGTGGAAAGTGATAATTTCTCGAACTTGACACAGCTCTCTCCCGGTTGTCAAAGCCCATAGGCAGGGCTGTGGGCGTCCCAGGACACGCTGCTCTGAGCTGCCCTTTGGTGGGAGCGATGGGGGCCGGGGCGGGGGGGGGGGGTTAGAGGGCCGGCCCCGAGGCTCATGGAGGCCCCTCCCTGGGTGTCCTGAAGGGAGGGCTGGCTGGTCTGCCCACGCTTGGGGACCTGGGAGGCACCCTGTGAGCAGAGGGCTATGCGCCTTTACATCCCAGTGGTGGGGGCTATTCCTCTGTGTTTGGGAGCAGGGCAGACCGGCTGGCGCTGCTCGCTCATTGGTCGAATGGACCAGGGGCGTGGTTTCCGGAACCAGGAGGCGGGCCCAGGCCCACAGCTGAGCCTGGTCAAGTCAAGGAGGGGGCGGGGCCGGGTGAGCAGCTGGAGGCGGTCACGGGATCACGGGGGCGGGGCCAGGTGAACAGCCTGAAGTGGTGAGGTAAGCAGGAGAGAGGGTCGCGGGCAGGGACACGGGTGACCAGCCGGCGGGTCTGCCGGCGGCAGGGACCTAAAGAGGGGGCCCGGCGGCTTGGCCGGCCGCTTAGCTGACAGGCGGGAAGCCGTCAAGGGAAGAGTGGGTTGGGGCCGGTGTGAAAAGCCGGAGGTGGTCCAGTGGGGAAGGCCCTGGGGCCCGGTGAAGGTGCCCCAGGAGCGCAAAGGGACTTTCTCGGACTTGACACAGCTCTATCCCCGTTGTCAAAGACTAACCCTAACCCTAAAACTAAGCCTATCCCTCAACTTAACCCTCACCAGTGGCTAAGGCCCTGGGGCCCTGTGTAACCTGGACGAGGGTCTCGAGTGCCCAGAAAAGCCTCACCTGCCTGAGCTTCAGACTGGATGCCAGCAAGAGGGACCCTTGTCCTCAGGGCAGGGCGTTCCAGGCGAATGGGGCGGAAAGCAGGCCCCCGGGGCCGGGCCACCACACCAGTCAGAAAATCCTGAGGGGCCGGGGAGGTGCCCCCACAGTGGAAAGTGATAATTTCTCGGACTTGACACAGCTCTCTCCCGGTTGTCAAAGCCCATAGGCAGGGCTGTGGGCGTCCCAGGACACTCTGCTCTGAGCTGCCCTTTGGTGGGAGTGATGGGGGCCGGGGCGGGGGGGGGTTAGAGGGCCGGCCCCGAGGCTCATGGAGGCCCCTCCCTGGGTGTCCTGAAGGGAGGGCTGGCTGGTCTGCCCACGCTTGGGGACCTGGGAGGCACCCTATGAGCAGAGGGCTATGCGCCTTTACATCCTTGTGGTGGGGGCTATTCCTCTGTGTTTGGGAGCAGGGCAGACCGGCTGGCGCTGCTCGCTCATTGGTCGAATGGACCAGGGGCGTGGTTTCCGGAACCAGGAGGCGGGCCCAGGCCCACAGCTGAGCCTGGTCAAGTCAAGGAGGGGGCGCGGCCGGGTGAGCAGCTGGAGGCGGTCACGGGATCACAGGGGCGGGGCCAGGTGAACAGCCTGAAGTGGTGAGGTAAGCAGGAGAGAGGGTCCGGGGCAGGGACACGGGTGACCAGCAGGCGGGTCTGCCGGCGGCAGGGACCTAAAGAGGGGGCCCGGCGGCTTGGCCGGCCGCTTAGCTGACCGGCGGGAAGCCGTCAAGGGAAGAGTGGGTTGGGGCCGGTGTCAAAAGCTGGAGGTGGTCCAGTGGGGAAGGCCCTGGGGCCCGGTGAAGGTGCCCCAGGAGCGCAAAGTGACTTTCTCGGACTTGACACAGCTCTATCCCCGTTGTCAAAGACTAACCCTAACCCTAAAACTAAGCCTATCCCTCAACTTAACCCTCACCAGTGGCTAAGGCCCTGGGGCCCTGTGTAACCTGGACGAGGGTCTCGAGTGCCCAGAAAAGCCTCACCTGCCTGAGCTTCAGACTGGATGCCAGCAAGAGGGACCCTTGTCCTCAGGGCAGGGCGTTCCAGGCGAATGGGGCGGAAAGCAGGCCCCCGGGGCCGGGCCACCACACCAGTCAGAAAATCCTGAGGGGCCGGGGAGGTGCCCCCACAGTGGAAAGTGATAATTTCTCGAACTTGACACAGCTCTGTCCCGGTTGTCAAAGCCCATAGGCAGGGCTGTGGGCGTCCCAGGACACTCTGCTCTGAGCTGCCCTTTGGTGGGAGTGATGGGGGCCGGGGCGGGGGGGGGTTAGAGGGCCGGCCCCGAGGCTCATGGAGGCCCCTCCCTGGGTGTCCTGAAGGGAGGGCTGGCTGGTCTGCCCACGCTTGGGGACCTGGGAGGCACCCTGTGAGCAGAGGGCTATGCGCCTTTACATCCTTGTGGTGGGGGCTATTCCTCTGTGTTTGGGAGCAGGGCAGACCGGCTGGCGCTGCTCGCTCATTGGTCGAATGGACCAGGGGCGTGGTTTCCGGAACCAGGAGGCGCGCCCAGGCCCACAGCTGAGCCCGGTCAAGTCAAGGAGGGGGCGGGGCCGGGTGAGCAGCTGGAGGCGGTCACGGGATCACGGGGGCGGGGCCAGGTGAACAGCCTGAAGTGGTGAGGTAAGCAGGAGAGAGGGTCGCGGGCAGGGACACGGGTGACCAGCCGGCGGGTCTGCCGGCGGCAGGGACCTAAAGAGGGGGCCCGGCGGCTTGGCCGGCCGCTTAGCTGACCGGCGGGAAGCCGTCAAGGGAAGAGTGGGTTGGGGCCGGTGTGAAAAGCTGGAGGTGGTCCAGTGGGGAAGGCCCTGGGGCCCGGTGAAGGTGCCCCAGGAGCGCAAAGGGACTTTCTCGGACTTGACACAGCTCTATCCCCGTTGTCAAAGACTAACCCTAACCCTAAAACTAAGCCTATCCCTCAACCTAACCCTCACCAGTGGCTAAGGCCCTGGGGCCCTGTGTAACCTGGACGAGGGTCTCGAGTGCCCAGAAAAGCCTCACCTGCCTGAGCTTCAGACTGGATGCCAGCAAGAGGGACCCTTGTCCTCAGGGCAGGGCGTTCCAGGCGAATGGGGCGGAAAGCAGGCCCCCGGGGCCGGGCCACCAGACCAGTCAGAAAATCCTGAGGGGCCGGGGAGGTGCCCCCACAGTGGAAAGTGATAATTTCTCGGACTTGACACAGCTCTCTCCCGGTTGTCAAAGCCCATAGGCAGGGCTGTGGGCGTCCCAGGACACTCTGCTCTGAGCTGCCCTTTGGTGGGAGTGATGGGGGCCGGGGCGGGGGGGGGTTAGAGGGCCGGCCCCGAGGCTCATGGAGGCCCCTCCCTGGGTGTCCTGAAGGGAGGGCTGGCTGGTCTGCCCACGCTTGGGGACCTGGGAGGCACCCTATGAGCAGAGGGCTATGCGCCTTTACATCCTTGTGGTGGGGGCTATTCCTCTGTGTTTGGGAGCAGGGCAGACCGGCTGGCGCTGCTCGCTCATTGGTCGAATGGACCAGGGGCGTGGTTTCCGGAACCAGGAGGCGGGCCCAGGCCCACAGCTGAGCCTGGTCAAGTCAAGGAGGGGGCGCGGCCGGGTGAGCAGCTGGAGGCGGTCACGGGATCACAGGGGCGGGGCCAGGTGAACAGCCTGAAGTGGTGAGGTAAGCAGGAGAGAGGGTCGGGGGCAGGGACACGGGTGATCAGCAGGCGGGTCTGCCGGCGGCAGGGACCTAAAGAGGGGGCCCGGCGGCTTGGCCGGCCGCTTAGCTGACAGGCGGGAAGCCGTCAAGGGAAGAGTGGGTTGGGGCCGGTGTCAAAAGCTGGAGGTGGTCCAGTGGGGAAGGCCCTGGGGCCCGGTGAAGGTGCCCCAGGAGCGCAAAGTGACTTTCTCGGACTTGACACAGCTCTATCCCCGTTGTCAAAGACTAACCCTAACCCTAAAACTAAGCCTATCCCTCAACCTAACCCTCACCAGTGGCTAAGGCCCTGGGGCCCTGTGAAACCTGGACGAGGGTCTCGAGTGCCCACAAAAGCCTCACCTGCCTGAGCTTCATACTGGATGCCAGCAAGAGGGACCCTTGTCCTCAGGGCAGGGCGTTCCAGGCGAATGGGGCGGAAAGCAGGCCCCCGGGGCCGGGCCACCACACCAGTCAGAAAATCCTGAGGGGCCGGGGAGGTGCCCCCACAGTGGAAAGTGATAATTTCTCGAACTTGACACAGCTCTGTCCCGGTTGTCAAAGCCCATAGGCAGGGCTGTGGGCGTCCCAGGACACGCTGCTCTGAGCTGCCCTTTGGTGGGAGCGATGGGGGCCGGGGCGGGGGGGGGGGGTTAGAGGGCCGGCCCCGAGGCTCATGGAGGCCCCTCCCTGGGTGTCCTGAAGGGAGGGCTGGCTGGTCTGCCCACGCTTGGGGACCTGGGAGGCACCCTGTGAGCAGAGGGCTATGCGCCTTTACATCCCAGTGGTGGGGGCTATTCCTCTGTGTTTGGGAGCAGGGCAGACCGGCTGGCGCTGCTCGCTCATTGGTCGAATGGACCAGGGGCGTGGTTTCCGGAACCAGGAGGCGGGCCCAGGCCCACAGCTGAGCCTGGTCAAGTCAAGGAGGGGGCGGGGCCGGGTGAGCAGCTGGAGGCGGTCACGGGATCACGGGGGCGGGGCCAGGTGAACAGCCTGAAGTGGTGAGGTAAGCAGGAGAGAGGGTCGCGGGCAGGGACACGGGTGACCAGCCGGCGGGTCTGCCGGCGGCAGGGACCTAAAGAGGGGGCCCGGCGGCTTGGCCGGCCGCTTAGCTGACCGGCGGGAAGCCGTCAAGGGAAGAGTGGGTTGGGGCCGGTGTCAAAAGCTGGAGGTGGTCCAGTGGGGAAGGCCCTGGGGCCCGGTGAAGGTGCCCCAGGAGCGCAAAGGGACTTTCTCGGACTTGACACAGCTCTATCCCCGTTGTCAAAGACTAACCCTAACCCTAAAACTAAGCCTATCCCTCAACTTAACCCTCACCAGTGGCTAAGGCCCTGGGGCCCTGTGTAACCTGGACGAGGGTCTCGAGTGCCCAGAAAAGCCTCACCTGCCTGAGCTTCAGACTGGATGCCAGCAAGAGGGACCCTTGTCCTCAGGGCAGGGCGTTCCAGGCGAATGGGGCGGAAAGCAGGCCCCCGGGGCCGGGCCACCAGACCAGTCAGAAAATCCTGAGGGGCCGGGGAGGTGCCCCCACAGTGGAAAGTGATAATTTCTCGGACTTGACACAGCTCTCTCCCGGTTGTCAAAGCCCATAGGCAGGGCTGTGGGCGTCCCAGGACACTCTGCTCTGAGCTGCCCTTTGGTGGGATTGATGGGATCCGGGGCGGGGGAGGGTTAGAGGGCCGGCCCCGAGGCTCATGGAGGCCCCTCCCTGGGTGTCCTGAAGGGAGGGCTGGCTGGTCTGCCCACGCTTGGGGACCTGGGAGGCACCCTGTGAGCGGAGGGCTATGCGCCTTTACATCCCAGTGGTGGGGGCTATTCCTCTGTGTTTGGGAGCAGGGCAGACCGGCTGGCGCTGCTCGCTCATTGGTCGAATGGACCAGGGGCGTGGTTTCCGGAACCAGGAGGCGCGCCCAGGCCCACAGCTGAGCCCGGTCAAGTCAAGGAGGGGGCGGGGCCGGGTGAGCAGCTGGAGGCGGTCACGGGATCACGGGGGCGGGGCCAGGTGAACAGCCTGAAGTGGTGAGGTAAGCAGGAGAGAGGGTGGCGGGCAGGGACACCGGTGACCAGCAGGCGGGTCTGCCGGCGGCAGGGACTAAAGAGTGCGCCCGGCGGCTTGGCCGGCCGCTTAGCTGACCGGCGGGAAGCCGTCAAGGGAAGAGTGGGTTGGGGCCGGTGTCAAAAGCTGGAGGTGGTCCAGTGGGGAAGGCCCTGGGGCCCGGTGAAGGTGCCCCAGGAGCGCAAAGGGACTTTCTCGGACTTGACACAGCTCTATCCCCGTTATCAAAGACTAACCCTAACCCTAAAACTAAGCCTATCCCTCAACCTAACCCTCACCAGTGGCTAAGGCCCTGGGGCCCTGTGAAACCTGGACGAGGGTCTCGAGTGCCCACAAAAGCCTCACCTGCCTGAGCTTCAGACTGGATGCCAGCAAGAGGGACCCTTGTCCTCAGGGCAGGGCGTTCCAGGCGAATGGTGCGGAAAGCAGGCCCCCGGGGCCGGGCCACCACACCAGTCAGAAAATCCTGAGGGGCCGGGGAGGTGCCCCCACAGTGGAAAGTGATAATTTCTCGAACTTGACACAGCTCTCTCCCGGTTGTCAAAGCCCATAGGCAGGGCTGTGGGCGTCCCAGGACACGCTGCTCTGAGCTGCCCTTTGGTGGGAGCCATGGGGGCCGGGGCGGGGGGGGGGGGTTAGAGGGCCGGCCCCGAGGCTCATGGAGGCCCCTCCCTGGGTGTCCTGAAGGGAGGGCTGGCTGGTCTGCCCACGCTTGGGGACCTGGGAGGCACCCTGTGAGCAGAGGGCTATGCGCCTTTACATCCCAGTGGTGGGGGCTATTCCTCTGTGTTTGGGAGCAGGGCAGACCGGCTGGCGCTGCTCGCTCATTGGTCGAATGGACCAGGGGCGTGGTTTCCGGAACCAGGAGGCGGGCCCAGGCCCACAGCTGAGCCTGGTCAAGTCAAGGAGGGGGCGGGGCCGGGTGAGCAGCTGGAGGCGGTCACGGGATCACGGGGGCGGGGCCAGGTGAACAGCCTGAAGTGGTGAGGTAAGCAGGAGAGAGGGTCGCGGGCAGGGACACGGGTGACCAGCCGGCGGGTCTGCCGGCGGCAGGGACCTAAAGAGGGGGCCCGGCGGCTTGGCCGGCCGCTTAGCTGACAGGCGGGAAGCCGTCAAGGGAAGAGTGGGTTGGGGCCGGTGTGAAAAGCTGGAGGTGGTCCAGTGGGGAAGGCCCTGGGGCCCGGTGAAGGTGCCCCAGGAGCGCAAAGGGACTTTCTCGGACTTGACACAGCTCTATCCCCGTTGTCAAAGACTAACCCTAACCCTAAAACTAAGCCTATCCCTCAACTTAACCCTCACCAGTGGCTAAGGCCCTGGGGCCCTGTGAAACCTGGACGAGGGTCTCGAGTGCCCACAAAAGCCTCACCTGCCTGAGCTTCAGACTGGATGCCAGCAAGAGGGACCCTTGTCCTCAGGGCAGGGCGTTCCAGGCGAATGGGGCGGAAAGCAGGCCCCCGGGGCCGGGCCACCAGACCAGTCAGAAAATCCTGAGGGGCCGGGGAGGTGCCCCCACAGTGGAAAGTGATAATTTCTCGGACTTGACACAGCTCTCTCCCGGTTGTCAAAGCCCATAGGCAGGGCTGTGGGCGTCCCAGGACACTCTGCTCTGAGCTGCCCTTTGGTGGGAGTGATGGGGGCCGGGGCGGGGGGGGGTTAGAGGGCCGGCCCCGAGGCTCATGGAGGCCCCTCCCTGGGTGTCCTGAAGGGAGGGCTGGCTGGTCTGCCCACGCTTGGGGACCTGGGAGGCACCCTATGAGCAGAGGGCTATGCGCCTTTACATCCTTGTGGTGGGGGCTATTCCTCTGTGTTTGGGAGCAGGGCAGACCGGCTGGCGCTGCTCGCTCATTGGTCGAATGGACCAGGGGCGTGGTTTCCGGAACCAGGAGGCGGGCCCAGGCCCACAGCTGAGCCTGGTCAAGTCAAGGAGGGGGCGCGGCCGGGTGAGCAGCTGGAGGCGGTCACGGGATCACAGGGGCGGGGCCAGGTGAACAGCCTGAAGTGGTGAGGTAAGCAGGAGAGAGGGTCCGGGGCAGGGACACGGGTGACCAGCAGGCGGGTCTGCCGGCGGCAGGGACCTAAAGAGGGGGCCCGGCGGCTTGGCCGGCCGCTTAGCTGACCGGCGGGAAGCCGTCAAGGGAAGAGTGGGTTGGGGCCGGTGTGAAAAGCTGGAGGTGGTCCAGTGGGGAAGGCCCTGGGGCCCGGTGAAGGTGCCCCAGGAGCGCAAAGGGACTTTCTCGGACTTGACACAGCTCTATCCCCGTTGTCAAAGACTAACCCTAACCCTAAAACTAAGCCTATCCCTCAACTTAACCCTCACCAGTGGCTAAGGCCCTGGGGCCCTGTGTAACCTGGACGAGGGTCTCGAGTGCCCAGAAAAGCCTCACCTGCCTGAGCTTCAGACTGGATGCCAGCAAGAGGGACCCTTGTCCTCAGGGCAGGGCGTTCCAGGCGAATGGGGCGGAAAGCAGGCCCCCGGGGCCGGGCCACCAGACCAGTCAGAAAATCCTGAGGGGCCGGGGAGGTGCCCCCACAGTGGAAAGTGATAATTTCTCGGACTTGACACAGCTCTCTCCCGGTTGTCAAAGCCCATAGGCAGGGCTGTGGGCGTCCCAGGACACTCTGCTCTGAGCTGCCCTTTGGTGGGAGTGATGGGGGCCGGGGCGGGGGGGGGTTAGAGGGCCGGCCCCGAGGCTCATGGAGGCCCCTCCCTGGGTGTCCTGAAGGGAGGGCTGGCTGGTCTGCCCACGCTTGGGGACCTGGGAGGCACCCTGTGAGCAGAGGGCTATGCGCCTTTACATCCTTGTGGTGGGGGCTATTCCTCTGTGTTTGGGAGCAGGGCAGACCGGCTGGCGCTGCTCGCTCATTGGTCGAATGGACCAGGGGCGTGGTTTCCGGAACCAGGAGGCGCGCCCAGGCCCACAGCTGAGCCCGGTCAAGTCAAGGAGGGGGCGGGGCCGGGTGAGCAGCTGGAGGCGGTCACGGGATCACGGGGGCGGGGCCAGGTGAACAGCCTGAAGTGGTGAGGTAAGCAGGAGAGAGGGTCGCGGGCAGGGACACGGGTGACCAGCAGGCGGGTCTGCCGGCGGCAGGGACTAAAGAGTGCGCCCGGCGGCTTGGCCGGCCGCTTAGCTGACCGGCGGGAAGCCGTCAAGGGAAGAGTGGGTTGGGGCCGGTGTCAAAAGCTGGAGGTGGTCCAGTGGGGAAGGCCCTGGGGCCCGGTGAAGGTGCCCCAGGAGCGCAAAGGGACTTTCTCGGACTTGACACAGCTCTATCCCCGTTGTCAAAGACTAACCCTAACCCTAAAACTAAGCCTATCCCTCAACCTAACCCTCACCAGTGGCTAAGGCCCTGGGGCCCTGTGAAACCTGGACGAGGGTCTCGAGTGCCCACAAAAGCCTCACCTGCCTGAGCTTCAGACTGGATGCCAGCAAGAGGGACCCTTGTCCTCAGGGCAGGGCGTTCCAGGCGAATGGGGCGGAAAGCAGGCCCCCGGGGCCGGGCCACCACACCAGTCAGAAAATCCTGAGGGGCCGGGGAGGTGCCCCCACAGTGGAAAGTGATAATTTCTCGGACTTGACACAGCTCTCTCCCGGTTGTCAAAGCCCATAGGCAGGGCTGTGGGCGTCCCAGGACACTCTGCTCTGAGCTGCCCTTTGGTGGGAGTGATGGGGGCCGGGGCGGGGGGGGGTTAGAGGGCCGGCCCCGAGGCTCATGGAGGCCCCTCCCTGGGTGTCCTGAAGGGAGGGCTGGCTGGTCTGCCCACGCTTGGGGACCTGGGAGGCACCCTATGAGCAGAGGGCTATGCGCCTTTACATCCTTGTGGTGGGGGCTATTCCTCTGTGTTTGGGAGCAGGGCAGACCTGCTGGCGCTGCTCGCTCATTGGTCGAATGGACCAGGGGCGTGGTTTCCGGAACCAGGAGGCGGGCCCAGGCCCACAGCTGAGCCTGGTCAAGTCAAGGAGGGGGCGCGGCCGGGTGAGCAGCTGGAGGCAGTCACGGGATCACAGGGGCGGGGCCAGGTGAACAGCCTGAAGTGGTGAGGTAAGCAGGAGAGAGGGTCGGGGGCAGGGACACGGGTGATCAGCAGGCGGGTCTGCCGGCGGCAGGGACCTAAAGAGGGGGCCCGGCGGCTTGGCCGGCCGCTTAGCTGACCGGCGGGAAGCCGTCAAGGGAAGAGTGGGTTGGGGCCGGTGTCAAAAGCTGGAGGTGGTCCAGTGGGGAAGGCCCTGGGGCCCGGTGAAGGTGCCCCAGGAGCGCAAAGTGACTTTCTCGGACTTGACACAGCTCTATCCCCGTTGTCAAAGACTAACCCTAACCCTAAAACTAAGCCTATCCCTCAACCTAACCCTCACCAGTGGCTAAGGCCCTGGGGCCCTGTGAAACCTGGACGAGGGTCTCGAGTGCCCACAAAAGCCTCACCTGCCTGAGCTTCATACTGGATGCCAGCAAGAGGGACCCTTGTCCTCAGGGCAGGGCGTTCCAGGCGAATGGGGCGGAAAGCAGGCCCCCGGGGCCGGGCCACCACACCAGTCAGAAAATCCTGAGGGGCCGGGGAGGTGCCCCCACAGTGGAAAGTGATAATTTCTCGAACTTGACACAGCTCTCTCCCGGTTGTCAAAGCCCATAGGCAGGGCTGTGGGCGTCCCAGGACACGCTGCTCTGAGCTGCCCTTTGGTGGGAGCGATGGGGGCCGGGGCGGGGGGGGGGGTTAGAGGGCCGGCCCCGAGGCTCATGGAGGCCCCTCCCTGGGTGTCCTGAAGGGAGGGCTGGCTGGTCTGCCCACGCTTGGGGACCTGGGAGGCACCCTGTGAGCAGAGGGCTATGCGCCTTTACATCCCAGTGGTGGGGGCTATTCCTCTGTGTTTGGGAGCAGGGCAGACCGGCTGGCGCTGCTCGCTCATTGGTCGAATGGACCAGGGGCGTGGTTTCCGGAACCAGGAGGCGGGCCCAGGCCCACAGCTGAGCCTGGTCAAGTCAAGGAGGGGGCGGGGCCGGGTGAGCAGCTGGAGGCGGTCACGGGATCACGGGGGCGGGGCCAGGTGAACAGCCTGAAGTGGTGAGGTAAGCAGGAGAGAGGGTCGCGGGCAGGGACACGGGTGACCAGCAGGCGGGTCTGCCGGCAGCAGGGACCTAAAGAGGGGGCCCGGCGGCTTGGCCGGCCGCTTAGCTGACAGGCGGGAAGCCGTCAAGGGAAGAGTGGGTTGGGGCCGGTGTGAAAAGCTGGAGGTGGTCCAGTGGGGAAGGCCCTGGGGCCCGGTGAAGGTGCCCCAGGAGCGCAAAGGGACTTTCTCGGACTTGACACAGCTCTATCCCCGTTGTCAAAGACTAACCCTAACCCTAAAACTAAGCCTATCCCTCAACTTAACCCTCACCAGTGGCTAAGGCCCTGGGGCCCTGTGTAACCTGGACGAGGGTCTCGAGTGCCCAGAAAAGCCTCACCTGCCTGAGCTTCAGACTGGATGCCAGCAAGAGGGACCCTTGTCCTCAGGGCAGGGCGTTCCAGGCGAATGGGGCGGAAAGCAGGCCCCCGGGGCCGGGCCACCAGACCAGTCAGAAAATCCTGAGGGGCCGGGGAGGTGCCCCCACAGTGGAAAGTGATAATTTCTCGGACTTGACACAGCTCTCTCCCGGTTGTCAAAGCCCATAGGCAGGGCTGTGGGCGTCCCAGGACACTCTGCTCTGAGCTGCCCTTTGGTGGGAGTGATGGGGGCCGGGGCGGGGGGGGGTTAGAGGGCCGGCCCCGAGGCTCATGGAGGCCCCTCCCTGGGTGTCCTGAAGGGAGGGCTGGCTGGTCTGCCCACGCTTGGGGACCTGGGAGGCACCCTGTGAGCAGAGGGCTATGCGCCTTTACATCCTTGTGGTGGGGGCTATTCCTCTGTGTTTGGGAGCAGGGCAGACCGGCTGGCGCTGCTCGCTCATTGGTCGAATGGACCAGGGGCGTGGTTTCCGGAACCAGGAGGCGGGCCCAGGCCCACCGCTGAGCCGGGTCAAGTCAAGGAGGGGGCGGGGCCTGGTGAGCAGCTGGAGGCGGTCACGGGATCACGGGGGCGGGGCCAGGTGAACAGCCTGAAGTGGTGAGGTAAGCAGGAGAGAGGGTCGGGGGCAGGGACACGGGTGACCAGCAGGCGGGTCTGCCGGCGGCAGGGACCTAAAGAGGGGGCCCGGCGGCTTGGCCGGCCGCTTAGCTGACCGGCGGGAAGCCGTCAAGGGAAGAGTGGGTTGGGGCCGGTGTGAAAAGCTGGAGGTGGTCCAGTGGGGAAGGCCCTGGGGCCCGGTGAAGGTGCCCCAGGAGCGCAAAGGGACTTTCTCGGACTTGACACAGCTCTATCCCCGTTGTCAAAGACTAACCCTAACCCTAAAACTAAGCCTATCCCTCAACTTAACCCTCACCAGTGGCTAAGGCCCTGGGGCCCTGTGAAACCTGGACGAGGGTCTCGAGTGCCCACAAAAGCCTCACCTGCCTGAGCTTCAGACTGGATGCCAGCAAGAGGGACCCTTGTCCTCAGGGCAGGGCGTTCCAGGCGAATGGGGCGGAAAGCAGGCCCCCGGGGCCGGGCCACCAGACCAGTCAGAAAATCCTGAGGGGCCGGGGAGGTGCCCCCACAGTGGAAAGTGATAATTTCTCGGACTTGACACAGCTCTCTCCCGGTTGTCAAAGCCCATAGGCAGGGCTGTGGGCGTCCAAGGACACTCTGCTCTGGGCTGCCCTTTGGTGGGAGTGATGGGGGCCGGGGCGGGGGGGGGTTAGAGGGCCGGCCCCGAGGCTCATGGAGGCCCCTCCCTGGGTGTCCTGAAGGGAGGGCTGGCTGGTCTGCCCACGCTTGGGGACCTGGGAGGCACCCTGTGAGCAGAGGGCTATGCGCCTTTACATCCTTGTGGTGGGGGCTATTCCTCTGTGTTTGGGAGCAGGGCAGACGGGCTGGCGCTGCTCGCTCATTGGTCGAATGGACCAGGGGCGTGGTTTCCGGAACCAGGAGGCGCGCCCAGGCCCACAGCTGAGCCCGGTCAAGTCAAGGAGGGGGCGGGGCCGGGTGAGCAGCTGGAGGCGGTCACGGGATCACGGGGGCGGGGCCAGGTGAACAGCCTGAAGTGCTGAGGTAAGCAGGAGAGAGGGTCGCGGGCAGGGACACGGGTGACCAGCAGGCGGGTCTGCCGGCGGCAGGGACTAAAGAGTGCGCCCGGCGGCTTGGCCGGCCGCTTAGCTGACCGGCGGGAAGCCGTCTAGGGAAGAGTGGGTTGGGGCCGGTGTCAAAAGCTGGAGGTGGTCCAGTGGGGAAGGCCCTGGGGCCCGGTGAAGGTGCCCCAGGAGCGCAAAGTGACTTTCTCGGACTTGACACAGCTCTATCCCCGTTGTCAAAGACTAACCCTAACCCTAAAACTAAGCCTATCCCTCAACCTAACCCTCACCAGTGGCTAAGGCCCTGGGGCCCTGTGTAACCTGGACGAGGGTCTCGAGTGCCCACAAAAGCCTCACCTGCCTGAGCTTCAGACTGGATGCGAGCAAGAGGGACCCTTGTCCTCAGGGCAGGGCGTTCCAGGCGAATGGGGCGGAAAGCAGGCCCCCGGGGCCGGGCCACCAGACCAGTCAGAAAATCCTGAGGGGCCGGGGAGGTGCCCCCACAGTGGAAAGTGATAATTTCTCGGACTTGACACAGCTCTCTCCCGGTTGTCAAAGCCCATAGGCAGGGCTGTGGGCGTCCCAGGACACTCTGCTCTGAGCTGCCCTTTGGTGGGAGTGATGGGGGCCGGGGCGGGGGGGGGGTTAGAGGGCCGGCCCCGAGGCTCATGGAGGCCCCTCCCTGGGTGTCCTGAAGGGAGGGCTGGCTGGTCTGCCCACGCTTGGGGACCTGGGAGGCACCCTGTGAGCAGAGGGCTATGCGCCTTTACATCCTTGTGGTGGGGGCTATTCCTCTGTGTTTGGGAGCAGGGCAGACCGGCTGGCGCTGCTCGCTCATTGGTCGAATGGACCAGGGGCGTGGTTTCCGGAACCAGGAGGCGGGCCCAGGCCCACAGCTGAGCCTGGTCAAGTCAAGGAGGGGGCGCGGCCGGGTGAGCAGCTGGAGGCGGTCACGGGATCACAGGGGCGGGGCCAGGTGAACAGCCTGAAGTGGTGAGGTAAGCAGGAGAGAGGGTCGGGGGCAGGGACACGGGTGACCAGCAGGCGGGTCTGCCGGCGGCAGGGACCTAAAGAGGGGGCCCGGCGGCTTGGCCGGCCGCTTAGCTGACCGGCGGGAAGCCGTCAAGGGAAGAGTGGGTTGGGGCCGGTGTCAAAAGCTGGAGGTGGTCCAGTGGGGAAGGCCCTGGGGCCCGGTGAAGGTGCCCCAGGAGCGCAAAGGGACTTTCTCGGACTTGACACAGCTCTATCCCCGTTGTCAAAGACTAACCCTAACCCTAAAACTAAGCCTATCCCTCAACTTAACCCTCACCAGTGGCTAAGGCCCTGGGGCCCTGTGTAACCTGGACGAGGGTCTCGAGTGCCCAGAAAAGCCTCACCTGCCTGAGCTTCAGACTGGATGCCAGCAAGAGGGACCCTTGTCCTCAGGGCAGGGCGTTCCAGGCGAATGGGGCGGAAAGCAGGCCCCCGGGGCCGGGCCACCAGACCAGTCAGAAAATCCTGAGGGGCCGGGGAGGTGCCCCCACAGTGGAAAGTGATAATTTCTCGGACTTGACACAGCTCTCTCCCGGTTGTCAAAGCCCATAGGCAGGGCTGTGGGCGTCCCAGGACACTCTGCTCTGAGCTGCCCTTTGGTGGGAGTGATGGGGGCCGGGGCGGGGGGGGGTTAGAGGGCCGGCCCCGAGGCTCATGGAGGCCCCTCCCTGGGTGTCCTGAAGGGAGGGCTGGCTGGTCTGCCCACGCTTGGGGACCTGGGAGGCACCCTGTGAGCAGAGGGCTATGCGCCTTTACATCCTTGTGGTGGGGGCTATTCCTCTGTGTTTGGGAGCAGGGCAGACCGGCTGGCGCTGCTCGCTCATTGGTCGAATGGACCAGGGGCGTGGTTTCCGGAACCAGGAGGCGCGCCCAGGCCCACAGCTGAGCCCGGTCAAGTCAAGGAGGGGGCGGGGCCGGGTGAGCAGCTGGAGGCGGTCACGGGATCACGGGGGCGGGGCCAGGTGAACAGCCTGAAGTGGTGAGGTAAGCAGGAGAGAGGGTCGCGGGCAGGGACACGGGTGACCAGCAGGCGGGTCTGCCGGCGGCAGGGACTAAAGAGTGCGCCCGGCGGCTTGGCCGGCCGCTTAGCTGACCGGCGGGAAGCCGTCAAGGGAAGAGTGGGTTGGGGCCGGTGTCAAAAGCTGGAGGTGGTCCAGTGGGGAAGGCCCTGGGGCCCGGTGAAGGTGCCCCAGGAGCGCAAAGGGACTTTCTCGGACTTGACACAGCTCTATCCCCGTTGTCAAAGACTAACCCTAACCCTAAAACTAAGCCTATCCCTCAACCTAACCCTCACCAGTGGCTAAGGCCCTGGGGCCCTGTGAAACCTGGACGAGGGTCTCGAGTGCCCACAAAAGCCTCACCTGCCTGAGCTTCAGACTGGATGCCAGCAAGAGGGACCCTTGTCCTCAGGGCAGGGCGTTCCAGGCGAATGGGGCGGAAAGCAGGCCCCCGGGGCCGGGCCACCACACCAGTCAGAAAATCCTGAGGGGCCGGGGAGGTGCCCCCACAGTGGAAAGTGATAATTTCTCGGACTTGACACAGCTCTCTCCCGGTTGTCAAAGCCCATAGGCAGGGCTGTGGGCGTCCCAGGACACTCTGCTCTGAGCTGCCCTTTGGTGGGAGTGATGGGGGCCGGGGCGGGGGGGGGTTAGAGGGCCGGCCCCGAGGCTCATGGAGGCCCCTCCCTGGGTGTCCTGAAGGGAGGGCTGGCTGGTCTGCCCACGCTTGGGGACCTGGGAGGCACCCTATGAGCAGAGGGCTATGCGCCTTTACATCCTTGTGGTGGGGGCTATTCCTCTGTGTTTGGGAGCAGGGCAGACCTGCTGGCGCTGCTCGCTCATTGGTCGAATGGACCAGGGGCGTGGTTTCCGGAACCAGGAGGCGGGCCCAGGCCCACAGCTGAGCCTGGTCAAGTCAAGGAGGGGGCGCGGCCGGGTGAGCAGCTGGAGGCAGTCACGGGATCACAGGGGCGGGGCCAGGTGAACAGCCTGAAGTGGTGAGGTAAGCAGGAGAGAGGGTCGGGGGCAGGGACACGGGTGATCAGCAGGCGGGTCTGCCGGCGGCAGGGACCTAAAGAGGGGGCCCGGCGGCTTGGCCGGCCGCTTAGCTGACCGGCGGGAAGCCGTCAAGGGAAGAGTGGGTTGGGGCCGGTGTCAAAAGCTGGAGGTGGTCCAGTGGGGAAGGCCCTGGGGCCCGGTGAAGGTGCCCCAGGAGCGCAAAGTGACTTTCTCGGACTTGACACAGCTCTATCCCCGTTGTCAAAGACTAACCCTAACCCTAAAACTAAGCCTATCCCTCAACCTAACCCTCACCAGTGGCTAAGGCCCTGGGGCCCTGTGAAACCTGGACGAGGGTCTCGAGTGCCCACAAAAGCCTCACCTGCCTGAGCTTCATACTGGATGCCAGCAAGAGGGACCCTTGTCCTCAGGGCAGGGCGTTCCAGGCGAATGGGGCGGAAAGCAGGCCCCCGGGGCCGGGCCACCACACCAGTCAGAAAATCCTGAGGGGCCGGGGAGGTGCCCCCACAGTGGAAAGTGATAATTTCTCGAACTTGACACAGCTCTCTCCCGGTTGTCAAAGCCCATAGGCAGGGCTGTGGGCGTCCCAGGACACGCTGCTCTGAGCTGCCCTTTGGTGGGAGCGATGGGGGCCGGGGCGGGGGGGGGGGGTTAGAGGGCCGGCCCCGAGGCTCATGGAGGCCCCTCCCTGGGTGTCCTGAAGGGAGGGCTGGCTGGTCTGCCCACGCTTGGGGACCTGGGAGGCACCCTGTGAGCAGAGGGCTATGCGCCTTTACATCCCAGTGGTGGGGGCTATTCCTCTGTGTTTGGGAGCAGGGCAGACCGGCTGGCGCTGCTCGCTCATTGGTCGAATGGACCAGGGGCGTGGTTTCCGGAACCAGGAGGCGGGCCCAGGCCCACAGCTGAGCCTGGTCAAGTCAAGGAGGGGGCGGGGCCGGGTGAGCAGCTGGAGGCGGTCACGGGATCACGGGGGCGGGGCCAGGTGAACAGCCTGAAGTGGTGAGGTAAGCAGGCGAGAGGGTCGCGGGCAGGGACACGGGTGACCAGCAGGCGGGTCTGCCGGCAGCAGGGACCTAAAGAGGGGGCCCGGCGGCTTGGCCGGCCGCTTAGCTGACAGGCGGGAAGCCGTCAAGGGAAGAGTGGGTTGGGGCCGGTGTGAAAAGCTGGAGGTGGTCCAGTGGGGAAGGCCCTGGGGCCCGGTGAAGGTGCCCCAGGAGCGCAAAGGGACTTTCTCGGACTTGACACAGCTCTATCCCCGTTGTCAAAGACTAACCCTAACCCTAAAACTAAGCCTATCCCTCAACTTAACCCTCACCAGTGGCTAAGGCCCTGGGGCCCTGTGTAACCTGGACGAGGGTCTCGAGTGCCCAGAAAAGCCTCACCTGCCTGAGCTTCAGACTGGATGCCAGCAAGAGGGACCCTTGTCCTCAGGGCAGGGCGTTCCAGGCGAATGGGGCGGAAAGCAGGCCCCCGGGGCCGGGCCACCAGACCAGTCAGAAAATCCTGAGGGGCCGGGGAGGTGCCCCCACAGTGGAAAGTGATAATTTCTCGGACTTGACACAGCTCTCTCCCGGTTGTCAAAGCCCATAGGCAGGGCTGTGGGCGTCCCAGGACACTCTGCTCTGAGCTGCCCTTTGGTGGGAGTGATGGGGGCCGGGGCGGGGGGGGGTTAGAGGGCCGGCCCCGAGGCTCATGGAGGCCCCTCCCTGGGTGTCCTGAAGGGAGGGCTGGCTGGTCTGCCCACGCTTGGGGACCTGGGAGGCACCCTGTGAGCAGAGGGCTATGCGCCTTTACATCCTTGTGGTGGGGGCTATTCCTCTGTGTTTGGGAGCAGGGCAGACCGGCTGGCGCTGCTCGCTCATTGGTCGAATGGACCAGGGGCGTGGTTTCCGGAACCAGGAGGCGGGCCCAGGCCCACCGCTGAGCCGGGTCAAGTCAAGGAGGGGGCGGGGCCTGGTGAGCAGCTGGAGGCGGTCACGGGATCACGGGGGCGGGGCCAGGTGAACAGCCTGAAGTGGTGAGGTAAGCAGGAGAGAGGGTCGGGGGCAGGGACACGGGTGACCAGCAGGCGGGTCTGCCGGCGGCAGGGACCTAAAGAGGGGGCCCGGCGGCTTGGCCGGCCGCTTAGCTGACCGGCGGGAAGCCGTCAAGGGAAGAGTGGGTTGGGGCCGGTGTGAAAAGCTGGAGGTGGTCCAGTGGGGAAGGCCCTGGGGCCCGGTGAAGGTGCCCCAGGAGCGCAAAGGGACTTTCTCGGACTTGACACAGCTCTATCCCCGTTGTCAAAGACTAACCCTAACCCTAAAACTAAGCCTATCCCTCAACTTAACCCTCACCAGTGGCTAAGGCCCTGGGGCCCTGTGAAACCTGGACGAGGGTCTCGAGTGCCCACAAAAGCCTCACCTGCCTGAGCTTCAGACTGGATGCCAGCAAGAGGGACCCTTGTCCTCAGGGCAGGGCGTTCCAGGCGAATGGGGCGGAAAGCAGGCCCCCGGGGCCGGGCCACCAGACCAGTCAGAAAATCCTGAGGGGCCGGGGAGGTGCCCCCACAGTGGAAAGTGATAATTTCTCGGACTTGACACAGCTCTCTCCCGGTTGTCAAAGCCCATAGGCAGGGCTGTGGGCGTCCAAGGACACTCTGCTCTGGGCTGCCCTTTGGTGGGAGTGATGGGGGCCGGGGCGGGGGGGGGTTAGAGGGCCGGCCCCGAGGCTCATGGAGGCCCCTCCCTGGGTGTCCTGAAGGGAGGGCTGGCTGGTCTGCCCACGCTTGGGGACCTGGGAGGCACCCTGTGAGCAGAGGGCTATGCGCCTTTACATCCTTGTGGTGGGGGCTATTCCTCTGTGTTTGGGAGCAGGGCAGACGGGCTGGCGCTGCTCGCTCATTGGTCGAATGGACCAGGGGCGTGGTTTCCGGAACCAGGAGGCGCGCCCAGGCCCACAGCTGAGCCCGGTCAAGTCAAGGAGGGGGCGGGGCCGGGTGAGCAGCTGGAGGCGGTCACGGGATCACGGGGGCGGGGCCAGGTGAACAGCCTGAAGTGCTGAGGTAAGCAGGAGAGAGGGTCGCGGGCAGGGACACGGGTGACCAGCAGGCGGGTCTGCCGGCGGCAGGGACTAAAGAGTGCGCCCGGCGGCTTGGCCGGCCGCTTAGCTGACCGGCGGGAAGCCGTCTAGGGAAGAGTGGGTTGGGGCCGGTGTCAAAAGCTGGAGGTGGTCCAGTGGGGAAGGCCCTGGGGCCCGGTGAAGGTGCCCCAGGAGCGCAAAGTGACTTTCTCGGACTTGACACAGCTCTATCCCCGTTGTCAAAGACTAACCCTAACCCTAAAACTAAGCCTATCCCTCAACCTAACCCTCACCAGTGGCTAAGGCCCTGGGGCCCTGTGTAACCTGGACGAGGGTCTCGAGTGCCCACAAAAGCCTCACCTGCCTGAGCTTCAGACTGGATGCGAGCAAGAGGGACCCTTGTCCTCAGGGCAGGGCGTTCCAGGCGAATGGGGCGGAAAGCAGGCCCCCGGGGCCGGGCCACCAGACCAGTCAGAAAATCCTGAGGGGCCGGGGAGGTGCCCCCACAGTGGAAAGTGATAATTTCTCGGACTTGACACAGCTCTCTCCCGGTTGTCAAAGCCCATAGGCAGGGCTGTGGGCGTCCCAGGACACTCTGCTCTGAGCTGCCCTTTGGTGGGAGTGATGGGGGCCGGGGCGGGGGGGGGGTTAGAGGGCCGGCCCCGAGGCTCATGGAGGCCCCTCCCTGGGTGTCCTGAAGGGAGGGCTGGCTGGTCTGCCCACGCTTGGGGACCTGGGAGGCACCCTGTGAGCAGAGGGCTATGCGCCTTTACATCCTTGTGGTGGGGGCTATTCCTCTGTGTTTGGGAGCAGGGCAGACCGGCTGGCGCTGCTCGCTCATTGGTCGAATGGACCAGGGGCGTGGTTTCCGGAACCAGGAGGCGGGCCCAGGCCCACAGCTGAGCCTGGTCAAGTCAAGGAGGGGGCGCGGCCGGGTGAGCAGCTGGAGGCGGTCACGGGATCACAGGGGCGGGGCCAGGTGAACAGCCTGAAGTGGTGAGGTAAGCAGGAGAGAGGGTCGGGGGCAGGGACACGGGTGACCAGCAGGCGGGTCTGCCGGCGGCAGGGACCTAAAGAGGGGGCCCGGCGGCTTGGCCGGCCGCTTAGCTGACCGGCGGGAAGCCGTCAAGGGAAGAGTGGGTTGGGGCCGGTGTCAAAAGCTGGAGGTGGTCCAGTGGGGAAGGCCCTGGGGCCCGGTGAAGGTGCCCCAGGAGCGCAAAGGGACTTTCTCGGACTTGACACAGCTCTATCCCCGTTGTCAAAGACTAACCCTAACCCTAAAACTAAGCCTATCCCTCAACTTAACCCTCACCAGTGGCTAAGGCCCTGGGGCCCTGTGAAACCTGGACGAGGGTCTCGAGTGCCCACAAAAGCCTCACCTGCCTGAGCTTCAGACTGGATGCCAGCAAGAGGGACCCTTGTCCTCAGGGCAGGGCGTTCCAGGCGAATGGGGTGGAAAGCAGGCCCCCGGGGCCGGGCCACCAGACCAGTCAGAAAATCCTGAGGGGCCGGGGAGGTGCCCCCACAGTGGAAAGTGATAATTTCTCGGACTTGACACAGCTCTCTCCCGGTTGTCAAAGCCCATAGGCAGGGCTGTGGGCGTCCAAGGACACTCTGCTCTGAGCTGCCCTTTGGTGGGAGTGATGGGGGCCGGGGCGGGGGGGGGTTAGAGGGCCGGCCCCGAGGCTCATGGAGGCCCCTCCCTGGGTGTCCTGAAGGGAGGGCTGGCTGGTCTGCCCACGCTTGGGGACCTGGGAGGCACCCTGTGAGCAGAGGGCTATGCGCCTTTACATCCTTGTGGTGGGGGCTATTCCTCTGTGTTTGGGAGCAGGGCAGACGGGCTGGCGCTGCTCGCTCATTGGTCGAATGGACCAGGGGCGTGGTTTCCGGAACCAGGAGGCGCGCCCAGGCCCACAGCTGAGCCCGGTCAAGTCAAGGAGGGGGCGGGGCCGGGTGAGCAGCTGGAGGCGGTCACGGGATCACGGGGGCGGGGCCAGGTGAACAGCCTGAAGTGCTGAGGTAAGCAGGAGAGAGGGTCGCGGGCAGGGACACGGGTGACCAGCAGGCGGGTCTGCCGGCGGCAGGGACTAAAGAGTGCGCCCGGCGGCTTGGCCGGCCGCTTAGCTGACCGGCGGGAAGCCGTCTAGGGAAGAGTGGGTTGGGGCCGGTGTCAAAAGCTGGAGGTGGTCCAGTGGGGAAGGCCCTGGGGCCCGGTGAAGGTGCCCCAGGAGCGCAAAGTGACTTTCTCGGACTTGACACAGCTCTATCCCCGTTGTCAAAGACTAACCCTAACCCTAAAACTAAGCCTATCCCTCAACCTAACCCTCACCAGTGGCTAAGGCCCTGGGGCCCTGTGTAACCTGGACGAGGGTCTCGAGTGCCCACAAAAGCCTCACCTGCCTGAGCTTCAGACTGGATGCCAGCAAGAGGGACCCTTGTCCTCAGGGCAGGGCGTTCCAGGCGAATGGGGCGGAAAGCAGGCCCCCGGGGCCGGGCCACCAGACCAGTCAGAAAATCCTGAGGGGCCGGGGAGGTGCCCCCACAGTGGAAAGTGATAATTTCTCGGACTTGACACAGCTCTCTCCCGGTTGTCAAAGCCCATAGGCAGGGCTGTGGGCGTCCCAGGACACTCTGCTCTGAGCTGCCCTTTGGTGGGAGTGATGGGGGCCGGGGCGGGGGGGGGTTAGAGGGCCGGCCCCGAGGCTCATGGAGGCCCCTCCCTGGGTGTCCTGAAGGGAGGGCTGGCTGGTCTGCCCACGCTTGGGGACCTGGGAGGCACCCTGTGAGCAGAGGGCTATGCGCCTTTACATCCTTGTGGTGGGGGCTATTCCTCTGTGTTTGGGAGCAGGGCAGACCGGCTGGCGCTGCTCGCTCATTGGTCGAATGGACCAGGGGCGTGGTTTCCGGAACCAGGAGGCGGGCCCAGGCCCACAGCTGAGCCTGGTCAAGTCAAGGAGGGGGCGCGGCCGGGTGAGCAGCTGGAGGCGGTCACGGGATCACAGGGGCGGGGCCAGGTGAACAGCCTGAAGTGGTGAGGTAAGCAGGAGAGAGGGTCGGGGGCAGGGACACGGGTGACCAGCAGGCGGGTCTGCCGGCGGCAGGGACCTAAAGAGGGGGCCCGGCGGCTTGGCCGGCCGCTTAGCTGACCGGCGGGAAGCCGTCAAGGGAAGAGTGGGTTGGGGCCGGTGTGAAAAGCTGGAGGTGGTCCAGTGGGGAAGGCCCTGGGGCCCGGTGAAGGTGCCCCAGGAGCGCAAAGGGACTTTCTCGGACTTGACACAGCTCTATCCCCGTTGTCAAAGACTAACCCTAACCCTAAAACTAAGCCTATCCCTCAACTTAACCCTCACCAGTGGCTAAGGCCCTGGGGCCCTGTGAAACCTGGACGAGGGTCTCGAGTGCCCACAAAAGCCTCACCTGCCTGAGCTTCAGACTGGATGCCAGCAAGAGGGACCCTTGTCCTCAGGGCAGGGCGTTCCAGGCGAATGGGGCGGAAAGCAGGCCCCCGGGGCCGGGCCACCAGACCAGTCAGAAAATCCTGAGGGGCCGGGGAGGTGCCCCCACAGTGGAAAGTGATAATTTCTCGGACTTGACACAGCTCTCTCCCGGTTGTCAAAGCCCATAGGCAGGGCTGTAGGCGTCCAAGGACACTCTGCTCTGAGCTGCCCTTTGGTGGGAGTGATGGGGGCCGGGGCGGGGGGGGGTTAGAGGGCCGGCCCCGAGGCTCATGGAGGCCCCTCCCTGGGTGTCCTGAAGGGAGGGCTGGCTGGTCTGCCCACGCTTGGGGACCTGGGAGGCACCCTGTGAGCAGAGGGCTATGCGCCTTTACATCCTTGTGGTGGGGGCTATTCCTCTGTGTTTGGGAGCAGGGCAGACGGGCTGGCGCTGCTCGCTCATTGGTCGAATGGACCAGGGGCGTGGTTTCCGGAACCAGGAGGCGCGCCCAGGCCCACAGCTGAGCCCGGTCAAGTCAAGGAGGGGGCGGGGCCGGGTGAGCAGCTGGAGGCGGTCACGGGATCACGGGGGCGGGGCCAGGTGAACAGCCTGAAGTGCTGAGGTAAGCAGGAGAGAGGGTCGCGGGCAGGGACACGGGTGACCAGCAGGCGGGTCTGCCGGCGGCAGGGACTAAAGAGTGCGCCCGGCGGCTTGGCCGGCCGCTTAGCTGACCGGCGGGAAGCCGTCTAGGGAAGAGTGGGTTGGGGCCGGTGTCAAAAGCTGGAGGTGGTCCAGTGGGGAAGGCCCTGGGGCCCGGTGAAGGTGCCCCAGGAGCGCAAAGTGACTTTCTCGGACTTGACACAGCTCTATCCCCGTTGTCAAAGACTAACCCTAACCCTAAAACTAAGCCTATCCCTCAACCTAACCCTCACCAGTGGCTAAGGCCCTGGGGCCCTGTGAAACCTGGACGAGGGTCTCGAGTGCCCACAAAAGCCTCACCTGCCTGAGCTTCAGACTGGATGCCAGCAAGAGGGACCCTTGTCCTCAGGGCAGGGTGTTCCAGGCGAATGGGGCGGAAAGCAGGCCCCCGGGGCCGGGCCACCACACCAGTCAGAAAATCCTGAGGGGCCGGGGAGGTGCCCCCACAGTGGAAAGTGATAATTTCTCGAACTTGACACAGCTCTCTCCCGGTTGTCAAAGCCCATAGGCAGGGCTGTGGGCGTCCCAGGACACGCTGCTCTGAGCTGCCCTTTGGTGGGAGCGATGGGGGCCGGGGCGGGGGGGGGGGGGTTAGAGGGCCGGCCCCGAGGCTCATGGAGGCCCCTCCCTGGGTGTCCTGAAGGGAGGGCTGGCTGGTCTGCCCACGCTTGGGGACCTGGGAGGCACCCTGTGAGCAGAGGGCTATGCGCCTTTACATCCCAGTGGTGGGGGCTATTCCTCTGTGTTTGGGAGCAGGGCAGACCGGCTGGCGCTGCTCGCTCATTGGTCGAATGGACCAGGGGCGTGGTTTCCGGAACCAGGAGGCGGGCCCAGGCCCACAGCTGAGCCTGGTCAAGTCAAGGAGGGGGCGGGGCCGGGTGAGCAGCTGGAGGCGGTCACGGGATCACGGGGGCGGGGCCAGGTGAACAGCCTGAAGTGCTGAGGTAAGCAGGAGAGAGGGTCGCGGGCAGGGACACGGGTGACCAGCAGGCGGGTCTGCCGGCGGCAGGGACCTAAAGAGGGGGCCCGGCGGCTTGGCCGGCCGCTTAGCTGACAGGCGGGAAGCCGTCAAGGGAAGAGTGGGTTGGGGCCGGTGTGAAAAGCTGGAGGTGGTCCAGTGGGGAAGGCCCTGGGGCCCGGTGAAGGTGCCCCAGGAGCGCAAAGGGACTTTCTCGGACTTGACACAGCTCTATCCCCGTTGTCAAAGACTAACCCTAACCCTAAAACTAAGCCTATCCCTCAACTTAACCCTCACCAGTGGCTAAGGCCCTGGGGCCCTGTGTAACCTGGACGAGGGTCTCGAGTGCCCAGAAAAGCCTCACCTGCCTGAGCTTCAGACTGGATGCCAGCAAGAGGGACCCTTGTCCTCAGGGCAGGGCGTTCCAGGCGAATGGGGCGGAAAGCAGGCCCCCGGGGCCGGGCCACCAGACCAGTCAGAAAATCCTGAGGGGCCGGGGAGGTGCCCCCACAGTGGAAAGTGATAATTTCTCGGACTTGACACAGCTCTCTCCCGGTTGTCAAAGCCCATAGGCAGGGCTGTGGGCGTCCCAGGACACTCTGCTCTGAGCTGCCCTTTGGTGGGAGTGATGGGGGCCAGGGCGGGGGGGGGTTAGAGGGCCGGCCCCGAGGCTCATGGAGGCCCCTCCCTGGGTGTCCTGAAGGGGGGCTGGCTGGTCTGCCCACGCTTGGGGACCTGGGAGGCACCCTGTGAGCAGAGGGCTATGCGCCTTTACATCCTTGTGGTGGGGGCTATTCCTCTGTGTTTGGGAGCAGGGCAGACCGGCTGGCGCTGCTCGCTCATTGGTCGAATGGACCAGGGGCGTGGTTTCCGGAACCAGGAGGCGGGCCCAGGCCCACAGCTGAGCCTGGTCAAGTCAAGGAGGGGGCGCGGCCGGGTGAGCAGCTGGAGGCGGTCACGGGATCACAGGGGCGGGGCCAGGTGAACAGCCTGAAGTGGTGAGGTAAGCAGGAGAGAGGGTCGCGGGCAGGGACACGGGTGACCAGCAGGCGGGTCTGCCGGCGGCAGGGACTAAAGAGTGCGCCCGGCGGCTTGGCCGGCCGCTTAGCTGACCGGCGGGAAGCCGTCTAGGGAAGAGTGGGTTGGGGCCGGTGTCAAAAGCTGGAGGTGGTCCAGTGGGGAAGGCCCTGGGGCCCGG
Source organism: Pipistrellus hanaki (assembly GCF_964339955.1). Taxonomy (NCBI): domain Eukaryota; kingdom Metazoa; phylum Chordata; class Mammalia; order Chiroptera; family Vespertilionidae; genus Pipistrellus; species Pipistrellus hanaki. Next base: position 120,498 of record NW_028182283.1, on the reverse strand, counting down.
TGAAGGTGCCCCAGGAGCGCAAAGTGACTTTCTCGGACTTGACACAGCTCTATCCCCGTTGTCAAAGACTAACCCTAACCCTAAAACTAAGCCTATCCCTCAACCTAACCCTCACCAGTGGCTAAGGCCCTGGGGCCCTGTGAAACCTGGACGAGGGTCTCGAGTGCCCACAAAAGCCTCACCTGCCTGAGCTTCAGACTGGATGCCAGCAAGAGGGACCCTTGTCCTCAGGGCAGGGCGTTCCAGGCGAATGGGGCGGAAAGCAGGCCCCCGGGGCCGGGCCACCACACCAGTCAGAAAATCCTGAGGGGCCGGGGAGGTGCCCCCACAGTGGAAAGTGATAATTTCTCGAACTTGACACAGCTCTCTCCCGGTTGTCAAAGCCCATAGGCAGGGCTGTGGGCGTCCCAGGACACGCTGCTCTGAGCTGCCCTTTGGTGGGAGCGATGGGGGCCGGGGCGGGGGGGGGGGGGTTAGAGGGCCGGCCCCGAGGCTCATGGAGGCCCCTCCCTGGGTGTCCTGAAGGGAGGGCTGGCTGGTCTGCCCACGCTTGGGGACCTGGGAGGCACCCTGTGAGCAGAGGGCTATGCGCCTTTACATCCCAGTGGTGGGGGCTATTCCTCTGTGTTTGGGAGCAGGGCAGACCGGCTGGCGCTGCTCGCTCATTGGTCGAATGGACCAGGGGCGTGGTTTCCGGAACCAGGAGGCGGGCCCAGGCCCACAGCTGAGCCTGGTCAAGTCAAGGAGGGGGCGGGGCCGGGTGAGCAGCTGGAGGCGGTCACGGGATCACGGGGGCGGGGCCAGGTGAACAGCCTGAAGTGCTGAGGTAAGCAGGAGAGAGGGTCGCGGGCAGGGACACGGGTGACCAGCCGGCGGGTCTGCCGGCGGCAGGGACCTAAAGAGGGGGCCCGGCGGCTTGGCCGGCCGCTTAGCTGACAGGCGGGAAGCCGTCAAGGGAAGAGTAGGTTGGGGCCGGTGTGAAAAGCTGGAGGTGGTCCAGTGGGGAAGGCCCTGGGGCCCGGTGAAGGTGCCCCAGGAGCGCAAAGGGACTTTCTCGGACTTGACACAGCTCTATCCCCGTTGTCAAAGACTAACCCTAACCCTAAAACTAAGCCTATCCCTCAACTTAACCCTCACCAGTGGCTAAGGCCCTGGGGCCCTGTGTAACCTGGACGAGGGTCTCGAGTGCCCAGAAAAGCCTCACCTGCCTGAGCTTCAGACTGGATGCCAGCAAGAGGGACCCTTGTCCTCAGGGCAGGGCGTTCCAGGCGAATGGGGCGGAAAGCAGGCCCCCGGGGCCGGGCCACCAGACCAGTCAGAAAATCCTGAGGGGCCGGGGAGGTGCCCCCACAGTGGAAAGTGATAATTTCTCGGACTTGACACAGCTCTCTCCCGGTTGTCAAAGCCCATAGGCAGGGCTGTGGGCGTCCCAGGACACTCTGCTCTGAGCTGCCCTTTGGTGGGAGTGATGGGGGCCGGGGCGGGGGGGGTTAGAGGGCCGGCCCCGAGGCTCATGGAGGCCCCTCCCTGGGTGTCCTGAAGGGAGGGCTGGCTGGTCTGCCCACGCTTGGGGACCTGGGAGGCACCCTGTGAGCAGAGGGCTATGCGCCTTTACATCCTTGTGGTGGGGGCTATTCCTCTGTGTTTGGGAGCAGGGCAGAGGGGCTGGCGCTGCTCGCTCATTGGTCGAATGGACCAGGGGCGTGGTTTCCGGAACCAGGAGGCGCGCCCAGGCCCACAGCTGAGCCCGGTCAAGTCAAGGAGGGGGCGGGGCCGGGTGAGCAGCTGGAGGCGGTCACGGGATCACGGGGGCGGGGCCAGGTGAACAGCCTGAAGTGCTGAGGTAAGCAGGAGAGAGGGTCGCGGGCAGGGACACGGGTGACCAGCAGGCGGGTCTGCCGGCGGCAGGGACTAAAGAGTGCGCCCGGCGGCTTGGCCGGCCGCTTAGCTGACCGGCGGGAAGCCGTCTAGGGAAGAGTGGGTTGGGGCCGGTGTCAAAAGCTGGAGGTGGTCCAGTGGGGAAGGCCCTGGGGCCCGGTGAAGGTGCCCCAGGAGCGCAAAGTGACTTTCTCGGACTTGACACAGCTCTATCCCCGTTGTCAAAGACTAACCCTAACCCTAAAACTAAGCCTATCCCTCAACCTAACCCTCACCAGTGGCTAAGGCCCTGGGGCCCTGTGAAACCTGGACGAGGGTCTCGAGTGCCCACAAAAGCCTCACCTGCCTGAGCTTCAGACTGGATGCCAGCAAGAGGGACCCTTGTCCTCAGGGCAGGGTGTTCCAGGCGAATGGGGCGGAAAGCAGGCCCCCGGGGCCGGGCCACCACACCAGTCAGAAAATCCTGAGGGGCCGGGGAGGTGCCCCCACAGTGGAAAGTGATAATTTCTCGAACTTGACACAGCTCTCTCCCGGTTGTCAAAGCCCATAGGCAGGGCTGTGGGCGTCCCAGGACACGCTGCTCTGAGCTGCCCTTTGGTGGGAGCGATGGGGGCCGGGGCGGGGGGGGGGGGGTTAGAGGGCCGGCCCCGAGGCTCATGGAGGCCCCTCCCTGGGTGTCCTGAAGGGAGGGCTGGCTGGTCTGCCCACGCTTGGGGACCTGGGAGGCACCCTGTGAGCAGAGGGCTATGCGCCTTTACATCCCAGTGGTGGGGGCTATTCCTCTGTGTTTGGGAGCAGGGCAGACCGGCTGGCGCTGCTCGCTCATTGGTCGAATGGACCAGGGGCGTGGTTTCCGGAACCAGGAGGCGGGCCCAGGCCCACAGCTGAGCCTGGTCAAGTCAAGGAGGGGGCGGGGCCGGGTGAGCAGCTGGAGGCGGTCACGGGATCACGGGGGCGGGGCCAGGTGAACAGCCTGAAGTGCTGAGGTAAGCAGGAGAGAGGGTCGCGGGCAGGGACACGGGTGACCAGCAGGCGGGTCTGCCGGCGGCAGGGACCTAAAGAGGGGGCCCGGCGGCTTGGCCGGCCGCTTAGCTGACAGGCGGGAAGCCGTCAAGGGAAGAGTGGGTTGGGGCCGGTGTGAAAAGCTGGAGGTGGTCCAGTGGGGAAGGCCCTGGGGCCCGGTGAAGGTGCCCCAGGAGCGCAAAGGGACTTTCTCGGACTTGACACAGCTCTATCCCCGTTGTCAAAGACTAACCCTAACCCTAAAACTAAGCCTATCCCTCAACTTAACCCTCACCAGTGGCTAAGGCCCTGGGGCCCTGTGTAACCTGGACGAGGGTCTCGAGTGCCCAGAAAAGCCTCACCTGCCTGAGCTTCAGACTGGATGCCAGCAAGAGGGACCCTTGTCCTCAGGGCAGGGCGTTCCAGGCGAATGGGGCGGAAAGCAGGCCCCCGGGGCCGGGCCACCAGACCAGTCAGAAAATCCTGAGGGGCCGGGGAGGTGCCCCCACAGTGGAAAGTGATAATTTCTCGGACTTGACACAGCTCTCTCCCGGTTGTCAAAGCCCATAGGCAGGGCTGTGGGCGTCCCAGGACACTCTGCTCTGAGCTGCCCTTTGGTGGGAGTGATGGGGGCCGGGGCGGGGGGGGGTTAGAGGGCCGGCCCCGAGGCTCATGGAGGCCCCTCCCTGGGTGTCCTGAAGGGGGGCTGGCTGGTCTGCCCACGCTTGGGGACCTGGGAGGCACCCTGTGAGCAGAGGGCTATGCGCCTTTACATCCTTGTGGTGGGGGCTATTCCTCTGTGTTTGGGAGCAGGGCAGACCGGCTGGCGCTGCTCGCTCATTGGTCGAATGGACCAGGGGCGTGGTTTCCGGAACCAGGAGGCGGGCCCAGGCCCACAGCTGAGCCTGGTCAAGTCAAGGAGGGGGCGCGGCCGGGTGAGCAGCTGGAGGCGGTCACGGGATCACAGGGGCGGGGCCAGGTGAACAGCCTGAAGTGGTGAGGTAAGCAGGAGAGAGGGTCGGGGGCAGGGACACGGGTGACCAGCAGGCGGGTCTGCCGGCGGCAGGGACCTAAAGAGGGGGCCCGGCGGCTTGGCCGGCCGCTTAGCTGACCGGCGGGAAGCCGTCAAGGGAAGAGTGGGTTGGGGCCGGTGTGAAAAGCTGGAGGTGGTCCAGTGGGGAAGGCCCTGGGGCCCGGTGAAGGTGCCCCAGGAGCGCAAAGTGACTTTCTCGGACTTGACACAGCTCTATCCCCGTTGTCAAAGACTAACCCTAACCCTAAAACTAAGCCTATCCCTCAACCTAACCCTCACCAGTGGCTAAGGCCCTGGGGCCCTGTGAAACCTGGACGAGGGTCTCGAGTGCCCACAAAAGCCTCACCTGCCTGAGCTTCAGACTGGATGCCAGCAAGAGGGACCCTTGTCCTCAGGGCAGGGAGTTCCAGGCGAATGGGGCGGAAAGCAGGCCCCCGGGGCCGGGCCACCACACCAGTCAGAAAATCCTGAGGGGCCGGGGAGGTGCCCCCACAGTGGAAAGTGATAATTTCTCGAACTTGACACAGCTCTCTCCCGGTTGTCAAAGCCCATAGGCAGGGCTGTGGGCGTCCCAGGACACGCTGCTCTGAGCTGCCCTTTGGTGGGAGCAATGGGGGCCGGGGCGGGGGGGGGGGGTTAGAGGGCCGGCCCCGAGGCTCATGGAGGCCCCTCCCTGGGTGTCCTGAAGGGAGGGCTGGCTGGTCTGCCCACGCTTGGGGACCTGGGAGGCACCCTGTGAGCAGAGGGCTATGCGCCTTTACATCCCAGTGGTGGGGGCTATTCCTCTGTGTTTGGGAGCAGGGCAGACCGGCTGGCGCTGCTCGCTCATTGGTCGAATGGACCAGGGGCGTGGTTTCCGGAACCAGGAGGCGGGCCCAGGCCCACAGCTGAGCCTGGTCAAGTCAAGGAGGGGGCGGGGCCGGGTGAGCAGCTGGAGGCGGTCACGGGATCACGGGGGCGGGGCCAGGTGAACAGCCTGAAGTGGTGAGGTAAGCAGGAGAGAGGGTCGGGGGCAGGGACACGGGTGACCAGCAGGCGGGTCTGCCGGCGGCAGGGACCTAAAGAGGGGGCCCGGCGGCTTGGCCGGCCGCTTAGCTGACCGGCGGGAAGCCGTCAAGGGAAGAGTGGGTTGGGGCCGGTGTGAAAAGCTGGAGGTGGTCCAGTGGGGAAGGCCCTGGGGCCCGGTGAAGGTGCCCCAGGAGCGCAAAGGGACTTTCTCGGACTTGACACAGCTCTATCCCCGTTGTCAAAGACTAACCCTAACCCTAAAACTAAGCCTATCCCTCAACTTAACCCTCACCAGTGGCTAAGGCCCTGGGGCCCTGTGAAACCTGGACGAGGGTCTCGAGTGCCCACAAAAGCCTCACCTGCCTGAGCTTCAGACTGGATGCCAGCAAGAGGGACCCTTGTCCTCAGGGCAGGGCGTTCCAGGCGAATGGGGCGGAAAGCAGGCCCCCGGGGCCGGGCCACCAGACCAGTCAGAAAATCCTGAGGGGCCGTGGAGGTGCCCCCACAGTGGAAAGTGATAATTTCTCGGACTTGACACAGCTCTCTCCCGGTTGTCAAAGCCCATAGGCAGGGCTGTGGGCGTCCCAGGACACTCTGCTCTGAGCTGCCCTTTGGTGGGAGTGATGGGGGCCGGGGCGGGGGGGGGGTTAGAGGGCCGGCCCCGAGGCTCATGGAGGCCCCTCCCTGGGTGTCCTGAAGGGGGGCTGGCTGGTCTGCCCACGCTTGGGGACCTGGGAGGCACCCTGTGAGCAGAGGGCTATGCGCCTTTACATCCTTGTGGTGGGGGCTATTCCTCTGTGTTTGGGAGCAGGGCAGACCGGCTGGCGCTGCTCGCTCATTGGTCGAATGGACCAGGGGCGTGGTTTCCGGAACCAGGAGGCGGGCCCAGGCCCACAGCTGAGCCTGGTCAAGTCAAGGAGGGGGCGCGGCCGGGTGAGCAGCTGGAGGCGGTCACGGGATCACAGGGGCGGGGCCAGGTGAACAGCCTGAAGTGGTGAGGTAAGCAGGAGAGAGGGTCGGGGGCAGGGACACGGGTGACCAGCAGGCGGGTCTGCCGGCGGCAGGGACCTAAAGAGGGGGCCCGGCGGCTTGGCCGGCCGCTTAGCTGACCGGCGGGAAGCCGTCAAGGGAAGAGTGGGTTGGGGCCGGTGTGAAAAGCTGGAGGTGGTCCAGTGGGGAAGGCCCTGGGGCCCGGTGAAGGTGCCCCAGGAGCGCAAAGTGACTTTCTCGGACTTGACACAGCTCTATCCCCGTTGTCAAAGACTAACCCTAACCCTAAAACTAAGCCTATCCCTCAACCTAACCCTCACCAGTGGCTAAGGCCCTGGGGCCCTGTGAAACCTGGACGAGGGTCTCGAGTGCCCACAAAAGCCTCACCTGCCTGAGCTTCAGACTGGATGCCAGCAAGAGGGACCCTTGTCCTCAGGGCAGGGAGTTCCAGGCGAATGGGGCGGAAAGCAGGCCCCCGGGGCCGGGCCACCACACCAGTCAGAAAATCCTGAGGGGCCGGGGAGGTGCCCCCACAGTGGAAAGTGATAATTTCTCGAACTTGACACAGCTCTCTCCCGGTTGTCAAAGCCCATAGGCAGGGCTGTGGGCGTCCCAGGACACGCTGCTCTGAGCTGCCCTTTGGTGGGAGCGATGGGGGCCGGGGCGGGGGGGGGGGGGTTAGAGGGCCGGCCCCGAGGCTCATGGAGGCCCCTCCCTGGGTGTCCTGAAGGGAGGGCTGGCTGGTCTGCCCACGCTTGGGGACCTGGGAGGCACCCTGTGAGCAGAGGGCTATGCGCCTTTACATCCCAGTGGTGGGGGCTATTCCTCTGTGTTTGGGAGCAGGGCAGACCGGCTGGCGCTGCTCGCTCATTGGTCGAATGGACCAGGGGCGTGGTTTCCGGAACCAGGAGGCGGGCCCAGGCCCACAGCTGAGCCTGGTCAAGTCAAGGAGGGGGCGGGGCCGGGTGAGCAGCTGGAGGCGGTCACGGGATCACGGGGGCGGGGCCAGGTGAACAGCCTGAAGTGGTGAGGTAAGCAGGAGAGAGGGTCGGGGGCAGGGACACGGGTGACCAGCAGGCGGGTCTGCCGGCGGCAGGGACCTAAAGAGGGGGCCCGGCGGCTTGGCCGGCCGCTTAGCTGACCGGCGGGAAGCCGTCAAGGGAAGAGTGGGTTGGGGCCGGTGTGAAAAGCTGGAGGTGGTCCAGTGGGGAAGGCCCTGGGGCCCGGTGAAGGTGCCCCAGGAGCGCAAAGGGACTTTCTCGGACTTGACACAGCTCTATCCCCGTTGTCAAAGACTAACCCTAACCCTAAAACTAAGCCTATCCCTCAACTTAACCCTCACCAGTGGCTAAGGCCCTGGGGCCCTGTGAAACCTGGACGAGGGTCTCGAGTGCCCACAAAAGCCTCACCTGCCTGAGCTTCAGACTGGATGCCAGCAAGAGGGACCCTTGTCCTCAGGGCAGGGCGTTCCAGGCGAATGGGGCGGAAAGCAGGCCCCCGGGGCCGGGCCACCAGACCAGTCAGAAAATCCTGAGGGGCCGGGGAGGTGCCCCCACAGTGGAAAGTGATAATTTCTCGGACTTGACACAGCTCTCTCCCGGTTGTCAAAGCCCATAGGCAGGGCTGTGGGCGTCCAAGGACACTCTGCTCTGAGCTGCCCTTTGGTGGGAGTGATGGGGGCCGGGGCGGGGGGGGGTTAGAGGGCCGGCCCCGAGGCTCATGGAGGCCCCTCCCTGGGTGTCCTGAAGGGAGGGCTGGCTGGTCTGCCCACGCTTGGGGACCTGGGAGGCACCCTGTGAGCAGAGGGCTATGCGCCTTTACATCCTTGTGGTGGGGGCTATTCCTCTGTGTTTGGGAGCAGGGCAGACGGGCTGGCGCTGCTCGCTCATTGGTCGAATGGACCAGGGGCGTGGTTTCCGGAACCAGGAGGCGCGCCCAGGCCCACAGCTGAGCCCGGTCAAGTCAAGGAGGGGGCGGGGCCGGGTGAGCAGCTGGAGGCGGTCACGGGATCACGGGGGCGGGGCCAGGTGAACAGCCTGAAGTGCTGAGGTAAGCAGGAGAGAGGGTCGCGGGCAGGGACACGGGTGACCAGCAGGCGGGTCTGCCAGCGGCAGGGACTAAAGAGTGCGCCCGGCGGCTTGGCCGGCCGCTTAGCTGACCGGCGGGAAGCCGTCTAGGGAAGAGTGGGTTGGGGCCGGTGTCAAAAGCTGGAGGTGGTCCAGTGGGGAAGGCCCTGGGGCCCGGTGAAGGTGCCCCAGGAGCGCAAAGTGACTTTCTCGGACTTGACACAGCTCTATCCCCGTTGTCAAAGACTAACCCTAACCCTAAAACTAAGCCTATCCCTCAACCTAACCCTCACCAGTGGCTAAGGCCCTGGGGCCCTGTGTAACCTGGACGAGGGTCTCGAGTGCCCACAAAAGCCTCACCTGCCTGAGCTTCAGACTGGAGGCCAGCAAGAGGGACCCTTGTCCTCAGGGCAGGGCGTTCCAGGCGAATGGGGCGGAAAGCAGGCCCCCGGGGCCGGGCCACCAGACCAGTCAGAAAATCCTGAGGGGCCGGGGAGGTGCCCCCACAGTGGAAAGTGATAATTTCTCGGACTTGACACAGCTCTCTCCCGGTTGTCAAAGCCCATAGGCAGGGCTGTGGGCGTCCCAGGACACGCTGCTCTGAGCTGCCCTTTGGTGGGAGTGATGGGGGCCGGGGCGGGGGGGGGGTTAGAGGGCCGGCCCCGAGGCTCATGGAGGCCCCTCCCTGGGTGTCCTGAAGGGAGGGCTGGCTGGTCTGCCCACGCTTGGGGACCTGGGAGGCACCCTGTGAGCAGAGGGCTATGCGCCTTTACATCCTTGTGGTGGGGGCTATTCCTCTGTGTTTGGGAGCAGGGCAGACGGGCTGGCGCTGCTCGCTCATTGGTCGAATGGACCAGGGGCGTGGTTTCCGGAACCAGGAGGCGCGCCCAGGCCCACAGCTGAGCCCGGTCAAGTCAAGGAGGGGGCGGGGCCGGGTGAGCAGCTGGAGGCGGTCACGGGATCACGGGGGCGGGGCCAGGTGAACAGCCTGAAGTGCTGAGGTAAGCAGGAGAGAGGGTCGCGGGCAGGGACACGGGTGACCAGCAGGCGGGTCTGCCGGCGGCAGGGACTAAAGAGTGCGCCCGGCGGCTTGGCCGGCCGCTTAGCTGACCGGCGGGAAGCCGTCTAGGGAAGAGTGGGTTGGGGCCGGTGTCAAAAGCTGGAGGTGGTCCAGTGGGGAAGGCCCTGGGGCCCGGTGAAGGTGCCCCAGGAGCGCAAAGTGACTTTCTCGGACTTGACACAGCTCTATCCCCGTTGTCAAAGACTAACCCTAACCCTAAAACTAAGCCTATCCCTCAACCTAACCCTCACCAGTGGCTAAGGCCCTGGGGCCCTGTGAAACCTGGACGAGGGTCTCGAGTGCCCACAAAAGCCTCACCTGCCTGAGCTTCAGACTGGATGCCAGCAAGAGGGACCCTTGTCCTCAGGGCAGGGAGTTCCAGGCGAATGGGGCGGAAAGCAGGCCCCCGGGGCCGGGCCACCACACCAGTCAGAAAATCCTGAGGGGCCGGGGAGGTGCCCCCACAGTGGAAAGTGATAATTTCTCGAACTTGACACAGCTCTCTCCCGGTTGTCAAAGCCCATAGGCAGGGCTGTGGGCGTCCCAGGACACGCTGCTCTGAGCTGCCCTTTGGTGGGAGCGATGGGGGCCGGGGCGGGGGGGGGGGGGGTTAGAGGGCCGGCCCCGAGGCTCATGGAGGCCCCTCCCTGGGTGTCCTGAAGGGAGGGCTGGCTGGTCTGCCCACGCTTGGGGACCTGGGAGGCACCCTGTGAGCAGAGGGCTATGCGCCTTTACATCCCAGTGGTGGGGGCTATTCCTCTGTGTTTGGGAGCAGGGCAGACCGGCTGGCGCTGCTCGCTCATTGGTCGAATGGACCAGGGGCGTGGTTTCCGGAACCAGGAGGCGGGCCCAGGCCCACAGCTGAGCCTGGTCAAGTCAAGGAGGGGGCGGGGCCGGGTGAGCAGCTGGAGGCGGTCACGGGATCACGGGGGCGGGGCCAGGTGAACAGCCTGAAGTGGTGAGGTAAGCAGGAGAGAGGGTCGCGGGCAGGGACACGGGTGACCAGCCGGCGGGTCTGCCGGCGGCAGGGACCTAAAGAGGGGGCCCGGCGGCTTGGCCGGCCGCTTAGCTGACAGGCGGGAAGCCGTCAAGGGAAGAGTGGGTTGGGGCCGGTGTGAAAAGCTGGAGGTGGTCCAGTGGGGAAGGCCCTGGGGCCCGGTGAAGGTGCCCCAGGAGCGCAAAGGGACTTTCTCGGACTTGACACAGCTCTATCCCCGTTGTCAAAGACTAACCCTAACCCTAAAACTAAGCCTATCCCTCAACTTACCCCTCACCAGTGGCTAAGGCCCTGGGGCCCTGTGAAACCTGGACGAGGGTCTCGAGTGCCCACAAAAGCCTCACCTGCCTGAGCTTCAGACTGGATGCCAGCAAGAGGGACCCTTGTCCTCAGGGCAGGGCGTTCCAGGCGAATGGGGCGGAAAGCAGGCCCCCGGGGCCGGGCCACCAGACCAGTCAGAAAATCCTGAGGGGCCGGGGAGGTGCCCCCACAGTGGAAAGTGATAATTTCTCGGACTTGACACAGCTCTCTCCCGGTTGTCAAAGCCCATAGGCAGGGCTGTGGGCGTCCCAGGACACTCTGCTCTGAGCTGCCCTTTGGTGGGAGTGATGGGGGCCGGGGCGGGGGGGGGTTAGAGGGCCGGCCCCGAGGCTCATGGAGGCCCCTCCCTGGGTGTCCTGAAGGGAGGGCTGGCTGGTCTGCCCACGCTTGGGGACCTGGGAGGCACCCTGTGAGCAGAGGGCTATGCGCCTTTACATCCCAGTGGTGGGGGCTATTCCTCTGTGTTTGGGAGCAGGGCAGACCGGCTGGCGCTGCTCGCTCATTGGTCGAATGGACCAGGGGCGTGGTTTCCGGAACCAGGAGGCGGGCCCAGGCCCACAGCTGAGCCCGGTCAAGTCAAGGAGGGGGCGGGGCCGGGTGAGCAGCTGGAGGCGGTCACGGGATCACGGGGGCGGGGCCAGGTGAACAGCCTGAAGTGGTGAGGTAAGCAGGAGAGAGGGTCGCGGGCAGGGACACGGGTGACCAGCAGGCGGGTCTGCCGGCGGCAGGGACCTAAAGAGGGGGCCCGGCGGCTTGGCCGGCCGCTTAGCTGACCGGCGGGAAGCCGTCAAGGGAAGAGTGGGTTGGGGCCGGTGTCAAAAGCTGGAGGTGGTCCAGTGGGGAAGGCCCTTGGGCCCGGTGAAGGTGCCCCAGGAGCGCAAAGTGACTTTCTCGGACTTGACACAGCTCTATCCCCGTTGTCAAAGACTAACCCTAACCCTAAAACTAAGCCTATCCCTCAACCTAACCCTCACCAGTGGCTAAGGCCCTGGGGCCCTGTGAAACCTGGACGAGGGTCTCGAGTGCCCACAAAAGCCTCACCTGCCTGAGCTTCAGACTGGATGCCAGCAAGAGGGACCCTTGTCCTCAGGGCAGGGCGTTCCAGGCGAATGGGGCGGAAAGCAGGCCCCCGGGGCCGGGCCACCAGACCAGTCAGAAAATCCTGAGGGGCCGGGGAGGTGCCCCCACAGTGGAAAGTGATAATTTCTCGAACTTGACACAGCTCTCTCCCGGTTGTCAAAGCCCATAGGCAGGGCTGTGGGCGTCCCAGGACACGCTGCTCTGAGCTGCCCTTTGGTGGGAGCGATGGGGGCCGGGGCGGGGGGGGGGGGGTTAGAGGGCCGGCCCCGAGGCTCATGGAGGCCCCTCCCTGGGTGTCCTGAAGGGAGGGCTGGCTGGTCTGCCCACGCTTGGGGACCTGGGAGGCACCCTGTGAGCAGAGGGCTATGCGCCTTTACATCCCAGTGGTGGGGGCTATTCCTCTGTGTTTGGGAGCAGGGCAGACCGGCTGGCGCTGCTCGCTCATTGGTCGAATGGACCAGGGGCGTGGTTTCCGGAACCAGGAGGCGGGCCCAGGCCCACAGCTGAGCCTGGTCAAGTCAAGGAGGGGGCGGGGCCGGGTGAGCAGCTGGAGGCGGTCACGGGATCACGGGGGCGGGGCCAGGTGAACAGCCTGAAGTGGTGAGGTAAGCAGGAGAGAGGGTCGCGGGCAGGGACACGGGTGACCAGCAGGCGGGTCTGCCGGCGGCAGGGACCTAAAGAGGGGGCCCGGCGGCTTGGCCGGCCGCTTAGCTGACAGGCGGGAAGCCGTCAAGGGAAGAGTGGGTTGGGGCCGGTGTGAAAAGCTGGAGGTGGTCCAGTGGGGAAGGCCCTGGGGCCCGGTGAAGGTGCCCCAGGAGCGCAAAGGGACTTTCTCGGACTTGACACAGCTCTATCCCCATTGTCAAAGACTAACCCTAACCCTAAAACTAAGCCTATCCCTCAACTTAACCCTCACCAGTGGCTAAGGCCCTGGGGTCCTGTGAAACCTGGACGAGGGTCTCGAGTGCCCACAAAAGCCTCACCTGCCTGAGCTTCAGACTGGATGCCAGCAAGAGGGACCCTTGTCCTCAGGGCAGGGCGTTCCAGGCGAATGGGGCGGAAAGCAGGCCCCCGGGGCCGGGCCACCAGACCAGTCAGAAAATCCTGAGGGGCCGTGGAGGTGCCCCCACAGTGGAAAGTGATAATTTCTCGGACTTGACACAGCTCTCTCCCGGTTGTCAAAGCCCATAGGCAGGGCTGTGGGCGTCCCAGGACACTCTGCTCTGAGCTGCCCTTTGGTGGGAGTGATGGGGGCCGGGGCGGGGGGGGGTTAGAGGGCCGGCCCCGAGGCTCATGGAGGCCCCTCCCTGGGTGTCCTGAAGGGAGGGCTGGCTGGTCTGCCCACGCTTGGGGACCTGGGAGGCACCCTGTGAGCAGAGGGCTATGCGCCTTTACATCCCAGTGGTGGGGGCTATTCCTCTGTGTTTGGGAGCAGGGCAGACCGGCTGGCGCTGCTCGCTCATTGGTCGAATGGACCAGGGGCGTGGTTTCCGGAACCAGGAGGCGGGCCCAGGCCCACAGCTGAGCCTGGTCAAGTCAAGGAGGGGGCGGGGCCGGGTGAGCAGCTGGAGGCGGTCACGGGATCACGGGGGCGGGGCCAGGTGAACAGCCTGAAGTGGTGAGGTAAGCAGGAGAGAGGGTCGCGGGCAGGGACACGGGTGACCAGCCGGCGGGTCTGCCGGCGGCAGGGACCTAAAGAGGGGGCCCGGCGGCTTGGCCGGCCGCTTAGCTGACAGGCGGGAAGCCGTCAAGGGAAGAGTGGGTTGGGGCCGGTGTGAAAAGCTGGAGGTGGTCCAGTGGGGAAGGCCCTGGGGCCCGGTGAAGGTGCCCCAGGAGCGCAAAGGGACTTTCTCGGACTTGACACAGCTCTATCCCCGTTGTCAAAGACTAACCCTAACCCTAAAACTAAGCCTATCCCTCAACTTACCCCTCACCAGTGGCTAAGGCCCTGGGGCCCTGTGAAACCTGGACGAGGGTCTCGAGTGCCCACAAAAGCCTCACCTGCCTGAGCTTCAGACTGGATGCCAGCAAGAGGGACCCTTGTCCTCAGGGCAGGGCGTTCCAGGCGAATGGGGCGGAAAGCAGGCCCCCGGGGCCGGGCCACCAGACCAGTCAGAAAATCCTGAGGGGCCGGGGAGGTGCCCCCACAGTGGAAAGTGATAATTTCTCGGACTTGACACAGCTCTCTCCCGGTTGTCAAAGCCCATAGGCAGGGCTGTGGGCGTCCCAGGACACTCTGCTCTGAGCTGCCCTTTGGTGGGAGTGATGGGGGCCGGGGCGGGGGGGGGTTAGAGGGCCGGCCCCGAGGCTCATGGAGGCCCCTCCCTGGGTGTCCTGAAGGGAGGGCTGGCTGGTCTGCCCACGCTTGGGGACCTGGGAGGCACCCTGTGAGCAGAGGGCTATGCGCCTTTACATCCCAGTGGTGGGGGCTATTCCTCTGTGTTTGGGAGCAGGGCAGACCGGCTGGCGCTGCTCGCTCATTGGTCGAATGGACCAGGGGCGTGGTTTCCGGAACCAGGAGGCGGGCCCAGGCCCACAGCTGAGCCCGGTCAAGTCAAGGAGGGGGCGGGGCCGGGTGAGCAGCTGGAGGCGGTCACGGGATCACGGGGGCGGGGCCAGGTGAACAGCCTGAAGTGGTGAGGTAAGCAGGAGAGAGGGTCGCGGGCAGGGACACGGGTGACCAGCAGGCGGGTCTGCCGGCGGCAGGGACCTAAAGAGGGGGCCCGGCGGCTTGGCCGGCCGCTTAGCTGACCGGCGGGAAGCCGTCAAGGGAAGAGTGGGTTGGGGCCGGTGTCAAAAGCTGGAGGTGGTCCAGTGGGGAAGGCCCTTGGGCCCGGTGAAGGTGCCCCAGGAGCGCAAAGTGACTTTCTCGGACTTGACACAGCTCTATCCCCGTTGTCAAAGACTAACCCTAACCCTAAAACTAAGCCTATCCCTCAACCTAACCCTCACCAGTGGCTAAGGCCCTGGGGCCCTGTGAAACCTGGACGAGGGTCTCGAGTGCCCACAAAAGCCTCACCTGCCTGAGCTTCAGACTGGATGCCAGCAAGAGGGACCCTTGTCCTCAGGGCAGGGCGTTCCAGGCGAATGGGGCGGAAAGCAGGCCCCCGGGGCCGGGCCACCAGACCAGTCAGAAAATCCTGAGGGGCCGGGGAGGTGCCCCCACAGTGGAAAGTGATAATTTCTCGGACTTGACACAGCTCTCTCCCGGTTGTCAAAGCCCATAGGCAGGGCTGTGGGCGTCCAAGGACACTCTGCTCTGAGCTGCCCTTTGGTGGGAGTGATGGGGGCCGGGGCGGGGGGGGGTTAGAGGGCCGGCCCCGAGGCTCATGGAGGCCCCTCCCTGGGTGTCCTGAAGGGAGGGCTGGCTGGTCTGCCCACGCTTGGGGACCTGGGAGGCACCCTGTGAGCAGAGGGCTATGCGCCTTTACATCCTTGTGGTGGGGGCTATTCCTCTGTGTTTGGGAGCAGGGCAGACGGGCTGGCGCTGCTCGCTCATTGGTCGAATGGACCAGGGGCGTGGTTTCCGGAACCAGGAGGCGCGCCCAGGCCCACAGCTGAGCCCGGTCAAGTCAAGGAGGGGGCGGGGCCGGGTGAGCAGCTGGAGGCGGTCACGGGATCACGGGGGCGGGGCCAGGTGAACAGCCTGAAGTGCTGAGGTAAGCAGGAGAGAGGGTCGCGGGCAGGGACACGGGTGACCAGCAGGCGGGTCTGCCAGCGGCAGGGACTAAAGAGTGCGCCCGGCGGCTTGGCCGGCCGCTTAGCTGACCGGCGGGAAGCCGTCTAGGGAAGAGTGGGTTGGGGCCGGTGTCAAAAGCTGGAGGTGGTCCAGTGGGGAAGGCCCTGGGGCCCGGTGAAGGTGCCCCAGGAGCGCAAAGTGACTTTCTCGGACTTGACACAGCTCTATCCCCGTTGTCAAAGACTAACCCTAACCCTAAAACTAAGCCTATCCCTCAACCTAACCCTCACCAGTGGCTAAGGCCCTGGGGCCCTGTGTAACCTGGACGAGGGTCTCGAGTGCCCACAAAAGCCTCACCTGCCTGAGCTTCAGACTGGAGGCCAGCAAGAGGGACCCTTGTCCTCAGGGCAGGGCGTTCCAGGCGAATGGGGCGGAAAGCAGGCCCCCGGGGCCGGGCCACCAGACCAGTCAGAAAATCCTGAGGGGCCGGGGAGGTGCCCCCACAGTGGAAAGTGATAATTTCTCGGACTTGACACAGCTCTCTCCCGGTTGTCAAAGCCCATAGGCAGGGCTGTGGGCGTCCCAGGACACGCTGCTCTGAGCTGCCCTTTGGTGGGAGTGATGGGGGCCGGGGCGGGGGGGGGGGTTAGAGGGCCGGCCCCGAGGCTCATGGAGGCCCCTCCCTGGGTGTCCTGAAGGGAGGGCTGGCTGGTCTGCCCACGCTTGGGGACCTGGGAGGCACCCTGTGAGCAGAGGGCTATGCGCCTTTACATCCTTGTGGTGGGGGCTATTCCTCTGTGTTTGGGAGCAGGGCAGACGGGCTGGCGCTGCTCGCTCATTGGTCGAATGGACCAGGGGCGTGGTTTCCGGAACCAGGAGGCGCGCCCAGGCCCACAGCTGAGCCGGGTCAAGTCAAGGAGGGGGCGGGGCCTGGTGAGCAGCTGGAGGCGGTCACGGGATCACGGGGGCGGGGCCAGGTGAACAGCCTGAAGTGGTGAGGTAAGCAGGAGAGAGGGTCGCGGGCAGGGACACGGGTGACCAGCAGGCGGGTCTGCCGGCGGCAGGGACTAAAGAGGGGGCCCGGCGGCTTGGCCGGCCGCTTAGCTGACCTGCGGGAAGCCGTCAAGGGAAGAGTGGGTTGGGGCCGGTGTCAAAAGCTGGAGGTGGCCCAGTGGGGAAGGCCCTGGGGCCCGGTGAATGTGCCCCAGGAGCGCAAAGGGACTTTCTCGGACTTGACACAGCTCTATCCCCGTTGTCAAAGACTAACCCTAACCCTAAAACTAAGCCTATCCCTCAACTTAACCCTCACCAGTGGCTAAGGCCCTGGGGCCCTGTGTAACCTGGACGAGGGTCTCGAGTGCCCAGAAAAGCCTCACCTGCCTGAGCTTCAGACTGGATGCCAGCAAGAGGGACCCTTGTCCTCAGGGCAGGGCGTTCCAGGCGAATGGGGCGGAAAGCAGGCCCCCGGGGCCGGGCCACCAGACCAGTCAGAAAATCCTGAGGGGCCGGGGAGGTGCCCCCACAGTGGAAAGTGATAATTTCTCGGACTTGACACAGCTCTCTCCCGGTTGTCAAAGCCCATAGGCAGGGCTGTGGGCGTCCCAGGACACTCTGCTCTGAGCTGCCCTTTGGTGGGAGTGATGGGGGCCGGGGCGGGGGGGGGTTAGAGGGCCGGCCCGGAGGCTCATGGAGGCCCCTCCCTGGGTGTCCTGAAGGGAGGGCTGGCTGGTCTGCCCACGCTTGGGGACCTGGGAGGCACCCTGTGAGCAGAGGGCTATGCGCCTTTACATCCTTGTGGTGGGGGCTATTCCTCTGTGTTTGGGAGCAGGGCAGACCGGCTGGCGCTGCTCGCTCATTGGTCGAATGGACCAGGGGCGTGGTTTCCGGAACCAAGAGGCGGGCCCAGGCCCACAGCTGAGCCTGGTCAAGTCAAGGAGGGGGCGCGGCCGGGTGAGCAGCTGGAGGCGGTCACGGGATCACAGGGGCGGGGCCAGGTGAACAGCCTGAAGTGGTGAGGTAAGCAGGAGAGAGGGTCGGGGGCAGGGACACGGGTGACCAGCAGGCGGGTCTGCCGGCGGCAGGGACCTAAAGAGGGGTCCCGGCGGCTTGGCCGGCCGCTTAGCTGACCGGCGGGAAGCCGTCAAGGGAAGAGTGGGTTGGGGCCGGTGTGAAAAGCTGGAGGTGGTCCAGTGGGGAAGGCCCTGGGGCCCGGTGAAGGTGCCCCAGGAGCGCAAAGGGACTTTCTCGGACTTGACACAGCTCTATCCCCGTTGTCAAAGACTAACCCTAACCCTAAAACTAAGCCTATCCCTCAACTTAACCCTCACCAGTGGCTAAGGCCCTGGGGCCCTGTGAAACCTGGACGAGGGTCTCGAGTGCCCACAAAAGCCTCACCTGCCTGAGCTTCAGACTGGATGCCAGCAAGAGGGACCCTTGTCCTCAGGGCAGGGCGTTCCAGGCGAATGGGGCGGAAAGCAGGCCCCCGGGGCCGGGCCACCAGACCAGTCAGAAAATCCTGAGGGGCCGGGGAGGTGCCCCCACAGTGAAAAGTGATAATTTCTCGGACTTGACACAGCTCTCTCCCGGTTGTCAAAGCCCATAGGCAGGGCTGTGGGCGTCCAAGGACACTCTGCTCTGAGCTGCCCTTTGGTGGGAGTGATGGGGGCCGGGGCGGGGGGGGGGGTTAGAGGGCCGGCCCCGAGGCTCATGGAGGCCCCTCCCTGGGTGTCCTGAAGGGAGGGCTGGCTGGTCTGCCCACGCTTGGGGACCTGGGAGGCACCCTGTGAGCAGAGGGCTATGCGCCTTTACATCCTTGTGGTGGGGGCTATTCCTCTGTGTTTGGGAGCAGGGCAGACGGGCTGGCGCTGCTCGCTCATTGGTCGAATGGACCAGGGGCGTGGTTTCCGGAACCAGGAGGCGCGCCCAGGCCCACAGCTGAGCCCGGTCAAGTCAAGGAGGGGGCGGGGCCGGGTGAGCAGCTGGAGGCGGTCACGGGATCACGGGGGCGGGGCCAGGTGAACAGCCTGAAGTGGTGAGGTAAGCAGGAGAGAGGGTCGCGGGCAGGGACACGGGTGACCAGCAGGCGGGTCTGCCGGCGGCAGGGACTAAAGAGTGCGCCCGGCGGCTTGGCCGGCCGCTTAGCTGACCGGCGGGAAGCCGTCAAGGGAAGAGTGGGTTGGGGCCGGTGTCAAAAGCTGGAGGTGGTCCAGTGGGGAAGGCCCTGGGGCCCGGTGAAGGTGCCCCAGGAGCGCAAAGTGACTTTCTCGGACTTGACACAGCTCTATCCCCGTTGTCAAAGACTAACCCTAACCCTAAAACTAAGCCTATCCCTCAACCTAACCCTCACCAGTGGCTAAGGCCCTGGGGCCCTGTGAAACCTGGACGAGGGTCTCGAGTGCCCACAAAAGCCTCACCTGCCTGAGCTTCAGACTGGATGCCAGCAAGAGGGACCCTTGTCCTCAGGGCAGGGCGTTCCAGGCGAATGGGGCGGAAAGCAGGCCCCCGGGGCCGGGCCACCAGACCAGTCAGAAAATCCTGAGGGGCCGGGGAGGTGCCCCCACAGTGGAAAGTGATAATTTCACGGACTTGACACAGCTCTCTCCCGGTTGTCAAAGCCCATAGGCAGGGCTGTGGGCGTCCCAGGACACTCTGCTCTGAGCTGCCCTTTGGTGGGAGTGATGGGGGCCGGGGCGGGGGGGGGTTAGAGGGCCGGCCCCGAGGCTCATGGAGGCCCCTCCCTGGGTGTCCTGAAGTGAGGGCTGGCTGGTCTGCCCACGCTTGGGGACCTGGGAGGCACCCTGTGAGCAGAGGGCTATGTGCCTTTACATCCCAGTGGTGGGGGCTATTCCTCTGTGTTTGGGAGCAGGGCAGACCGGCTGGCGCTGCTCACTCATTGGTCGAATGGACCAGGGGCGTGGTTTCCGGAACCAGGAGGCGGGCCCAGGCCCACAGCTGAGCCGGGTCAAGTCAAGGAGGGGGCGGGGCCTGGTGAGCAGCTGGAGGCGGTCACGGGATCACGGGGGCGGGGCCAGGTGAACAGCCTGAAGTGGTGAGGTAAGCAGGAGAGCGGGTCGCGGGCAGGGACACGGGTGACCAGCAGGCGGGTCTGCCGGCGGCAGGGACTAAAGAGGGGGCCCGGCGGCTTGGCCGGCCGCTTAGCTGACCGGCGGGAAGCCGTCAAGGGAAGAGTGGGTTGGGGCCGGTGTCAAAAGCTGGAGGTGGCCCAGTGGGGAAGGCCCTGGGGCCCGGTGAATGTGCCCCAGGAGCGCAAAGGGACTTTCTCGGACTTGACACAGCTCTATCCCCGTTGTCAAAGACTAACCCTAACCCTAAAACTAAGCCTATCCCTCAACTTAACCCTCACCAGTGGCTAAGGCCCTGGGGCCCTGTGTAACCTGGACGAGGGTCTCGAGTGCC
The DNA here is from genome assembly GCF_964339955.1 of Pipistrellus hanaki. Lineage (NCBI taxonomy): Eukaryota > Metazoa > Chordata > Mammalia > Chiroptera > Vespertilionidae > Pipistrellus > Pipistrellus hanaki. Next base: position 100,968 of record NW_028182283.1, on the reverse strand, counting down.
CAGAAAAGCCTCACCTGCCTGAGCTTCAGACTGGATGCCAGCAAGAGGGACCCTTGTCCTCAGGGCAGGGCGTTCCAGGCGAATGGGGCGGAAAGCAGGCCCCCGGGGCCGGGCCACCAGACCAGTCAGAAAATCCTGAGGGGCCGGGGAGGTGCCCCCACAGTGGAAAGTGATAATTTCTGGGACTTGACACAGCTCTCTCCCAGTTGTCAAAGCCCATAGGCAGGGCTGTGGGCGTCCCAGGACACTCTGCTCTGAGCTGCCCTTTGGTGGGAGTGATGGGGGCCGGGGCGGGGGGGGGTTAGAGGGCCGGCCCCGAGGCTCATGGAGGCCCCTCCCTGGGTGTCCTGAAGGGAGGGCTGGCTGGTCTGCCCACCCTTGGGGACCTGGGAGGCACCCTGTGAGCAGAGGGCTATGCGCCTTTATATCCTTGTGGTGGGGGCTATTCCTCTGTGTTTGGGAGCAGGGCAGACCGGCTGGCGCTGCTCGCTCATTGGTCGAATGGACCAGGGGCGTGGTTTCCGGAACCAGGAGGCGGGCCCAGGCCCACAGCTGAGCCTGGTCAAGTCAAGGAGGGGGCGCGGCCGGGTGAGCAGCTGGAGGCGGTCACGGGATCACAGGGGCGGGGCCAGGTGAACAGCCTGAAGTGGTGAGGTAAGCAGGAGAGAGGGTCGGGGGCAGGGACACGGGTGACCAGCAGGCGGGTCTGCCGGCGGCAGGGACCTAAAGAGGGGTCCCGGCGGCTTGGCCGGCCGCTTAGCTGACCGGCGGGAAGCCGTCAAGGGAAGAGTGGGTTGGGGCCGGTGTGAAAAGCTGGAGGTGGTCCAGTGGGGAAGGCCCTGGGGCCCGGTGAAGGTGCCCCAGGAGCGCAAAGGGACTTTCCCGGACTTGACACAGCTCTATCCCCGTTGTCAAAGACTAACCCTAACCCTAAAACTAAGCCTATCCCTCAACTTAACCCTCACCAGTGGCTAAGGCCCTGGGGCCCTGTGAAACCTGGACGAGGGTCTCGAGTGCCCACAAAAGCCTCACCTGCCTGAGCTTCAGACTGGATGCCAGCAAGAGGGACCCTTGTCCTCAGGGCAGGGCGTTCCAGGCGAATGGGGCGGAAAGCAGGCCCCCGGGGCCGGGCCACCAGACCAGTCAGAAAATCCTGAGGGGCCGGGGAGGTGCCCCCACAGTGGAAAGTGATAATTTCTCGGACTTGACACAGCTCTCTCCCGGTTGTCAAAGCCCATAGGCAGGGCTGTGGGCGTCCAAGGACACTCTGCTCTGAGCTGCCCTTTGGTGGGAGTGATGGGGGCCGGGGCGGGGGGGGGGTTAGAGGGCCGGCCCCGAGGCTCATGGAGGCCCCTCCCTGGGTGTCCTGAAGGGAGGGCTGGCTGGTCTGCCCACGCTTGGGGACCTGGGAGGCACCCTGTGAGCAGAGGGCTATGCGCCTTTACATCCTTGTGGTGGGGGCTATTCCTCTGTGTTTGGGAGCAGGGCAGACGGGCTGGCGCTGCTCGCTCATTGGTCGAATGGACCAGGGGCGTGGTTTCCGGAACCAGGAGGCGCGCCCAGGCCCACAGCTGAGCCAGGTCAAGTCAAGGAGGGGGCGGGGCCGGGTGAGCAGCTGGAGGCGGTCACGGGATCACGGGGGCGGGGCCAGGTGAACAGCCTGAAGTGCTGAGGTAAGCAGGAGAGAGGGTCGCGGGCAGGGACACGGGTGACCAGCAGGCGGGTCTGCCGGCGGCAGGGACTAAAGAGTGCGCCCGGCGGCTTGGCCGGCCGCTTAGCTGACCGGCGGGAAGCCGTCAAGGGAAGAGTGGGTTGGGGCCGGTGTCAAAAGCTGGAGGTGGTCCAGTGGGGAAGGCCCTGGGGCCCGGTGAAGGTGCCCCAGGAGCGCAAAGGGACTTTCTCGGACTTGACACAGCTCTATCCCCGTTGTCAAAGACTAACCCTAACCCTAAAACTAAGCCTATCCCTCAACCTAACCCTCACCAGTGGCTAAGGCCCTGGGGCCCTGTGAAACCTGGACGAGGGTCTCGAGTGCCCACAAAAGCCTCACCTGCCTGAGCTTCAGACTGGATGCCAGCAAGAGGGACCCTTGTCCTCAGGGCAGGGCGTTCCAGGCGAATGGGGCGGAAAGCAGGCCCCCGGGGCCGGGCCACCAGACCAGTCAGAAAATCCTGAGGGGCCGGGGAGGTGCCCCCACAGTGGAAAGTGATAATTTCACGGACTTGACACAGCTCTCTCCCGGTTGTCAAAGCCCATAGGCAGGGCTGTGGGCGTCCCAGGACACTCTGCTCTGAGCTGCCCTTTGGTGGGAGTGATGGGGGCCGGGGCGGGGGGGGGTTAGAGGGCCGGCCCCGAGGCTCATGGAGGCCCCTCCCTGGGTGTCCTGAAGGGAGGGCTGGCTGGTCTGCCCACCCTTGGGGACCTGGGAGGCACCCTGTGAGCAGAGGGCTATGCGCCTTTATATCCTTGTGGTGGGGGCTATTCCTCTGTGTTTGGGAGCAGGGCAGACCGGCTGGCGCTGCTCGCTCATTGGTCGAATGGACCAGGGGCGTGGTTTCCGGAACCAGGAGGCGGGCCCAGGCCCACAGCTGAGCCTGGTCAAGTCAAGGAGGGGGCGCGGCCGGGTGAGCAGCTGGAGGCGGTCACGGGATCACAGGGGCGGGGCCAGGTGAACAGCCTGAAGTGGTGAGGTAAGCAGGAGAGAGGGTCGGGGGCAGGGACACGGGTGACCAGCAGGCGGGTCTGCCGGCGGCAGGGACCTAAAGAGGGGTCCCGGCGGCTTGGCCGGCCGCTTAGCTGACCGGCGGGAAGCCGTCAAGGGAAGAGTGGGTTGGGGCCGGTGTGAAAAGCTGGAGGTGGTCCAGTGGGGAAGGCCCTGGGGCCCGGTGAAGGTGCCCCAGGAGCGCAAAGGGACTTTCCCGGACTTGACACAGCTCTATCCCCGTTGTCAAAGACTAACCCTAACCCTAAAACTAAGCCTATCCCTCAACTTAACCCTCACCAGTGGCTAAGGCCCTGGGGCCCTGTGAAACCTGGACGAGGGTCTCGAGTGCCCACAAAAGCCTCACCTGCCTGAGCTTCAGACTGGATGCCAGCAAGAGGGACCCTTGTCCTCAGGGCAGGGCGTTCCAGGCGAATGGGGCGGAAAGCAGGCCCCCGGGGCCGGGCCACCAGACCAGTCAGAAAATCCTGAGGGGCCGGGGAGGTGCCCCCACAGTGGAAAGTGATAATTTCTCGGACTTGACACAGCTCTCTCCCGGTTGTCAAAGCCCATAGGCAGGGCTGTGGGCGTCCAAGGACACTCTGCTCTGAGCTGCCCTTTGGTGGGAGTGATGGGGGCCGGGGCGGGGGGGGGGTTAGAGGGCCGGCCCCGAGGCTCATGGAGGCCCCTCCCTGGGTGTCCTGAAGGGAGGGCTGGCTGGTCTGCCCACGCTTGGGGACCTGGGAGGCACCCTGTGAGCAGAGGGCTATGCGCCTTTACATCCTTGTGGTGGGGGCTATTCCTCTGTGTTTGGGAGCAGGGCAGACGGGCTGGCGCTGCTCGCTCATTGGTCGAATGGACCAGGGGCGTGGTTTCCGGAACCAGGAGGCGCGCCCAGGCCCACAGCTGAGCCAGGTCAAGTCAAGGAGGGGGCGGGGCCGGGTGAGCAGCTGGAGGCGGTCACGGGATCACGGGGGCGGGGCCAGGTGAACAGCCTGAAGTGCTGAGGTAAGCAGGAGAGAGGGTCGCGGGCAGGGACACGGGTGACCAGCAGGCGGGTCTGCCGGCGGCAGGGACTAAAGAGTGCGCCCGGCGGCTTGGCCGGCCGCTTAGCTGACCGGCGGGAAGCCGTCAAGGGAAGAGTGGGTTGGGGCCGGTGTCAAAAGCTGGAGGTGGTCCAGTGGGGAAGGCCCTGGGGCCCGGTGAAGGTGCCCCAGGAGCGCAAAGGGACTTTCTCGGACTTGACACAGCTCTATCCCCGTTGTCAAAGACTAACCCTAACCCTAAAACTAAGCCTATCCCTCAACCTAACCCTCACCAGTGGCTAAGGCCCTGGGGCCCTGTGAAACCTGGACGAGGGTCTCGAGTGCCCACAAAAGCCTCACCTGCCTGAGCTTCAGACTGGATGCCAGCAAGAGGGACCCTTGTCCTCAGGGCAGGGCGTTCCAGGCGAATGGGGCGGAAAGCAGGCCCCCGGGGCCGGGCCACCAGACCAGTCAGAAAATCCTGAGGGGCCGGGGAGGTGCCCCCACAGTGGAAAGTGATAATTTCACGGACTTGACACAGCTCTCTCCCGGTTGTCAAAGCCCATAGGCAGGGCTGTGGGCGTCCCAGGACACTCTGCTCTGAGCTGCCCTTTGGTGGGAGTGATGGGGGCCGGGGCGGGGGGGGGTTAGAGGGCCGGCCCCGAGGCTCATGGAGGCCCCTCCCTGGGTGTCCTGAAGTGAGGGCTGGCTGGTCTGCCCACGCTTGGGGACCTGGGAGGCACCCTGTGAGCAGAGGGCTATGTGCCTTTACATCCCAGTGGTGGGGGCTATTCCTCTGTGTTTGGGAGCAGGGCAGACCGGCTGGCGCTGCTCACTCATTGGTCGAATGGACCAGGGGCGTGGTTTCCGGAACCAGGAGGCGGGCCCAGGCCCACAGCTGAGCCGGGTCAAGTCAAGGAGGGGGCGGGGCCTGGTGAGCAGCTGGAGGCGGTCACGGGATCACGGGGGCGGGGCCAGGTGAACAGCCTGAAGTGGTGAGGTAAGCAGGAGAGCGGGTCGCGGGCAGGGACACGGGTGACCAGCAGGCGGGTCTGCCGGCGGCAGGGACTAAAGAGGGGGCCCGGCGGCTTGGCCGGCCGCTTAGCTGACCGGCGGGAAGCCGTCAAGGGAAGAGTGGGTTGGGGCCGGTGTCAAAAGCTGGAGGTGGCCCAGTGGGGAAGGCCCTGGGGCCCGGTGAATGTGCCCCAGGAGCGCAAAGGGACTTTCTCGGACTTGACACAGCTCTATCCCCGTTGTCAAAGACTAACCCTAACCCTAAAACTAAGCCTATCCCTCAACTTAACCCTCACCAGTGGCTAAGGCCCTGGGGCCCTGTGTAACCTGGACGAGGGTCTCGAGTGCCCAGAAAAGCCTCACCTGCCTGAGCTTCAGACTGGATGCCAGCAAGAGGGACCCTTGTCCTCAGGGCAGGGCGTTCCAGGCGAATGGGGCGGAAAGCAGGCCCCCGGGGCCGGGCCACCAGACCAGTCAGAAAATCCTGAGGGGCCGGGGAGGTGCCCCCACAGTGGAAAGTGATAATTTCTGGGACTTGACACAGCTCTCTCCCAGTTGTCAAAGCCCATAGGCAGGGCTGTGGGCGTCCCAGGACACTCTGCTCTGAGCTGCCCTTTGGTGGGAGTGATGGGGGCCGGGGCGGGGGGGGGTTAGAGGGCCGGCCCCGAGGCTCATGGAGGCCCCTCCCTGGGTGTCCTGAAGGGAGGGCTGGCTGGTCTGCCCACCCTTGGGGACCTGGGAGGCACCCTGTGAGCAGAGGGCTATGCGCCTTTATATCCTTGTGGTGGGGGCTATTCCTCTGTGTTTGGGAGCAGGGCAGACCGGCTGGCGCTGCTCGCTCATTGGTCGAATGGACCAGGGGCGTGGTTTCCGGAACCAGGAGGCGGGCCCAGGCCCACAGCTGAGCCTGGTCAAGTCAAGGAGGGGGCGCGGCCGGGTGAGCAGCTGGAGGCGGTCACGGGATCACAGGGGCGGGGCCAGGTGAACAGCCTGAAGTGGTGAGGTAAGCAGGAGAGAGGGTCGGGGGCAGGGACACGGGTGACCAGCAGGCGGGTCTGCCGGCGGCAGGGACCTAAAGAGGGGTCCCGGCGGCTTGGCCGGCCGCTTAGCTGACCGGCGGGAAGCCGTCAAGGGAAGAGTGGGTTGGGGCCGGTGTGAAAAGCTGGAGGTGGTCCAGTGGGGAAGGCCCTGGGGCCCGGTGAAGGTGCCCCAGGAGCGCAAAGGGACTTTCCCGGACTTGACACAGCTCTATCCCCGTTGTCAAAGACTAACCCTAACCCTAAAACTAAGCCTATCCCTCAACTTAACCCTCACCAGTGGCTAAGGCCCTGGGGCCCTGTGAAACCTGGACGAGGGTCTCGAGTGCCCACAAAAGCCTCACCTGCCTGAGCTTCAGACTGGATGCCAGCAAGAGGGACCCTTGTCCTCAGGGCAGGGCGTTCCAGGCGAATGGGGCGGAAAGCAGGCCCCCGGGGCCGGGCCACCAGACCAGTCAGAAAATCCTGAGGGGCCGGGGAGGTGCCCCCACAGTGGAAAGTGATAATTTCTCGGACTTGACACAGCTCTCTCCCGGTTGTCAAAGCCCATAGGCAGGGCTGTGGGCGTCCAAGGACACTCTGCTCTGAGCTGCCCTTTGGTGGGAGTGATGGGGGCCGGGGCGGGGGGGGGGTTAGAGGGCCGGCCCCGAGGCTCATGGAGGCCCCTCCCTGGGTGTCCTGAAGGGAGGGCTGGCTGGTCTGCCCACGCTTGGGGACCTGGGAGGCACCCTGTGAGCAGAGGGCTATGCGCCTTTACATCCTTGTGGTGGGGGCTATTCCTCTGTGTTTGGGAGCAGGGCAGACGGGCTGGCGCTGCTCGCTCATTGGTCGAATGGACCAGGGGCGTGGTTTCCGGAACCAGGAGGCGCGCCCAGGCCCACAGCTGAGCCAGGTCAAGTCAAGGAGGGGGCGGGGCCGGGTGAGCAGCTGGAGGCGGTCACGGGATCACGGGGGCGGGGCCAGGTGAACAGCCTGAAGTGCTGAGGTAAGCAGGAGAGAGGGTCGCGGGCAGGGACACGGGTGACCAGCAGGCGGGTCTGCCGGCGGCAGGGACTAAAGAGTGCGCCCGGCGGCTTGGCCGGCCGCTTAGCTGACCGGCGGGAAGCCGTCAAGGGAAGAGTGGGTTGGGGCCGGTGTCAAAAGCTGGAGGTGGTCCAGTGGGGAAGGCCCTGGGGCCCGGTGAAGGTGCCCCAGGAGCGCAAAGGGACTTTCTCGGACTTGACACAGCTCTATCCCCGTTGTCAAAGACTAACCCTAACCCTAAAACTAAGCCTATCCCTCAACCTAACCCTCACCAGTGGCTAAGGCCCTGGGGCCCTGTGAAACCTGGACGAGGGTCTCGAGTGCCCACAAAAGCCTCACCTGCCTGAGCTTCAGACTGGATGCCAGCAAGAGGGACCCTTGTCCTCAGGGCAGGGCGTTCCAGGCGAATGGGGCGGAAAGCAGGCCCCCGGGGCCGGGCCACCAGACCAGTCAGAAAATCCTGAGGGGCCGGGGAGGTGCCCCCACAGTGGAAAGTGATAATTTCACGGACTTGACACAGCTCTCTCCCGGTTGTCAAAGCCCATAGGCAGGGCTGTGGGCGTCCCAGGACACTCTGCTCTGAGCTGCCCTTTGGTGGGAGTGATGGGGGCCGGGGCGGGGGGGGGTTAGAGGGCCGGCCCCGAGGCTCATGGAGGCCCCTCCCTGGGTGTCCTGAAGTGAGGGCTGGCTGGTCTGCCCACGCTTGGGGACCTGGGAGGCACCCTGTGAGCAGAGGGCTATGTGCCTTTACATCCCAGTGGTGGGGGCTATTCCTCTGTGTTTGGGAGCAGGGCAGACCGGCTGGCGCTGCTCACTCATTGGTCGAATGGACCAGGGGCGTGGTTTCCGGAACCAGGAGGCGGGCCCAGGCCCACAGCTGAGCCGGGTCAAGTCAAGGAGGGGGCGGGGCCTGGTGAGCAGCTGGAGGCGGTCACGGGATCACGGGGGCGGGGCCAGGTGAACAGCCTGAAGTGGTGAGGTAAGCAGGAGAGCGGGTCGCGGGCAGGGACACGGGTGACCAGCAGGCGGGTCTGCCGGCGGCAGGGACTAAAGAGGGGGCCCGGCGGCTTGGCCGGCCGCTTAGCTGACCGGCGGGAAGCCGTCAAGGGAAGAGTGGGTTGGGGCCGGTGTCAAAAGCTGGAGGTGGCCCAGTGGGGAAGGCCCTGGGGCCCGGTGAATGTGCCCCAGGAGCGCAAAGGGACTTTCTCGGACTTGACACAGCTCTATCCCCGTTGTCAAAGACTAACCCTAACCCTAAAACTAAGCCTATCCCTCAACTTAACCCTCACCAGTGGCTAAGGCCCTGGGGCCCTGTGTAACCTGGACGAGGGTCTCGAGTGCCCAGAAAAGCCTCACCTGCCTGAGCTTCAGACTGGATGCCAGCAAGAGGGACCCTTGTCCTCAGGGCAGGGCGTTCCAGGCGAATGGGGCGGAAAGCAGGCCCCCGGGGCCGGGCCACCAGACCAGTCAGAAAATCCTGAGGGGCCGGGGAGGTGCCCCCACAGTGGAAAGTGATAATTTCTGGGACTTGACACAGCTCTCTCCCAGTTGTCAAAGCCCATAGGCAGGGCTGTGGGCGTCCCAGGACACTCTGCTCTGAGCTGCCCTTTGGTGGGAGTGATGGGGGCCGGGGCGGGGGGGGGTTAGAGGGCCGGCCCCGAGGCTCATGGAGGCCCCTCCCTGGGTGTCCTGAAGGGAGGGCTGGCTGGTCTGCCCACCCTTGGGGACCTGGGAGGCACCCTGTGAGCAGAGGGCTATGCGCCTTTATATCCTTGTGGTGGGGGCTATTCCTCTGTGTTTGGGAGCAGGGCAGACCGGCTGGCGCTGCTCGCTCATTGGTCGAATGGACCAGGGGCGTGGTTTCCGGAACCAGGAGGCGGGCCCAGGCCCACAGCTGAGCCTGGTCAAGTCAAGGAGGGGGCGCGGCCGGGTGAGCAGCTGGAGGCGGTCACGGGATCACAGGGGCGGGGCCAGGTGAACAGCCTGAAGTGGTGAGGTAAGCAGGAGAGAGGGTCGGGGGCAGGGACACGGGTGACCAGCAGGCGGGTCTGCCGGCGGCAGGGACCTAAAGAGGGGTCCCGGCGGCTTGGCCGGCCGCTTAGCTGACCGGCGGGAAGCCGTCAAGGGAAGAGTGGGTTGGGGCCGGTGTGAAAAGCTGGAGGTGGTCCAGTGGGGAAGGCCCTGGGGCCCGGTGAAGGTGCCCCAGGAGCGCAAAGGGACTTTCCCGGACTTGACACAGCTCTATCCCCGTTGTCAAAGACTAACCCTAACCCTAAAACTAAGCCTATCCCTCAACTTAACCCTCACCAGTGGCTAAGGCCCTGGGGCCCTGTGAAACCTGGACGAGGGTCTCGAGTGCCCACAAAAGCCTCACCTGCCTGAGCTTCAGACTGGATGCCAGCAAGAGGGACCCTTGTCCTCAGGGCAGGGCGTTCCAGGCGAATGGGGCGGAAAGCAGGCCCCCGGGGCCGGGCCACCAGACCAGTCAGAAAATCCTGAGGGGCCGGGGAGGTGCCCCCACAGTGGAAAGTGATAATTTCTCGGACTTGACACAGCTCTCTCCCGGTTGTCAAAGCCCATAGGCAGGGCTGTGGGCGTCCAAGGACACTCTGCTCTGAGCTGCCCTTTGGTGGGAGTGATGGGGGCCGGGGCGGGGGGGGGGTTAGAGGGCCGGCCCCGAGGCTCATGGAGGCCCCTCCCTGGGTGTCCTGAAGGGAGGGCTGGCTGGTCTGCCCACGCTTGGGGACCTGGGAGGCACCCTGTGAGCAGAGGGCTATGCGCCTTTACATCCTTGTGGTGGGGGCTATTCCTCTGTGTTTGGGAGCAGGGCAGACGGGCTGGCGCTGCTCGCTCATTGGTCGAATGGACCAGGGGCGTGGTTTCCGGAACCAGGAGGCGCGCCCAGGCCCACAGCTGAGCCAGGTCAAGTCAAGGAGGGGGCGGGGCCGGGTGAGCAGCTGGAGGCGGTCACGGGATCACGGGGGCGGGGCCAGGTGAACAGCCTGAAGTGCTGAGGTAAGCAGGAGAGAGGGTCGCGGGCAGGGACACGGGTGACCAGCAGGCGGGTCTGCCGGCGGCAGGGACTAAAGAGTGCGCCCGGCGGCTTGGCCGGCCGCTTAGCTGACCGGCGGGAAGCCGTCAAGGGAAGAGTGGGTTGGGGCCGGTGTCAAAAGCTGGAGGTGGTCCAGTGGGGAAGGCCCTGGGGCCCGGTGAAGGTGCCCCAGGAGCGCAAAGGGACTTTCTCGGACTTGACACAGCTCTATCCCCGTTGTCAAAGACTAACCCTAACCCTAAAACTAAGCCTATCCCTCAACCTAACCCTCACCAGTGGCTAAGGCCCTGGGGCCCTGTGAAACCTGGACGAGGGTCTCGAGTGCCCACAAAAGCCTCACCTGCCTGAGCTTCAGACTGGATGCCAGCAAGAGGGACCCTTGTCCTCAGGGCAGGGCGTTCCAGGCGAATGGGGCGGAAAGCAGGCCCCCGGGGCCGGGCCACCAGACCAGTCAGAAAATCCTGAGGGGCCGGGGAGGTGCCCCCACAGTGGAAAGTGATAATTTCACGGACTTGACACAGCTCTCTCCCGGTTGTCAAAGCCCATAGGCAGGGCTGTGGGCGTCCCAGGACACTCTGCTCTGAGCTGCCCTTTGGTGGGAGTGATGGGGGCCGGGGCGGGGGGGGGTTAGAGGGCCGGCCCCGAGGCTCATGGAGGCCCCTCCCTGGGTGTCCTGAAGTGAGGGCTGGCTGGTCTGCCCACGCTTGGGGACCTGGGAGGCACCCTGTGAGCAGAGGGCTATGTGCCTTTACATCCCAGTGGTGGGGGCTATTCCTCTGTGTTTGGGAGCAGGGCAGACCGGCTGGCGCTGCTCACTCATTGGTCGAATGGACCAGGGGCGTGGTTTCCGGAACCAGGAGGCGGGCCCAGGCCCACAGCTGAGCCGGGTCAAGTCAAGGAGGGGGCGGGGCCTGGTGAGCAGCTGGAGGCGGTCACGGGATCACGGGGGCGGGGCCAGGTGAACAGCCTGAAGTGGTGAGGTAAGCAGGAGAGCGGGTCGCGGGCAGGGACACGGGTGACCAGCAGGCGGGTCTGCCGGCGGCAGGGACTAAAGAGGGGGCCCGGCGGCTTGGCCGGCCGCTTAGCTGACCGGCGGGAAGCCGTCAAGGGAAGAGTGGGTTGGGGCCGGTGTCAAAAGCTGGAGGTGGCCCAGTGGGGAAGGCCCTGGGGCCCGGTGAATGTGCCCCAGGAGCGCAAAGGGACTTTCTCGGACTTGACACAGCTCTATCCCCGTTGTCAAAGACTAACCCTAACCCTAAAACTAAGCCTATCCCTCAACTTAACCCTCACCAGTGGCTAAGGCCCTGGGGCCCTGTGTAACCTGGACGAGGGTCTCGAGTGCCCAGAAAAGCCTCACCTGCCTGAGCTTCAGACTGGATGCCAGCAAGAGGGACCCTTGTCCTCAGGGCAGGGCGTTCCAGGCGAATGGGGCGGAAAGCAGGCCCCCGGGGCCGGGCCACCAGACCAGTCAGAAAATCCTGAGGGGCCGGGGAGGTGCCCCCACAGTGGAAAGTGATAATTTCTGGGACTTGACACAGCTCTCTCCCAGTTGTCAAAGCCCATAGGCAGGGCTGTGGGCGTCCCAGGACACTCTGCTCTGAGCTGCCCTTTGGTGGGAGTGATGGGGGCCGGGGCGGGGGGGGGTTAGAGGGCCGGCCCCGAGGCTCATGGAGGCCCCTCCCTGGGTGTCCTGAAGGGAGGGCTGGCTGGTCTGCCCACCCTTGGGGACCTGGGAGGCACCCTGTGAGCAGAGGGCTATGCGCCTTTATATCCTTGTGGTGGGGGCTATTCCTCTGTGTTTGGGAGCAGGGCAGACCGGCTGGCGCTGCTCGCTCATTGGTCGAATGGACCAGGGGCGTGGTTTCCGGAACCAGGAGGCGGGCCCAGGCCCACAGCTGAGCCTGGTCAAGTCAAGGAGGGGGCGCGGCCGGGTGAGCAGCTGGAGGCGGTCACGGGATCACAGGGGCGGGGCCAGGTGAACAGCCTGAAGTGGTGAGGTAAGCAGGAGAGAGGGTCGGGGGCAGGGACACGGGTGACCAGCAGGCGGGTCTGCCGGCGGCAGGGACCTAAAGAGGGGTCCCGGCGGCTTGGCCGGCCGCTTAGCTGACCGGCGGGAAGCCGTCAAGGGAAGAGTGGGTTGGGGCCGGTGTGAAAAGCTGGAGGTGGTCCAGTGGGGAAGGCCCTGGGGCCCGGTGAAGGTGCCCCAGGAGCGCAAAGGGACTTTCCCGGACTTGACACAGCTCTATCCCCGTTGTCAAAGACTAACCCTAACCCTAAAACTAAGCCTATCCCTCAACTTAACCCTCACCAGTGGCTAAGGCCCTGGGGCCCTGTGAAACCTGGACGAGGGTCTCGAGTGCCCACAAAAGCCTCACCTGCCTGAGCTTCAGACTGGATGCCAGCAAGAGGGACCCTTGTCCTCAGGGCAGGGCGTTCCAGGCGAATGGGGCGGAAAGCAGGCCCCCGGGGCCGGGCCACCAGACCAGTCAGAAAATCCTGAGGGGCCGGGGAGGTGCCCCCACAGTGGAAAGTGATAATTTCTCGGACTTGACACAGCTCTCTCCCGGTTGTCAAAGCCCATAGGCAGGGCTGTGGGCGTCCAAGGACACTCTGCTCTGAGCTGCCCTTTGGTGGGAGTGATGGGGGCCGGGGCGGGGGGGGGGTTAGAGGGCCGGCCCCGAGGCTCATGGAGGCCCCTCCCTGGGTGTCCTGAAGGGAGGGCTGGCTGGTCTGCCCACGCTTGGGGACCTGGGAGGCACCCTGTGAGCAGAGGGCTATGCGCCTTTACATCCTTGTGGTGGGGGCTATTCCTCTGTGTTTGGGAGCAGGGCAGACGGGCTGGCGCTGCTCGCTCATTGGTCGAATGGACCAGGGGCGTGGTTTCCGGAACCAGGAGGCGCGCCCAGGCCCACAGCTGAGCCAGGTCAAGTCAAGGAGGGGGCGGGGCCGGGTGAGCAGCTGGAGGCGGTCACGGGATCACGGGGGCGGGGCCAGGTGAACAGCCTGAAGTGCTGAGGTAAGCAGGAGAGAGGGTCGCGGGCAGGGACACGGGTGACCAGCAGGCGGGTCTGCCGGCGGCAGGGACTAAAGAGTGCGCCCGGCGGCTTGGCCGGCCGCTTAGCTGACCGGCGGGAAGCCGTCAAGGGAAGAGTGGGTTGGGGCCGGTGTCAAAAGCTGGAGGTGGTCCAGTGGGGAAGGCCCTGGGGCCCGGTGAAGGTGCCCCAGGAGCGCAAAGGGACTTTCTCGGACTTGACACAGCTCTATCCCCGTTGTCAAAGACTAACCCTAACCCTAAAACTAAGCCTATCCCTCAACTTAACCCTCACCAGTGGCTAAGGCCCTGGGGCCCTGTGTAACCTGGACGAGGGTCTCGAGTGCCCAGAAAAGCCTCACCTGCCTGAGCTTCAGACTGGATGCCAGCAAGAGGGACCCTTGTCCTCAGGGCAGGGCGTTCCAGGCGAATGGGGCGGAAAGCAGGCCCCCGGGGCCGGGCCACCAGACCAGTCAGAAAATCCTGAGGGGCCGGGGAGGTGCCCCCACAGTGGAAAGTGATAATTTCTCGGACTTGACACAGCTCTCTCCCGGTTGTCAAAGCCCATAGGCAGGGCTGTGGGCGTCCCAGGACACTCTGCTCTGAGCTGCCCTTTGGTGGGAGTGATGGGGGCCGGGGCGGGGGGGGGTTAGAGGGCCGGCCCCGAGGCTCATGGAGGCCCCTCCCTGGGTGTCCTGAAGGGAGGGCTGGCTGGTCTGCCCACGCTTGGGGACCTGGGAGGCACCCTGTGAGCAGAGGGCTATGCGCCTTTACATCCCAGTGGTGGGGGCTATTCCTCTGTGTTTGGGAGCAGGGCAGACCGGCTGGCGCTGCTCGCTCATTGGTCGAATGGACCAGGGGCGTGGTTTCCGGAACCAGGAGGCGCGCCCAGGCCCACAGCTGAGCCCGGTCAAGTCAAGGAGGGGGCGGGGCCGGGTGAGCAGCTGGAGGCGGTCACGGGATCACGGGGGCGGGGCCAGGTGAACAGCCTGAAGTGGTGAGGTAAGCAGGAGAGAGGGTCGCGGGCAGGGACACGGGTGACCAGCAGGCGGGTCTGCCGGCGGCAGGGACCTAAAGAGGGGGCCCGGCGGCTTGGCCGGCCGCTTAGCTGACCGGCGGGAAGCCGTCAAGGGAAGAGTGGGTTGGGGCCGGTGTCAAAAGCTGGAGGTGGTCCAGTGGGGAAGGCCCTGGGGCCCGGTGAAGGTGCCCCAGGAGCGCAAAGTGACTTTCTCGGACTTGACACAGCTCTATCCCCGTTGTCAAAGACTAACCCTAACCCTAAAACTAAGCCTATCCCTCAACCTAACCCTCACCAGTGGCTAAGGCCCTGGGGCCCTGTGAAACCTGGACGAGGGTCTCGAGTGCCCACAAAAGCCTCACCTGCCTGAGCTTCAGACTGGATGCCAGCAAGAGGGACCCTTGTCCTCAGGGCAGGGCGTTCCAGGCGAATGGGGCGGAAAGCAGGCCCCCGGGGCCGGGCCACCAGACCAGTCAGAAAATCCTGAGGGGCCGGGGAGGTGCCCCCACAGTGGAAAGTGATAATTTCTCGAACTTGACACAGCTCTCTCCCGGTTGTCAAAGCCCATAGGCAGGGCTGTGGGCGTCCCAGGACACGCTGCTCTGAGCTGCCCTTTGGTGGGAGCGATGGGGGCCGGGGCGGGGGGGGGGGTTAGAGGGCCGGCCCCGAGGCTCATGGAGGCCCCTCCCTGGGTGTCCTGAAGGGAGGGCTGGCTGGTCTGCCCACGCTTGGGGACCTGGGAGGCACCCTGTGAGCAGAGGGCTATGCGCCTTTACATCCCAGTGGTGGGGGCTATTCCTCTGTGTTTGGGAGCAGGGCAGACGGGCTGGCGCTGCTCGCTCATTGGTCGAATGGACCAGGGGCGTGGTTTCCGGAACCAGGAGGCGGGCCCAGGCCCACAGCTGAGCCTGGTCAAGTCAAGGAGGGGGCGGGGCCGGGTGAGCAGCTGGAGGTGGTCACGGGATCACGGGGGCGGGGCCAGGTGAACAGCCTGAAGTGGTGAGGTAAGCAGGAGAGAGGGTCGCGGGCAGGGACACGGGTGACCAGCCGGCGGGTCTGCCGGCGGCAGGGACCTAAAGAGGGGGCCCGGCGGCTTGGCCGGCCGCTTAGCTGACAGGCGGGAAGCCGTCAAGGGAAGAGTGGGTTGGGGCCGGTGTGAAAAGCTGGAGGTGGTCCAGTGGGGAAGGCCCTGGGGCCCGGTGAAGGTGCCCCAGGAGCGCAAAGGGACTTTCTCGGACTTGACACAGCTCTATCCCCGTTGTCAAAGACTAACCCTAACCCTAAAACTAAGCCTATCCCTCAACTTAACCCTCACCAGTGGCTAAGGCCCTGGGGCCCTGTGTAACCTGGACGAGGGTCTCGAGTGCCCAGAAAAGCCTCACCTGCCTGAGCTTCAGACTGGATGCCAGCAAGAGGGACCCTTGTCCTCAGGGCAGGGCGTTCCAGGCGAATGGGGCGGAAAGCAGGCCCCCGGGGCCGGGCCACCAGACCAGTCAGAAAATCCTGAGGGGCCGGGGAGGTGCCCCCACAGTGGAAAGTGATAATTTCTCGGACTTGACACAGCTCTCTCCCGGTTGTCAAAGCCCATAGGCAGGGCTGTGGGCGTCCCAGGACACTCTGCTCTGAGCTGCCCTTTGGTGGGAGTGATGGGGGCCGGGGCGGGGGGGGGTTAGAGGGCCGGCCCCGAGGCTCATGGAGGCCCCTCCCTGGGTGTCCTGAAGGGAGGGCTGGCTGGTCTGCCCACGCTTGGGGACCTGGGAGGCACCCTGTGAGCAGAGGGCTATGCGCCTTTACATCCTTGTGGTGGGGGCTATTCCTCTGTGTTTGGGAGCAGGGCAGACCGGCTGGCGCTGCTCGCTCATTGGTCGAATGGACCAGGGGCGTGGTTTCCGGAACCAGGAGGCGGGCCCAGGCCCACAGCTGAGCCCGGTCAAGTCAAGGAGGGGGCGGGGCCGGGTCAGCAGCTGGAGGCGGTCACGGGATCACGGGGGCGGGGCCAGGTGAACAGCCTGAAGTGGTGAGGTAAGCAGGAGAGAGGGTCGCGGGCAGGGACACGGGTGACCAGCAGGCGGGTCTGCCGGCGGCAGGGACCTAAAGAGGGGGCCCGGCGGCTTGGCCGGCCGCTTAGCTGACCGGCGGGAAGCCGTCAAGGGAAGAGTGGGTTGGGGCCGGTGTCAAAAGCTGGAGGTGGTCCAGTGGGGAAGGCCCTGGGGCCCGGTGAAGGTGCCCCAGGAGCGCAAAGTGACTTTCTCGGACTTGACACAGCTCTATCCCCGTTGTCAAAGACTAACCCTAACCCTAAAACTAAGCCTATCCCTCAACCTAACCCTCACCAGTGGCTAAGGCCCTGGGGCCCTGTGAAACCTGGACGAGGGTCTCGAGTGCCCACAAAAGCCTCACCTGCCTGAGCTTCAGACTGGATGCCAGCAAGAGGGACCCTTGTCCTCAGGGCAGGGCGTTCCAGGCGAATGGGGCGGAAAGCAGGCCCCCGGGGCCGGGCCACCAGACCAGTGAGAAAATCCTGAGGGGCCGGGGAGGTGCCCCCACAGTGGAAAGTGATAATTTCTCGAACTTGACACAGCTCTCTCCCGGTTGTCAAAGCCCATAGGCAGGGCTGTGGGCGTCCCAGGAAACGCTGCTCTGAGCTGCCTTTGGTGGGAGCGATGGGGGCCGGGGCGGGGGGGGGGTTTAGAGGGCCGGCCCCGAGGCTCATGGAGGCCCCTCCCTGGGTGTCCTGAAGGGAGGGCTGGCTGGTCTGCCCACGCTTGGGGACCTGGGAGGCACCCTGTGAGCAGAGGGCTATGCGCCTTTACATCCCAGTGGTGGGGGCTATTCCTCTGTGTTTGGGAGCAGGGCAGACCAGCTGGCGCTGCTCGCTCATTGGTCGAATGGACCAGGGGCGTGGTTTCCGGAACCAGGAGGCGGGCCCAGGCCCACAGCTGAGCTCAGTCAAGTCAAGGAGGGGGCGGGGCCGGGTGAGCAGCTGGAGGCGGTCACGGGATCACGGGGGCGGGGCCAGGTGAACAGCCTGAAGTGGTGAGGTAAGCACGAGAGAGGGTCGCGGGCAGGGACACGGGTGACCAGCAGGCGGGTCTGCCGGCGGCAGGGACTAAAGAGGGGGCCCGGCGGCTTGGCCGGCCGCTTAGCTGACCGGCAGGAAGCCGTCAAGGGAAGAGTGGGTTGGGGCCGGTGTCAAAAGCTGGAGGTGGTCCAGTGGGGAAGGCCCTGGGGCCCGGTGAAGGTGCCCCAGGAGCGCAAAGTGACTTTCTCGGACTTGACACAGCTCTATCCCCGTTGTCAAAGACTAACCCTAACCCTAAAACTAAGCCTATCCCTCAACCTAACCCTCACCAGTGGCTAAGGCCCTGGGGCCCTGTGAAACCTGGACGAGGGTCTCGAGTGCCCACAAAAGCCTCACCTGCCTGAGCTTCAGACTGGATGCCAGCAAGAGGGACCCTTGTCCTCAGGGCAGGGCGTTCCAGGCGAATGGGGCGGAAAGCAGGCCCCCGGGGCCGGGCCACCAGACCAGTGAGAAAATCCTGAGGGGCCGGGGAGGTGCCCCCACAGTGGAAAGTGATAATTTCTCGAACTTGACACAGCTCTCTCCCGGTTGTCAAAGCCCATAGGCAGGGCTGTGGGCGTCCCAGGAAACGCTGCTCTGAGCTGCCTTTGGTGGGAGCGATGGGGGCCGGGGCGGGGGGGGGGTTTAGAGGGCCGGCCCCGAGGCTCATGGAGGCCCCTCCCTGGGTGTCCTGAAGGGAGGGCTGGCTGGTCTGCCCACGCTTGGGGACCTGGGAGGCACCCTGTGAGCAGAGGGCTATGCGCCTTTACATCCCAGTGGTGGGGGCTATTCCTCTGTGTTTGGGAGCAGGGCAGACCAGCTGGCGCTGCTCGCTCATTGGTCGAATGGACCAGGGGCGTGGTTTCCGGAACCAGGAGGCGGGCCCAGGCCCACAGCTGAGCTCAGTCAAGTCAAGGAGGGGGCGGGGCCGGGTGAGCAGCTGGAGGCGGTCACGGGATCACGGGGGCGGGGCCAGGTGAACAGCCTGAAGTGGTGAGGTAAGCACGAGAGAGGGTCGCGGGCAGGGACACGGGTGACCAGCAGGCGGGTCTGCCGGCGGCAGGGACTAAAGAGGGGGCCCGGCGGCTTGGCCGGCCGCTTAGCTGACCGGCGGGAAGCCGTCAAGGGAAGAGTGGGTTGGGGCCGGTGTCAAAAGCTGGAGGTGGTCCAGTGGGGAAGGCCCTGGGGCCCGGTGAAGGTGCCCCAGGAGCGCAAAGTGACTTTCTCGGACTTGACACAGCTCTATCCCCGTTGTCAAAGACTAACCCTAACCCTAAAACTAAGCCTATCCCTCAACCTAACCCTCACCAGTGGCTAAGGCCCTGGGGCCCTGTGAAACCTGGACGAGGGTCTCGAGTGCCCACAAAAGCCTCACCTGCCTGAGCTTCAGACTGGATGCCAGCAAGAGGGACCCTTGTCCTCAGGGCAGGGCGTTCCAGGCGAATGGGGCGGAAAGCAGGCCCCCGGGGCCGGGCCACCAGACCAGTGAGAAAATCCTGAGGGGCCGGGGAGGTGCCCCCACAGTGGAAAGTGATAATTTCTCGAACTTGACACAGCTCTCTCCCGGTTGTCAAAGCCCATAGGCAGGGCTGTGGGCGTCCCAGGACACTCTGCTCTGAGCTGCCCTTTGGTGGGAGCGATGGGGGCCGGGGCGGGGGTGGGGGGGGTTATAGGGCCGGCCCCGAGTCTCATGGAGGCCCCTCCCTGGGTGTCCTGAAGGGAGGGCTGGCTGGTCTGCCCACGCTTGGGGACCTGGGAGGCACCCTGTGAGCAGAGGGCTATGCGCCTTTACATCCCAGTGGTGGGGGCTATTCCTCTGTGTTTGGGAGCAGGGCAGACCGGCTGGCGCTGCTCGCTCATTGGTCGAATGGACCAGGGGCGTGGTTTCCGGAACCAGGAGGCGTGCCCAGGCCCACAGCTGAGCCCGGTCAAGTCAAGGAGGGGGCGGGGCCGGGTGAGCAGCTGGAGGCGGTCACGGGATCACGGGGGCGGGGCCAGGTGAACAGCCTGAAGTGGTGAGGTAAGCAGGAGAGAGGGTCGCGGGCAGGGACACGGGTGACCAGCAGGCGGGTCTGCCGGCGGCAGGGACCTAAAGAGGGGGCCCGGCGGCTTGGCCGGCCGCTTAGCTGACGGGCGGGAAGCCGTCAAGGGAAGAGTGGGTTGGGGCCGGTGTCAAAAGCTGGAGGTGGTCCAGTGGGGAAGGCCCTGGGGCCCGGTGAAGGTGCCCCAGGAGCGCAAAGGGACTTTCTCGGACTTGACACAGCTCTATCCCCGTTGTCAAAGACTAACCCTAACCCTAAAACTAAGCCTATCCCTCAACCTAACCCTCACCAGTGGCTAAGGCCCTGGGGCCCTGTGAAACCTGGACGAGGGTCTCGAGTGCCCACAAAAGCCTCACCTGCCTGAGCTTCAGACTGGATGCCAGCAAGAGGGACCCTTGTCCTCAGGGCAGGGCGTTCCAGGCGAATGGGGCGGAAAGCAGGCCCCCGTGGCCGGGCCACCAGACCAGTCAGAAAATCCTGAGGGGCCGGGGAGGTGCCCCCACAGTGGAAAGTGATAATTTCTCGAACTTGACACAGCTCTCTCCCGGTTGTCAAAGCCCATAGGCAGGGCTGTGGGCGTCCCAGGACACGCTGCTCTGAGCTGCCCTTTGGTGGGAGCGATGGGGGCCGGGGCGGGGGGGGGGGGGGTTAGAGGGCCGGCCCCGAGGCTCATGGAGGCCCCTCCCTGGGTGTCCTGAAGGGAGGGCTGGCTGGTCTGCCCACGCTTGGGGACCTGGGAGGCACCCTGTGAGCAGAGGGCTATGCGCCTTTACATCCCAGTGGTGGGGGCTATTCCTCTGTGTTTGGGAGCAGGGCAGACCGGCTGGCGCTGCTCGCTCATTGGTCGAATGGACCAGGGGCGTGGTTTCCGGAACCAGGAGGCGGGCCCAGGCCCACAGCTGAGCCTGGTCAAGTCAAGGAGGGGGCGGGGCCGGGTGAGCAGCTGGAGGCGGTCACGGGATCACGGGGGCGGTGCCAGGTGAACAGCCTGAAGTGGTGAGGTAAGCAGGAGAGAGGATCGCGAGGGACACGGGTGACCAGCAGGCGGGTCTGCCGGCAGCAGGGACCTAAAGAGGGGGCCCGGCGGCCTGGCCGGCCGCTTAGCTGACCGGCGGGAAGCCGTCAAGGGAAGAGTGGGTTGGGGCCGGTGTCAAAAGCTGGAGGTGGTCCAGTGGGGAAGGCCCTGGGGCCCGGTGAAGGTGCCCCAGGAGCGCAAAGTGACTTTCTCGGACTTGACACAGCTCTATCCCCGTTGTCAAAGACTAACCCTAACCCTAAAACTAAGCCTATCCCTCAACCTAACCCTCACCAGTGGCTAAGGCCCTGGGGCCCTGTGAAACCTGGACGAGGGTCTCGAGTGCCCACAAAAGCCTCACCTGCCTGAGCTTCAGACTGGATGCCAGCAAGAGGGACCCTTGTCCTCAGGGCAGGGCGTTCCAGGCGAATGGGGCGGAAAGCAGGCCCCCGGGGCCGGGCCACCAGACCAGTGAGAAAATCCTGAGGGGCCGGGGAGGTGCCCCCACAGTGGAAAGTGATAATTTCTCGAACTTGACACAGCTCTCTCCCGGTTGTCAAAGCCCATAGGCAGGGCTGTGGGCGTCCCAGGAAACGCTGCTCTGAGCTGCCTTTGGTGGGAGCGATGGGGGCCGGGGCGGGGGGGGGGTTTAGAGGGCCGGCCCCGAGGCTCATGGAGGCCCCTCCCTGGGTGTCCTGAAGGGAGGGCTGGCTGGTCTGCCCACGCTTGGGGACCTGGGAGGCACCCTGTGAGCAGAGGGCTATGCGCCTTTACATCCCAGTGGTGGGGGCTATTCCTCTGTGTTTGGGAGCAGGGCAGACCAGCTGGCGCTGCTCGCTCATTGGTCGAATGGACCAGGGGCGTGGTTTCCGGAACCAGGAGGCGGGCCCAGGCCCACAGCTGAGCCCGGTCAAGTCAAGGAGGGGGCGGGGCCGGGTGAGCAGCTGGAGGCGGTCACGGGATCACGGGGGCGGGGCCAGGTGAACAGCCTGAAGTGGTGAGGTAAGCACGAGAGAGGGTCGCGGGCAGGGACACGGGTGACCAGCAGGCGGGTCTGCCGGCGGCAGGGACTAAAGAGGGGGCCCGGCGGCTTGGCCGGCCGCTTAGCTGACCTGCGGGAAGCCGTCAAGGGAAGAGTGGGTTGGGGCCGGTGTCAAAAGCTGGAGGTGGCCCAGTGGGGAAGGCCCTGGGGCCCGGTGAATGTGCCCCAGGAGCGCAAAGGGACTTTCTCGGACTTGACACAGCTCTATCCCCGTTGTCAAAGACTAACCCTAACCCTAAAACTAAGCCTATCCCTCAACTTAACCCTCACCAGTGGCTAAGGCCCTGGGGCCCTGTGTAACCTGGACGAGGGTCTCGAGTGCCCAGAAAAGCCTCACCTGCCTGAGCTTCAGACTGGATGCCAGCAAGAGGGACCCTTGTCCTCAGGGCAGGGCGTTCCAGGCGAATGGGGCGGAAAGCAGGCCCCTGGGGCCGGGCCACCAGACCAGTCAGAAAATCCTGAGGGGCCGGGGAGGTGCCCCCACAGTGGAAAGTGATAATTTCTCGGACTTGACACAGCTCTCTCCCGGTTGTCAAAGCCCATAGGCAGGGCTGTGGGCGTCCCAGGACACTCTGCTCTGAGCTGCCCTTTGGTGGGAGTGATGGGGGCCGGGGCGGGGGGGGGTTAGAGGGCCGGCCCCGAGGCTCATGGAGGCCCCTCCCTGGGTGTCCTGAAGGGAGGGCTGGCTGGTCTGCCCACGCTTGGGGACCTGGGAGGCACCCTGTGAGCAGAGGGCTATGCGCCTTTACATCCCAGTGGTGGGGGCTATTCCTCTGTGTTTGGGAGCAGGGCAGACCGGCTGGCGCTGCTCGCTCATTGGTCGAATGGACCAGGGGCGTGGTTTCCGGAACCAGGAGGCGTGCCCAGGCCCACAGCTGAGCCCGGTCAAGTCAAGGAGGGGGCGGGGCCGGGTGAGCAGCTGGAGGCGGTCACGGGATCACGGGGGCGGGGCCAGGTGAACAGCCTGAAGTGGTGAGGTAAGCAGGAGAGAGGGTCGCGGGCAGGGACACGGGTGACCAGCAGGCGGGTCTGCCGGCGGCAGGGACCTAAAGAGGGGGCCCGGCGGCTTGGCCGGCCGCTTAGCTGACGGGCGGGAAGCCGTCAAGGGAAGAGTGGGTTGGGGCCGGTGTCAAAAGCTGGAGGTGGTCCAGTGGGGAAGGCCCTGGGGCCCGGTGAAGGTGCCCCAGGAGCGCAAAGGGACTTTCTCGGACTTGACACAGCTCTATCCCCGTTGTCAAAGACTAACCCTAACCCTAAAACTAAGCCTATCCCTCAACCTAACCCTCACCAGTGGCTAAGGCCCTGGGGCCCTGTGAAACCTGGACGAGGGTCTCGAGTGCCCACAAAAGCCTCACCTGCCTGAGCTTCAGACTGGATGCCAGCAAGAGGGACCCTTGTCCTCAGGGCAGGGCGTTCCAGGCGAATGGGGCGGAAAGCAGGCCCCCGTGGCCGGGCCACCAGACCAGTCAGAAAATCCTGAGGGGCCGGGGAGGTGCCCCCACAGTGGAAAGTGATAATTTCTCGAACTTGACACAGCTCTCTCCCGGTTGTCAAAGCCCATAGGCAGGGCTGTGGGCGTCCCAGGACACGCTGCTCTGAGCTGCCCTTTGGTGGGAGCGATGGGGGCCGGGGCGGGGGGGGGGGGTTAGAGGGCCGGCCCCGAGGCTCATGGAGGCCCCTCCCTGGGTGTCCTGAAGGGAGGGCTGGCTGGTCTGCCCACGCTTGGGGACCTGGGAGGCACCCTGTGAGCAGAGGGCTATGCGCCTTTACATCCCAGTGGTGGGGGCTATTCCTCTGTGTTTGGGAGCAGGGCAGACCGGCTGGCGCTGCTCGCTCATTGGTCGAATGGACCAGGGGCGTGGTTTCCGGAACCAGGAGGCGGGCCCAGGCCCACAGCTGAGCCTGGTCAAGTCAAGGAGGGGGCGGGGCCGGGTGAGCAGCTGGAGGCGGTCACGGGATCACGGGGGCGGGGCCAGGTGAACAGCCTGAAGTGGTGAGGTAAGCAGGAGAGAGGGTCGCGGGCAGGGACACAGGTGACCAGCAGGCGGGTCTGCCGGCAGCAGGGACCTTAAGAGGGGGCCCGGCGGCCTGGCCGGCCGCTTAGCTGACCGGCGGGAAGCCGTCAAGGTAAGAGTGGGTTGGGGCCGGTGTCAAAAGCTGGAGGTGGTCCAGTGGGGAAGGCCCTGGGGCCCGGTGAAGGTGCCCCAGGAGCGCAAAGTGACTTTCTCGGACTTGACACAGCTCTATCCCCGTTGTCAAAGACTAACCCTAACCCTAAAACTAAGCCTATCCCTCAACCTAACCCTCACCAGTGGCTAAGGCCCTGGGGCCCTGTGAAACCTGGACGAGGGTCTCGAGTGCCCACAAAAGCCTCACCTGCCTGAGCTTCAGACTGGATGCCAGCAAGAGGGACCCTTGTCCTCAGGGCAGGGCGTTCCAGGCGAATGGGGCGGAAAGCAGGCCCCCGGGGCCGGGCCACCAGACCAGTGAGAAAATCCTGAGGGGCCGGGGAGGTGCCCCCACAGTGGAAAGTGATAATTTCTCGAACTTGACACAGCTCTCTCCCGGTTGTCAAAGCCCATAGGCAGGGCTGTGGGCGTCCCAGGAAACGCTGCTCTGAGCTGCCTTTGGTGGGAGCGATGGGGGCCGGGGCGGGGGGGGGGTTTAGAGGGCCGGCCCCGAGGCTCATGGAGGCCCCTCCCTGGGTGTCCTGAAGGGAGGGCTGGCTGGTCTGCCCACGCTTGGGGACCTGGGAGGCACCCTGTGAGCAGAGGGCTATGCGCCTTTACATCCCAGTGGTGGGGGCTATTCCTCTGTGTTTGGGAGCAGGGCAGACCAGCTGGCGCTGCTCGCTCATTGGTCGAATGGACCAGGGGCGTGGTTTCCGGAACCAGGAGGCGGGCCCAGGCCCACAGCTGAGCTCAGTCAAGTCAAGGAGGGGGCGGGGCCGGGTGAGCAGCTGGAGGCGGTCACGGGATCACGGGGGCGGGGCCAGGTGAACAGCCTGAAGTGGTGAGGTAAGCACGAGAGAGGGTCGCGGGCAGGGACACGGGTGACCAGCAGGCGGGTCTGCCGGCGGCAGGGACTAAAGAGGGGGCCCGGCGGCTTGGCCGGCCGCTTAGCTGACCGGCGGGAAGCCGTCAAGGGAAGAGTGGGTTGGGGCCGGTGTCAAAAGCTGGAGGTGGTCCAGTGGGGAAGGCCCTGGGGCCCGGTGAAGGTGCCCCAGGAGCGCAAAGTGACTTTCTCGGACTTGACACAGCTCTATCCCCGTTGTCAAAGACTAACCCTAACCCTAAAACTAAGCCTATCCCTCAACCTAACCCTCACCAGTGGCTAAGGCCCTGGGGCCCTGTGAAACCTGGACGAGGGTCTCGAGTGCCCACAAAAGCCTCACCTGCCTGAGCTTCAGACTGGATGCCAGCAAGAGGGACCCTTGTCCTCAGGGCAGGGCGTTCCAGGCGAATGGGGCGGAAAGCAGGCCCCCGGGGCCGGGCCACCAGACCAGTGAGAAAATCCTGAGGGGCCGGGGAGGTGCCCCCACAGTGGAAAGTGATAATTTCTCGAACTTGACACAGCTCTCTCCCGGTTGTCAAAGCCCATAGGCAGGGCTGTGGGCGTCCCAGGACACTCTGCTCTGAGCTGCCCTTTGGTGGGAGCGATGGGGGCCGGGGCGGGGGTGGGGGGGGTTATAGGGCCGGCCCCGAGTCTCATGGAGGCCCCTCCCTGGGTGTCCTGAAGGGAGGGCTGGCTGGTCTGCCCACGCTTGGGGACCTGGGAGGCACCCTGTGAGCAGAGGGCTATGCGCCTTTACATCCCAGTGGTGGGGGCTATTCCTCTGTGTTTGGGAGCAGGGCAGACCGGCTGGCGCTGCTCGCTCATTGGTCGAATGGACCAGGGGCGTGGTTTCCGGAACCAGGAGGCGGGCCCAGGCCCACCGCTGAGCCGGGTCAAGTCAAGGAGGGGGCGGGGCCTGGTGAGCAGCTGGAGGCGGTCACGGGATCACGGGGGCGGGGCCAGGTGAACAGCCTGAAGTGGTGAGGTAAGCAGGAGAGAGGGTCGCGGGCAGGGACACGGGTGACCAGCAGGCGGGTCTGCCGGCGGCAGGGACTAAAGAGGGGGCCCGGCGGCTTGGCCGGCCGCTTAGCTGACGGGCGGGAAGCCGTCAAGGGAAGAGTGGGTTGGGGCCGGTGTCAAAAGCTGGAGGTGGTCCAGTGGGGAAGGCCCTGGGGCCCGGTGAAGGTGCCCCAGGAGCGCAAAGGGACTTTCTCGGACTTGACACAGCTCTATCCCCGTTGTCAAAGACTAACCCTAACCCTAAAACTAAGCCTATCCCTCAACCTAACCCTCACCAGTGGCTAAGGCCCTGGGGCCCTGTGAAACCTGGACGAGGGTCTCGAGTGCCCACAAAAGCCTCACCTGCCTGAGCTTCAGACTGGATGCCAGCAAGAGGGACCCTTGTCCTCAGGGCAGGGCGTTCCAGGCGAATGGGGCGGAAAGCAGGCCCCCGTGGCCGGGCCACCAGACCAGTCAGAAAATCCTGAGGGGCCGGGGAGGTGCCCCCACAGTGGAAAGTGATAATTTCTCGAACTTGACACAGCTCTCTCCCGGTTGTCAAAGCCCATAGGCAGGGCTGTGGGCGTCCCAGGACACGCTGCTCTGAGCTGCCCTTTGGTGGGAGCGATGGGGGCCGGGGCGGGGGGGGGGGGGTTAGAGGGCCGGCCCCGAGGCTCATGGAGGCCCCTCCCTGGGTGTCCTGAAGGGAGGGCTGGCTGGTCTGCCCACGCTTGGGGACCTGGGAGGCACCCTGTGAGCAGAGGGCTATGCGCCTTTACATCCCAGTGGTGGGGGCTATTCCTCTGTGTTTGGGAGCAGGGCAGACCGGCTGGCGCTGCTCGCTCATTGGTCGAATGGACCAGGGGCGTGGTTTCCGGAACCAGGAGGCGGGCCCAGGCCCACAGCTGAGCCTGGTCAAGTCAAGGAGGGGGCGGGGCCGGGTGAGCAGCTGGAGGCGGTCACGGGATCACGGGGGCGGGGCCAGGTGAACAGCCTGAAGTGGTGAGGTAAGCAGGAGAGAGGGTCGCGAGGGACACGGGTGACCAGCAGGCGGGTCTGCCGGCAGCAGGGACCTAAAGAGGGGGCCCGGCGGCCTGGCCGGCCGCTTAGCTGACCGGCGGGAAGCCGTCAAGGGAAGAGTGGGTTGGGGCCGGTGTCAAAAGCTGGAGGTGGTCCAGTGGGGAAGGCCCTGGGGCCCGGTGAAGGTGCCCCAGGAGCGCAAAGTGACTTTCTCGGACTTGACACAGCTCTATCCCCGTTGTCAAAGACTAACCCTAACCCTAAAACTAAGCCTATCCCTCAACCTAACCCTCACCAGTGGCTAAGGCCCTGGGGCCCTGTGAAACCTGGACGAGGGTCTCGAGTGCCCACAAAAGCCTCACCTGCCTGAGCTTCAGACTGGATGCCAGCAAGAGGGACCCTTGTCCTCAGGGCAGGGCGTTCCAGGCGAATGGGGCGGAAAGCAGGCCCCCGGGGCCGGGCCACCAGACCAGTGAGAAAATCCTGAGGGGCCGGGGAGGTGCCCCCACAGTGGAAAGTGATAATTTCTCGAACTTGACACAGCTCTCTCCCGGTTGTCAAAGCCCATAGGCAGGGCTGTGGGCGTCCCAGGAAACGCTGCTCTGAGCTGCCTTTGGTGGGAGCGATGGGGGCCGGGGCGGGGGGGGGTTTAGAGGGCCGGCCCCGAGGCTCATGGAGGCCCCTCCCTGGGTGTCCTGAAGGGAGGGCTGGCTGGTCTGCCCACGCTTGGGGACCTGGGAGGCACCCTGTGAGCAGAGGGCTATGCGCCTTTACATCCCAGTGGTGGGGGCTATTCCTCTGTGTTTGGGAGCAGGGCAGACCAGCTGGCGCTGCTCGCTCATTGGTCGAATGGACCAGGGGCGTGGTTTCCGGAACCAGGAGGCGGGCCCAGGCCCACAGCTGAGCCCGGTCAAGTCAAGGAGGGGGCGGGGCCGGGTGAGCAGCTGGAGGCGGTCACGGGATCACGGGGGCGGGGCCAGGTGAACAGCCTGAAGTGGTGAGGTAAGCACGAGAGAGGGTCGCGGGCAGGGACACGGGTGACCAGCAGGCGGGTCTGCCGGCGGCAGGGACTAAAGAGGGGGCCCGGCGGCTTGGCCGGCCGCTTAGCTGACCTGCGGGAAGCCGTCAAGGGAAGAGTGGGTTGGGGCCGGTGTCAAAAGCTGGAGGTGGCCCAGTGGGGAAGGCCCTGGGGCCCGGTGAATGTGCCCCAGGAGCGCAAAGGGACTTTCTCGGACTTGACACAGCTCTATCCCCGTTGTCAAAGACTAACCCTAACCCTAAAACTAAGCCTATCCCTCAACTTAACCCTCACCAGTGGCTAAGGCCCTGGGGCCCTGTGTAACCTGGACGAGGGTCTCGAGTGCCCAGAAAAGCCTCACCTGCCTGAGCTTCAGACTGGATGCCAGCAAGAGGGACCCTTGTCCTCAGGGCAGGGCGTTCCAGGCGAATGGGGCGGAAAGCAGGCCCCCGGGGCCGGGCCACCAGACCAGTCAGAAAATCCTGAGGGGCCGGGGAGGTGCCCCCACAGTGGAAAGTGATAATTTCTCGGACTTGACACAGCTCTCTCCCGGTTGTCAAAGCCCATAGGCAGGGCTGTGGGCGTCCCAGGACACTCTGCTCTGAGCTGCCCTTTGGTGGGAGTGATGGGGGCCGGGGCGGGGGGGGGTTAGAGGGCCGGCCCCGAGGCTCATGGAGGCCCCTCCCTGGGTGTCCTGAAGGGAGGGCTGGCTGGTCTGCCCACGCTTGGGGACCTGGGAGGCACCCTGTGAGCAGAGGGCTATGCGCCTTTACATCCCAGTGGTGGGGGCTATTCCTCTGTGTTTGGGAGCAGGGCAGACCGGCTGGCGCTGCTCGCTCATTGGTCGAATGGACCAGGGGCGTGGTTTCCGGAACCAGGAGGCGTGCCCAGGCCCACAGCTGAGCCCGGTCAAGTCAAGGAGGGGGCGGGGCCGGGTGAGCAGCTGGAGGCGGTCACGGGATCACGGGGGCGGGGCCAGGTGAACAGCCTGAAGTGGTGAGGTAAGCAGGAGAGAGGGTCGCGGGCAGGGACACGGGTGACCAGCAGGCGGGTCTGCCGGCGGCAGGGACTAAAGAGGGGGCCCGGCGGCTTGGCCGGCCGCTTAGCTGACGGGCGGGAAGCCGTCAAGGGAAGAGTGGGTTGGGGCCGGTGTCAAAAGCTGGAGGTGGTCCAGTGGGGAAGGCCCTGGGGCCCGGTGAAGGTGCCCCAGGAGCGCAAAGGGACTTTCTCGGACTTGACACAGCTCTATCCCCGTTGTCAAAGACTAACCCTAACCCTAAAACTAAGCCTATCCCTCAACCTAACCCTCACCAGTGGCTAAGGCCCTGGGGCCCTGTGAAACCTGGACGAGGGTCTCGAGTGCCCACAAAAGCCTCACCTGCCTGAGCTTCAGACTGGATGCCAGCAAGAGGGACCCTTGTCCTCAGGGCAGGGCGTTCCAGGCGAATGGGGCGGAAAGCAGGCCCCCGTGGCCGGGCCACCAGACCAGTCAGAAAATCCTGAGGGGCCGGGGAGGTGCCCCCACAGTGGAAAGTGATAATTTCTCGAACTTGACACAGCTCTCTCCCGGTTGTCAAAGCCCATAGGCAGGGCTGTGGGCGTCCCAGGACACGCTGCTCTGAGCTGCCCTTTGGTGGGAGCGATGGGGGCCGGGGCGGGGGGGGGGGGTTAGAGGGCCGGCCCCGAGGCTCATGGAGGCCCCTCCCTGGGTGTCCTGAAGGGAGGGCTGGCTGGTCTGCCCACGCTTGGGGACCTGGGAGGCACCCTGTGAGCAGAGGGCTATGCGCCTTTACATCCCAGTGGTGGGGGCTATTCCTCTGTGTTTGGGAGCAGGGCAGACCGGCTGGCGCTGCTCGCTCATTGGTCGAATGGACCAGGGGCGTGGTTTCCGGAACCAGGAGGCGGGCCCAGGCCCACAGCTGAGCCTGGTCAAGTCAAGGAGGGGGCGGGGCCGGGTGAGCAGCTGGAGGCGGTCACGGGATCACGGGGGCGGGGCCAGGTGAACAGCCTGAAGTGGTGAGGTAAGCAGGAGAGAGGGTCGCGAGGGACACGGGTGACCAGCAGGCGGGTCTGCCGGCAGCAGGGACCTAAAGAGGGGGCCCGGCGGCCTGGCCGGCCGCTTAGCTGACCGGCGGGAAGCCGTCAAGGGAAGAGTGGGTTGGGGCCGGTGTCAAAAGCTGGAGGTGGTCCAGTGGGGAAGGCCCTGGGGCCCGGTGAAGGTGCCCCAGGAGCGCAAAGTGACTTTCTCGGACTTGACACAGCTCTATCCCCGTTGTCAAAGACTAACCCTAACCCTAAAACTAAGCCTATCCCTCAACCTAACCCTCACCAGTGGCTAAGGCCCTGGGGCCCTGTGAAACCTGGACGAGGGTCTCGAGTGCCCACAAAAGCCTCACCTGCCTGAGCTTCAGACTGGATGCCAGCAAGAGGGACCCTTGTCCTCAGGGCAGGGCGTTCCAGGCGAATGGGGCGGAAAGCAGGCCCCCGGGGCCGGGCCACCAGACCAGTGAGAAAATCCTGAGGGGCCGGGGAGGTGCCCCCACAGTGGAAAGTGATAATTTCTCGAACTTGACACAGCTCTCTCCCGGTTGTCAAAGCCCATATGCAGGGCTGTGGGCGTCCCAGGAAACGCTGCTCTGAGCTGCCTTTGGTGGGAGCGATGGGGGCCGGGGCGGGGGGGGGGTTTAGAGGGCCGGCCCCGAGGCTCATGGAGGCCCCTCCCTGGGTGTCCTGAAGGGAGGGCTGGCTGGTCTGCCCACGCTTGGGGACCTGGGAGGCACCCTGTGAGCAGAGGGCTATGCGCCTTTACATCCCAGTGGTGGGGGCTATTCCTCTGTGTTTGGGAGCAGGGCAGACCAGCTGGCGCTGCTCGCTCATTGGTCGAATGGACCAGGGGCGTGGTTTCCGGAACCAGGAGGCGGGCCCAGGCCCACAGCTGAGCCCGGTCAAGTCAAGGAGGGGGCGGGGCCGGGTGAGCAGCTGGAGGCGGTCACGGGATCACGGGGGCGGGGCCAGGTGAACAGCCTGAAGTGGTGAGGTAAGCACGAGAGAGGGTCGCGGGCAGGGACACGGGTGACCAGCAGGCGGGTCTGCCGGCGGCAGGGACTAAAGAGGGGGCCCGGCGGCTTGGCCGGCCGCTTAGCTGACCTGCGGGAAGCCGTCAAGGGAAGAGTGGGTTGGGGCCGGTGTCAAAAGCTGGAGGTGGCCCAGTGGGGAAGGCCCTGGGGCCCGGTGAATGTGCCCCAGGAGCGCAAAGGGACTTTCTCGGACTTGACACAGCTCTATCCCCGTTGTCAAAGACTAACCCTAACCCTAAAACTAAGCCTATCCCTCAACTTAACCCTCACCAGTGGCTAAGGCCCTGGGGCCCTGTGTAACCTGGACGAGGGTCTCGAGTGCCCAGAAAAGCCTCACCTGCCTGAGCTTCAGACTGGATGCCAGCAAGAGGGACCCTTGTCCTCAGGGCAGGGCGTTCCAGGCGAATGGGGCGGAAAGCAGGCCCCCGGGGCCGGGCCACCAGACCAGTCAGAAAATCCTGAGGGGCCGGGGAGGTGCCCCCACAGTGGAAAGTGATAATTTCTCGGACTTGACACAGCTCTCTCCCGGTTGTCAAAGCCCATAGGCAGGGCTGTGGGCGTCCCAGGACACTCTGCTCTGAGCTGCCCTTTGGTGGGAGTGATGGGGGCCGGGGCGGGGGGGGGTTAGAGGGCCGGCCCCGAGGCTCATGGAGGCCCCTCCCTGGGTGTCCTGAAGGGAGGGCTGGCTGGTCTGCCCACGCTTGGGGACCTGGGAGGCACCCTGTGAGCAGAGGGCTATGCGCCTTTACATCCCAGTGGTGGGGGCTATTCCTCTGTGTTTGGGAGCAGGGCAGACCGGCTGGCGCTGCTCGCTCATTGGTCGAATGGACCAGGGGCGTGGTTTCCGGAACCAGGAGGCGTGCCCAGGCCCACAGCTGAGCCCGGTCAAGTCAAGGAGGGGGCGGGGCCGGGTGAGCAGCTGGAGGCGGTCACGGGATCACGGGGGCGGGGCCAGGTGAACAGCCTGAAGTGGTGAGGTAAGCAGGAGAGAGGGTCGCGGGCAGGGACACGGGTGACCAGCAGGCGGGTCTGCCGGCGGCAGGGACCTAAAGAGGGGGCCCGGCGGCTTGGCCGGCCGCTTAGCTGACGGGCGGGAAGCCGTCAAGGGAAGAGTGGGTTGGGGCCGGTGTCAAAAGCTGGAGGTGGTCCAGTGGGGAAGGCCCTGGGGCCCGGTGAAGGTGCCCCAGGAGCGCAAAGGGACTTTCTCGGACTTGACACAGCTCTATCCCCGTTGTCAAAGACTAACCCTAACCCTAAAACTAAGCCTATCCCTCAACCTAACCCTCACCAGTGGCTAAGGCCCTGGGGCCCTGTGAAACCTGGACGAGGGTCTCGAGTGCCCACAAAAGCCTCACCTGCCTGAGCTTCAGACTGGATGCCAGCAAGAGGGACCCTTGTCCTCAGGGCAGGGCGTTCCAGGCGAATGGGGCGGAAAGCAGGCCCCCGTGGCCGGGCCACCAGACCAGTCAGAAAATCCTGAGGGGCCGGGGAGGTGCCCCCACAGTGGAAAGTGATAATTTCTCGAACTTGACACAGCTCTCTCCCGGTTGTCAAAGCCCATAGGCAGGGCTGTGGGCGTCCCAGGACACGCTGCTCTGAGCTGCCCTTTGGTGGGAGCGATGGGGGCCGGGGCGGGGGGGGGGGGGTTAGAGGGCCGGCCCCGAGGCTCATGGAGGCCCCTCCCTGGGTGTCCTGAAGGGAGGGCTGGCTGGTCTGCCCACGCTTGGGGACCTGGGAGGCACCCTGTGAGCAGAGGGCTATGCGCCTTTACATCCCAGTGGTGGGGGCTATTCCTCTGTGTTTGGGAGCAGGGCAGACCGGCTGGCGCTGCTCGCTCATTGGTCGAATGGACCAGGGGCGTGGTTTCCGGAACCAGGAGGCGGGCCCAGGCCCACAGCTGAGCCTGGTCAAGTCAAGGAGGGGGCGGGGCCGGGTGAGCAGCTGGAGGCGGTCACGGGATCACGGGGGCGGGGCCAGGTGAACAGCCTGAAGTGGTGAGGTAAGCAGGAGAGAGGGTCGCGAGGGACACGGGTGACCAGCAGGCGGGTCTGCCGGCAGCAGGGACCTAAAGAGGGGGCCCGGCGGCCTGGCCGGCCGCTTAGCTGACCGGCGGGAAGCCGTCAAGGGAAGAGTGGGTTGGGGCCGGTGTCAAAAGCTGGAGGTGGTCCAGTGGGGAAGGCCCTGGGGCCCGGTGAAGGTGCCCCAGGAGCGCAAAGTGACTTTCTCGGACTTGACACAGCTCTATCCCCGTTGTCAAAGACTAACCCTAACCCTAAAACTAAGCCTATCCCTCAACCTAACCCTCACCAGTGGCTAAGGCCCTGGGGCCCTGTGAAACCTGGACGAGGGTCTCGAGTGCCCACAAAAGCCTCACCTGCCTGAGCTTCAGACTGGATGCCAGCAAGAGGGACCCTTGTCCTCAGGGCAGGGCGTTCCAGGCGAATGGGGCGGAAAGCAGGCCCCCGGGGCCGGGCCACCAGACCAGTGAGAAAATCCTGAGGGGCAGGGGAGGTGCCCCCACAGTGGAAAGTGATAATTTCTCGAACTTGACACAGCTCTCTCCCGGTTGTCAAAGCCCATAGGCAGGGCTGTGGGCGTCCCAGGAAACGCTGCTCTGAGCTGCCTTTGGTGGGAGCGATGGGGGCCGGGGCGGGGGGGGGGTTTAGAGGGCCGGCCCCGAGGCTCATGGAGGCCCCTCCCTGGGTGTCCTGAAGGGAGGGCTGGCTGGTCTGCCCACGCTTGGGGACCTGGGAGGCACCCTGTGAGCAGAGGGCTATGCGCCTTTACATCCCAGTGGTGGGGGCTATTCCTCTGTGTTTGGGAGCAGGGCAGACCAGC
The DNA here is from genome assembly GCF_964339955.1 of Pipistrellus hanaki. NCBI lineage: Eukaryota > Metazoa > Chordata > Mammalia > Chiroptera > Vespertilionidae > Pipistrellus > Pipistrellus hanaki. The sequence continues at coordinate 67,901 of NW_028182283.1, read as the reverse complement.
TGGCGCTGCTCGCTCATTGGTCGAATGGACCAGGGGCGTGGTTTCCGGAACCAGGAGGCGGGCCCAGGCCCACAGCTGAGCCCGGTCAAGTCAAGGAGGGGGCGGGGCCGGGTGAGCAGCTGGAGGCGGTCACGGGATCACGGGGGCGGGGCCAGGTGAACAGCCTGAAGTGGTGAGGTAAGCACGAGAGAGGGTCGCGGGCAGGGACACGGGTGACCAGCAGGCGGGTCTGCCGGCGGCAGGGACTAAAGAGGGGGCCCGGCGGCTTGGCCGGCCGCTTAGCTGACCTGCGGGAAGCCGTCAAGGGAAGAGTGGGTTGGGGCCGGTGTCAAAAGCTGGAGGTGGCCCAGTGGGGAAGGCCCTGGGGCCCGGTGAATGTGCCCCAGGAGCGCAAAGGGACTTTCTCGGACTTGACACAGCTCTATCCCCGTTGTCAAAGACTAACCCTAACCCTAAAACTAAGCCTATCCCTCAACTTAACCCTCACCAGTGGCTAAGGCCCTGGGGCCCTGTGTAACCTGGACGAGGGTCTCGAGTGCCCAGAAAAGCCTCACCTGCCTGAGCTTCAGACTGGATGCCAGCAAGAGGGACCCTTGTCCTCAGGGCAGGGCGTTCCAGGCGAATGGGGCGGAAAGCAGGCCCCCGGGGCCGGGCCACCAGACCAGTCAGAAAATCCTGAGGGGCCGGGGAGGTGCCCCCACAGTGGAAAGTGATAATTTCTCGGACTTGACACAGCTCTCTCCCGGTTGTCAAAGCCCATAGGCAGGGCTGTGGGCGTCCCAGGACACTCTGCTCTGAGCTGCCCATTGGTGGGAGTGATGGGGGCCGGGGCGGGGGGGGGTTAGAGGGCCGGCCCCGAGGCTCATGGAGGCCCCTCCCTGGGTGTCCTGAAGGGAGGGCTGGCTGGTCTGCCCACGCTTGGGGACCTGGGAGGCACCCTGTGAGCAGAGGGCTATGCGCCTTTACATCCCAGTGGTGGGGGCTATTCCTCTGTGTTTGGGAGCAGGGCAGACCGGCTGGCGCTGCTCGCTCATTGGTCGAATGGACCAGGGGCGTGGTTTCCGGAACCAGGAGGCGTGCCCAGGCCCACAGCTGAGCCCGGTCAAGTCAAGGAGGGGGCGGGGCCGGGTGAGCAGCTGGAGGCGGTCACGGGATCACGGGGGCGGGGCCAGGTGAACAGCCTGAAGTGGTGAGGTAAGCAGGAGAGAGGGTCGCGGGCAGGGACACGGGTGACCAGCAGGCGGGTCTGCCGGCGGCAGGGACCTAAAGAGGGGGCCCGGCGGCTTGGCCGGCCGCTTAGCTGACGGGCGGGAAGCCGTCAAGGGAAGAGTGGGTTGGGGCCGGTGTCAAAAGCTGGAGGTGGTCCAGTGGGGAAGGCCCTGGGGCCCGGTGAAGGTGCCCCAGGAGCGCAAAGGGACTTTCTCGGACTTGACACAGCTCTATCCCCGTTGTCAAAGACTAACCCTAACCCTAAAACTAAGCCTATCCCTCAACCTAACCCTCACCAGTGGCTAAGGCCCTGGGGCCCTGTGAAACCTGGACGAGGGTCTCGAGTGCCCACAAAAGCCTCACCTGCCTGAGCTTCAGACTGGATGCCAGCAAGAGGGACCCTTGTCCTCAGGGCAGGGCGTTCCAGGCGAATGGGGCGGAAAGCAGGCCCCCGTGGCCGGGCCACCAGACCAGTCAGAAAATCCTGAGGGGCCGGGGAGGTGCCCCCACAGTGGAAAGTGATAATTTCTCGAACTTGACACAGCTCTCTCCCGGTTGTCAAAGCCCATAGGCAGGGCTGTGGGCGTCCCAGGACACGCTGCTCTGAGCTGCCCTTTGGTGGGAGCGATGGGGGCCGGGGCGGGGGGGGGGGGGTTAGAGGGCCGGCCCCGAGGCTCATGGAGGCCCCTCCCTGGGTGTCCTGAAGGGAGGGCTGGCTGGTCTGCCCACGCTTGGGGACCTGGGAGGCACCCTGTGAGCAGAGGGCTATGCGCCTTTACATCCCAGTGGTGGGGGCTATTCCTCTGTGTTTGGGAGCAGGGCAGACCAGCTGGCGCTGCTCGCTCATTGGTCGAATGGACCAGGGGCGTGGTTTCCGGAACCAGGAGGCGGGCCCAGGCCCACAGCTGAGCCTGGTCAAGTCAAGGAGGGGGCGGGGCCGGGTGAGCAGCTGGAGGCGGTCACGGGATCACGGGGGCGGGGCCAGGTGAACAGCCTGAAGTGGTGAGGTAAGCAGGAGAGAGGGTCGCGGGCAGGGACACAGGTGACCAGCAGGCGGGTCTGCCGGCAGCAGGGACCTTAAGAGGGGGCCCGGCGGCCTGGCCGGCCGCTTAGCTGACCGGCGGGAAGCCGTCAAGGTAAGAGTGGGTTGGGGCCGGTGTCAAAAGCTGGAGGTGGTCCAGTGGGGAAGGCCCTGGGGCCCGGTGAAGGTGCCCCAGGAGCGCAAAGTGACTTTCTCGGACTTGACACAGCTCTATCCCCGTTGTCAAAGACTAACCCTAACCCTAAAACTAAGCCTATCCCTCAACCTAACCCTCACCAGTGGCTAAGGCCCTGGGGCCCTGTGAAACCTGGACGAGGGTCTCGAGTGCCCACAAAAGCCTCACCTGCCTGAGCTTCAGACTGGATGCCAGCAAGAGGGACCCTTGTCCTCAGGGCAGGGCGTTCCAGGCGAATGGGGCGGAAAGCAGGCCCCCGGGGCCGGGCCACCAGACCAGTGAGAAAATCCTGAGGGGCCGGGGAGGTGCCCCCACAGTGGAAAGTGATAATTTCTCGAACTTGACACAGCTCTCTCCCGGTTGTCAAAGCCCATAGGCAGGGCTGTGGGCGTCCCAGGAAACGCTGCTCTGAGCTGCCTTTGGTGGGAGCGATGGGGGCCGGGGCGGGGGGGGGGTTTAGAGGGCCGGCCCCGAGGCTCATGGAGGCCCCTCCCTGGGTGTCCTGAAGGGAGGGCTGGCTGGTCTGCCCACGCTTGGGGACCTGGGAGGCACCCTGTGAGCAGAGGGCTATGCGCCTTTACATCCCAGTGGTGGGGGCTATTCCTCTGTGTTTGGGAGCAGGGCAGACCAGCTGGCGCTGCTCGCTCATTGGTCGAATGGACCAGGGGCGTGGTTTCCGGAACCAGGAGGCGGGCCCAGGCCCACAGCTGAGCTCAGTCAAGTCAAGGAGGGGGCGGGGCCGGGTGAGCAGCTGGAGGCGGTCACGGGATCACGGGGGCGGGGCCAGGTGAACAGCCTGAAGTGGTGAGGTAAGCACGAGAGAGGGTCGCGGGCAGGGACACGGGTGACCAGCAGGCGGGTCTGCCGGCGGCAGGGACTAAAGAGGGGGCCCGGCGGCTTGGCCGGCCGCTTAGCTGACCGGCGGGAAGCCGTCAAGGGAAGAGTGGGTTGGGGCCGGTGTCAAAAGCTGGAGGTGGTCCAGTGGGGAAGGCCCTGGGGCCCGGTGAAGGTGCCCCAGGAGCGCAAAGTGACTTTCTCGGACTTGACACAGCTCTATCCCCGTTGTCAAAGACTAACCCTAACCCTAAAACTAAGCCTATCCCTCAACCTAACCCTCACCAGTGGCTAAGGCCCTGGGGCCCTGTGAAACCTGGACGAGGGTCTCGAGTGCCCACAAAAGCCTCACCTGCCTGAGCTTCAGACTGGATGCCAGCAAGAGGGACCCTTGTCCTCAGGGCAGGGCGTTCCAGGCGAATGGGGCGGAAAGCAGGCCCCCGGGGCCGGGCCACCAGACCAGTGAGAAAATCCTGAGGGGCCGGGGAGGTGCCCCCACAGTGGAAAGTGATAATTTCTCGAACTTGACACAGCTCTCTCCCAGTTGTCAAAGCCCATAGGCAGGGCTGTGGGCGTCCCAGGACACTCTGCTCTGAGCTGCCCTTTGGTGGGAGCGATGGGGGCCGGGGCGGGGGTGGGGGGGGTTATAGGGCCGGCCCCGAGTCTCATGGAGGCCCCTCCCTGGGTGTCCTGAAGGGAGGGCTGGCTGGTCTGCCCACGCTTGGGGACCTGGGAGGCACCCTGTGAGCAGAGGGCTATGCGCCTTTACATCCCAGTGGTGGGGGCTATTCCTCTGTGTTTGGGAGCAGGGCAGACCGGCTGGCGCTGCTCGCTCATTGGTCGAATGGACCAGGGGCGTGGTTTCCGGAACCAGGAGGCGGGCCCAGGACCACCGCTGAGCCGGGTCAAGTCAAGGAGGGGGCGGGGCCTGGTGAGCAGCTGGAGGCGGTCACGGGATCACGGGGGCGGGGCCAGGTGAACAGCCTGAAGTGGTGAGGTAAGCAGGAGAGAGGGTCGCGGGCAGGGACACGGGTGACCAGCAGGCGGGTCTGCCGGCGGCAGGGACTAAAGAGGGGGCCCGGCGGCTTGGCCGGCCGCTTAGCTGACCGGCGGGAAGCCGTCAAGGGAAGAGTGGGTTGGGGCCGGTGTCAAAAGCTGGAGGTGGCCCAGTGGGGAAGGCCCTGGGGCCCGGTGAATGTGCCCCAGGAGCGCAAAGTGACTTTCTCGGACTTGACACAGCTCTATCCCCGTTGTCAAAGACTAACCCTAACCCTAAAACTAAGCCTATCCCTCAACCTAACCCTCACCAGTGGCTAAGGCCCTGGGGCCCTGTGAAACCTGGACGAGGGTCCCGAGTGCCCACAAAAGCCTCACCTGCCTGAGCTTCAGACTGGATGCCAGCAAGAGGGACCCTTGTCCTCAGGGCAGGGCGTTCCAGGCGAATGGGGCGGAAAGCAGGCCCCCGGGGCCGGGCCACCAGACCAGTCAGAAAATCCTGAGGGGCCGGGGAGGTGCCCCCACAGTGGAAAGTGATAATTTCTCGTACTTGACACAGCTCTCTCCCGGTTGTCAAAGCCCATAGGCAGGGCTGTGGGCGTCTCAGGACACTCTGCTCTGAGCTGCCCTTTGGTGGGAGCGATGGGGGCCGGGGCGGGGGGGGGGGTTAGAGGGCCGGCCCCCGAGGCTCATGGAGGCCCCTCCCTGGGTGTCCTGAAGGGAGGGCTGGCTGGTCTGCCCACGCTTGGGGACCTGGGAGGCACCCTGTGAGCAGAGGGCTATGCGCCTTTACATCCCAGTGGTGGGGGCTATTCCTCTGTGTTTGGGAGCAGGGCAGACCGGCTGGCGCTGCTCGCTCATTGGTCGAATGGACCAGGGGCGTGGTTTCCGGAACCAGGAGGCGTGCCCAGGCCCACAGCTGAGCCCGGTCAAGTCAAGGAGGGGGCGGGGCCGGGTGAGCAGCTGGAGGCGGTCACGGGATCACGGGGGCGGGGCCAGGTGAACAGCCTGAAGTGGTGAGGTAAGCAGGAGAGAGGGTCGCGGGCAGGGACACGGGTGACCAGCAGGCGGGTCTGCCGGCGGCAGGGACCTAAAGAGGGGGCCCGGCGGCTTGGCCGGCCGCTTAGCTGACGGGCGGGAAGCCGTCAAGGGAAGAGTGGGTTGGGGCCGGTGTCAAAAGCTGGAGGTGGTCCAGTGGGGAAGGCCCTGGGGCCCGGTGAAGGTGCCCCAGGAGCGCAAAGGGACTTTCTCGGACTTGACACAGCTCTATCCCCGTTGTCAAAGACTAACCCTAACCCTAAAACTAAGCCTATCCCTCAACCTAACCCTCACCAGTGGCTAAGGCCCTGGGGCCCTGTGAAACCTGGACGAGGGTCTCGAGTGCCCACAAAAGCCTCACCTGCCTGAGCTTCAGACTGGATGCCAGCAAGAGGGACCCTTGGCCTCAGGGCAGGGCGTTCCAGGCGAATGGGGCGGAAAGCAGGCCCCCGTGGCCGGGCCACCAGACCAGTCAGAAAATCCTGAGGGGCCGGGGAGGTGCCCCCACAGTGGAAAGTGATAATTTCTCGAACTTGACACAGCTCTCTCCCGGTTGTCAAAGCCCATAGGCAGGGCTGTGGGCGTCCCAGGACACGCTGCTCTGAGCTGCCCTTTGGTGGGAGCGATGGGGGCCGGGGCGGGGGGGGGGGGTTAGAGGGCCGGCCCCGAGGCTCATGGAGGCCCCTCCCTGGGTGTCCTGAAGGGAGGGCTGGCTGGTCTGCCCACGCTTGGGGACCTGGGAGGCACCCTGTGAGCAGAGGGCTATGCGCCTTTACATCCCAGTGGTGGGGGCTATTCCTCTGTGTTTGGGAGCAGGGCAGACCGGCTGGCGCTGCTCGCTCATTGGTCGAATGGACCAGGGGCGTGGTTTCCGGAACCAGGAGGCGGGCCCAGGCCCACAGCTGAGCCTGGTCAAGTCAAGGAGGGGGCGGGGCCGGGTGAGCAGCTGGAGGCGGTCACGGGATCACGGGGGCGGGGCCAGGTGAACAGCCTGAAGTGGTGAGGTAAGCAGGAGAGAGGGTCGCGGGCAGGGACACAGGTGACCAGCAGGCGGGTCTGCCGGCAGCAGGGACCTTAAGAGGGGGCCCGGCGGCCTGGCCGGCCGCTTAGCTGACCGGCGGGAAGCCGTCAAGGTAAGAGTGGGTTGGGGCCGGTGTCAAAAGCTGGAGGTGGTCCAGTGGGGAAGGCCCTGGGGCCCGGTGAAGGTGCCCCAGGAGCGCAAAGTGACTTTCTCGGACTTGACACAGCTCTATCCCCGTTGTCAAAGACTAACCCTAACCCTAAAACTAAGCCTATCCCTCAACCTAACCCTCACCAGTGGCTAAGGCCCTGGGGCCCTGTGAAACCTGGACGAGGGTCTCGAGTGCCCACAAAAGCCTCACCTGCCTGAGCTTCAGACTGGATGCCAGCAAGAGGGACCCTTGTCCTCAGGGCAGGGCGTTCCAGGCGAATGGGGCGGAAAGCAGGCCCCCGGGGCCGGGCCACCAGACCAGTGAGAAAATCCTGAGGGGCCGGGGAGGTGCCCCCACAGTGGAAAGTGATAATTTCTCGAACTTGACACAGCTCTCTCCCGGTTGTCAAAGCCCATAGGCAGGGCTGTGGGCGTCCCAGGAAACGCTGCTCTGAGCTGCCTTTGGTGGGAGCGATGGGGGCCGGGGCGGGGGGGGGGTTTAGAGGGCCGGCCCCGAGGCTCATGGAGGCCCCTCCCTGGGTGTCCTGAAGGGAGGGCTGGCTGGTCTGCCCACGCTTGGGGACCTGGGAGGCACCCTGTGAGCAGAGGGCTATGCGCCTTTACATCCCAGTGGTGGGGGCTATTCCTCTGTGTTTGGGAGCAGGGCAGACCAGCTGGCGCTGCTCGCTCATTGGTCGAATGGACCAGGGGCGTGGTTTCCGGAACCAGGAGGCGGGCCCAGGCCCACAGCTGAGCTCAGTCAAGTCAAGGAGGGGGCGGGGCCGGGTGAGCAGCTGGAGGCGGTCACGGGATCACGGGGGCGGGGCCAGGTGAACAGCCTGAAGTGGTGAGGTAAGCACGAGAGAGGGTCGCGGGCAGGGACACGGGTGACCAGCAGGCGGGTCTGCCGGCGGCAGGGACTAAAGAGGGGGCCCGGCGGCTTGGCCGGCCGCTTAGCTGACCGGCGGGAAGCCGTCAAGGGAAGAGTGGGTTGGGGCCGGTGTCAAAAGCTGGAGGTGGTCCAGTGGGGAAGGCCCTGGGGCCCGGTGAAGGTGCCCCAGGAGCGCAAAGTGACTTTCTCGGACTTGACACAGCTCTATCCCCGTTGTCAAAGACTAACCCTAACCCTAAAACTAAGCCTATCCCTCAACCTAACCCTCACCAGTGGCTAAGGCCCTGGGGCCCTGTGAAACCTGGACGAGGGTCTCGAGTGCCCACAAAAGCCTCACCTGCCTGAGCTTCAGACTGGATGCCAGCAAGAGGGACCCTTGTCCTCAGGGCAGGGCGTTCCAGGCGAATGGGGCGGAAAGCAGGCCCCCGGGGCCGGGCCACCAGACCAGTGAGAAAATCCTGAGGGGCCGGGGAGGTGCCCCCACAGTGGAAAGTGATAATTTCTCGAACTTGACACAGCTCTCTCCCAGTTGTCAAAGCCCATAGGCAGGGCTGTGGGCGTCCCAGGACACTCTGCTCTGAGCTGCCCTTTGGTGGGAGCGATGGGGGCCGGGGCGGGGGTGGGGGGGGTTATAGGGCCGGCCCCGAGTCTCATGGAGGCCCCTCCCTGGGTGTCCTGAAGGGAGGGCTGGCTGGTCTGCCCACGCTTGGGGACCTGGGAGGCACCCTGTGAGCAGAGGGCTATGCGCCTTTACATCCCAGTGGTGGGGGCTATTCCTCTGTGTTTGGGAGCAGGGCAGACCGGCTGGCGCTGCTCGCTCATTGGTCGAATGGACCAGGGGCGTGGTTTCCGGAACCAGGAGGCGGGCCCAGGCCCACCGCTGAGCCGGGTCAAGTCAAGGAGGGGGCGGGGCCTGGTGAGCAGCTGGAGGCGGTCACGGGATCACGGGGGCGGGGCCAGGTGAACAGCCTGAAGTGGTGAGGTAAGCAGGAGAGAGGGTCGCGGGCAGGGACACGGGTGACCAGCAGGCGGGTCTGCCGGCGGCAGGGACTAAAGAGGGGGCCCGGCGGCTTGGCCGGCCGCTTAGCTGACCGGCGGGAAGCCGTCAAGGGAAGAGTGGGTTGGGGCCGGTGTCAAAAGCTGGAGGTGGCCCAGTGGGGAAGGCCCTGGGGCCCGGTGAATGTGCCCCAGGAGCGCAAAGTGACTTTCTCGGACTTGACACAGCTCTATCCCCGTTGTCAAAGACTAACCCTAACCCTAAAACTAAGCCTATCCCTCAACCTAACCCTCACCAGTGGCTAAGGCCCTGGGGCCCTGTGAAACCTGGACGAGGGTCCCGAGTGCCCACAAAAGCCTCACCTGCCTGAGCTTCAGACTGGATGCCAGCAAGAGGGACCCTTGTCCTCAGGGCAGGGCGTTCCAGGCGAATGGGGCGGAAAGCAGGCCCCCGGGGCCGGGCCACCAGACCAGTCAGAAAATCCTGAGGGGCCGGGGAGGTGCCCCCACAGTGGAAAGTGATAATTTCTCGTACTTGACACAGCTCTCTCCCGGTTGTCAAAGCCCATAGGCAGGGCTGTGGGCGTCTCAGGACACTCTGCTCTGAGCTGCCCTTTGGTGGGAGCGATGGGGGCCGGGGCGGGGGGGGGGGTTAGAGGGCCGGCCCCCGAGGCTCATGGAGGCCCCTCCCTGGGTGTCCTGAAGGGAGGGCTGGCTGGTCTGCCCACGCTTGGGGACCTGGGAGGCACCCTGTGAGCAGAGGGCTATGCGCCTTTACATCCCAGTGGTGGGGGCTATTCCTCTGTGTTTGGGAGCAGGGCAGACCGGCTGGCGCTGCTCGCTCATTGGTCGAATGGACCAGGGGCGTGGTTTCCGGAACCAGGAGGCGTGCCCAGGCCCACAGCTGAGCCCGGTCAAGTCAAGGAGGGGGCGGGGCCGGGTGAGCAGCTGGAGGCGGTCACGGGATCACGGGGGCGGGGCCAGGTGAACAGCCTGAAGTGGTGAGGTAAGCAGGAGAGAGGGTCGCGGGCAGGGACACGGGTGACCAGCAGGCGGGTCTGCCGGCGGCAGGGACCTAAAGAGGGGGCCCGGCGGCTTGGCCGGCCGCTTAGCTGACGGGCGGGAAGCCGTCAAGGGAAGAGTGGGTTGGGGCCGGTGTCAAAAGCTGGAGGTGGTCCAGTGGGGAAGGCCCTGGGGCCCGGTGAAGGTGCCCCAGGAGCGCAAAGGGACTTTCTCGGACTTGACACAGCTCTATCCCCGTTGTCAAAGACTAACCCTAACCCTAAAACTAAGCCTATCCCTCAACCTAACCCTCACCAGTGGCTAAGGCCCTGGGGCCCTGTGAAACCTGGACGAGGGTCTCGAGTGCCCACAAAAGCCTCACCTGCCTGAGCTTCAGACTGGATGCCAGCAAGAGGGACCCTTGGCCTCAGGGCAGGGCGTTCCAGGCGAATGGGGCGGAAAGCAGGCCCCCGTGGCCGGGCCACCAGACCAGTCAGAAAATCCTGAGGGGCCGGGGAGGTGCCCCCACAGTGGAAAGTGATAATTTCTCGAACTTGACACAGCTCTCTCCCGGTTGTCAAAGCCCATAGGCAGGGCTGTGGGCGTCCCAGGACACGCTGCTCTGAGCTGCCCTTTGGTGGGAGCGATGGGGGCCGGGGCGGGGGGGGGGGGGTTAGAGGGCCGGCCCCGAGGCTCATGGAGGCCCCTCCCTGGGTGTCCTGAAGGGAGGGCTGGCTGGTCTGCCCACGCTTGGGGACCTGGGAGGCACCCTGTGAGCAGAGGGCTATGCGCCTTTACATCCCAGTGGTGGGGGCTATTCCTCTGTGTTTGGGAGCAGGGCAGACCGGCTGGCGCTGCTCGCTCATTGGTCGAATGGACCAGGGGCGTGGTTTCCGGAACCAGGAGGCGGGCCCAGGCCCACAGCTGAGCCTGGTCAAGTCAAGGAGGGGGCGGGGCCGGGTGAGCAGCTGGAGGCGGTCACGGGATCACGGGGGCGGGGCCAGGTGAACAGCCTGAAGTGGTGAGGTAAGCAGGAGAGAGGGTCGCGAGGGACACGGGTGACCAGCAGGCGGGTCTGCCGGCAGCAGGGACCTAAAGAGGGGGCCCGGCGGCCTGGCCGGCCGCTTAGCTGACCGGCGGGAAGCCGTCAAGGGAAGAGTGGGTTGGGGCCGGTGTCAAAAGCTGGAGGTGGTCCAGTGGGGAAGGCCCTGGGGCCCGGTGAAGGTGCCCCAGGAGCGCAAAGTGACTTTCTCGGACTTGACACAGCTCTATCCCCGTTGTCAAAGACTAACCCTAACCCTAAAACTAAGCCTATCCCTCAACCTAACCCTCACCAGTGGCTAAGGCCCTGGGGCCCTGTGAAACCTGGACGAGGGTCTCGAGTGCCCACAAAAGCCTCACCTGCCTGAGCTTCAGACTGGATGCCAGCAAGAGGGACCCTTGTCCTCAGGGCAGGGCGTTCCAGGCGAATGGGGCGGAAAGCAGGCCCCCGGGGCCGGGCCACCAGACCAGTGAGAAAATCCTGAGGGGCCGGGGAGGTGCCCCCACAGTGGAAAGTGATAATTTCTCGAACTTGACACAGCTCTCTCCCGGTTGTCAAAGCCCATAGGCAGGGCTGTGGGCGTCCCAGGAAACGCTGCTCTGAGCTGCCTTTGGTGGGAGCGATGGGGGCCGGGGCGGGGGGGGGGGTTTAGAGGGCCGGCCCCGAGGCTCATGGAGGCCCCTCCCTGGGTGTCCTGAAGGGAGGGCTGGCTGGTCTGCCCACGCTTGGGGACCTGGGAGGCACCCTGTGAGCAGAGGGCTATGCGCCTTTACATCCCAGTGGTGGGGGCTATTCCTCTGTGTTTGGGAGCAGGGCAGACCAGCTGGCGCTGCTCGCTCATTGGTCGAATGGACCAGGGGCGTGGTTTCCGGAACCAGGAGGCGGGCCCAGGCCCACAGCTGAGCCCGGTCAAGTCAAGGAGGGGGCGGGGCCGGGTGAGCAGCTGGAGGCGGTCACGGGATCACGGGGGCGGGGCCAGGTGAACAGCCTGAAGTGGTGAGGTAAGCACGAGAGAGGGTCGCGGGCAGGGACACGGGTGACCAGCAGGCGGGTCTGCCGGCGGCAGGGACTAAAGAGGGGGCCCGGCGGCTTGGCCGGCCGCTTAGCTGACCTGCGGGAAGCCGTCAAGGGAAGAGTGGGTTGGGGCCGGTGTCAAAAGCTGGAGGTGGCCCAGTGGGGAAGGCCCTGGGGCCCGGTGAATGTGCCCCAGGAGCGCAAAGGGACTTTCTCGGACTTGACACAGCTCTATCCCCGTTGTCAAAGACTAACCCTAACCCTAAAACTAAGCCTATCCCTCAACTTAACCCTCACCAGTGGCTAAGGCCCTGGGGCCCTGTGTAACCTGGACGAGGGTCTCGAGTGCCCAGAAAAGCCTCACCTGCCTGAGCTTCAGACTGGATGCCAGCAAGAGGGACCCTTGTCCTCAGGGCAGGGCGTTCCAGGCGAATGGGGCGGAAAGCAGGCCCCCGGGGCCGGGCCACCAGACCAGTCAGAAAATCCTGAGGGGCCGGGGAGGTGCCCCCACAGTGGAAAGTGATAATTTCTCGGACTTGACACAGCTCTCTCCCGGTTGTCAAAGCCCATAGGCAGGGCTGTGGGCGTCCCAGGACACTCTGCTCTGAGCTGCCCTTTGGTGGGAGTGATGGGGGCCGGGGCGGGGGGGGGTTAGAGGGCCGGCCCCGAGGCTCATGGAGGCCCCTCCCTGGGTGTCCTGAAGGGAGGGCTGGCTGGTCTGCCCACGCTTGGGGACCTGGGAGGCACCCTGTGAGCAGAGGGCTATGCGCCTTTACATCCCAGTGGTGGGGGCTATTCCTCTGTGTTTGGGAGCAGGGCAGACCGGCTGGCGCTGCTCGCTCATTGGTCGAATGGACCAGGGGCGTGGTTTCCGGAACCAGGAGGCGCGCCCAGGCCCACAGCTGAGCCCGGTCAATTCAAGGAGGGGGCGGGGCCGGGTGAGCAGCTGGAGGCGGTCACGGGATCACGGGGGCGGGGCCAGGTGAACAGCCTGAAGTGGTGAGGTAAGCAGGAGAGAGGGTCGCGGGCAGGGACACGGGTGACCAGCAGGCGGGTCTGCCGGCGGCAGGGACCTAAAGAGGGGGCCCGGCGGCTTGGCCGGCCGCTTAGCTGACCGGCGGGAAGCCGTCAAGGGAAGAGTGGGTTGGGGCCGGTGTCAAAAGCTGGAGGTGGTCCAGTGGGGAAGGCCCTGGGGCCCGGTGAAGGTGCCCCAGGAGCGCAAAGTGACTTTCTCGGACTTGACACAGCTCTATCCCCGTTGTCAAAGACTAACCCTAACCCTAAAACTAAGCCTATCCCTCAACCTAACCCTCACCAGTGGCTAAGGCCCTGGGGCCCTGTGAAACCTGGACGAGGGTCTCGAGTGCCCACAAAAGCCTCACCTGCCTGAGCTTCAGACTGGATGCCAGCAAGAGGGACCCTTGTCCTCAGGGCAGGGCGTTCCAGGCGAATGGGGCGGAAAGCAGGCCCCCGTGGCCGGGCCACCAGACCAGTCAGAAAATCCTGAGGGGCCGGGGAGGTGCCCCCACAGTGGAAAGTGATAATTTCTCGAACTTGACACAGCTCTCTCCCGGTTGTCAAAGCCCATAGGCAGGGCTGTGGGCGTCCCAGGACACGCTGCTCTGAGCTGCCCTTTGGTGGGAGCGATGGGGGCCGGGGCGGGGGGGGGGGGGGTTAGAGGGCCGGCCCCGAGGCTCATGGAGGCCCCTCCCTGGGTGTCCTGAAGGGAGGGCTGGCTGGTCTGCCCACGCTTGGGGACCTGGGAGGCACCCTGTGAGCAGAGGGCTATGCGCCTTTACATCCCAGTGGTGGGGGCTATTCCTCTGTGTTTGGGAGCAGGGCAGACCGGCTGGCGCTGCTCGCTCATTGGTCGAATGGACCAGGGGCGTGGTTTCCGGAACCAGGAGGCGGGCCCAGGCCCACAGCTGAGCCTGGTCAAGTCAAGGAGGGGGCGGGGCCGGGTGAGCAGCTGGAGGCGGTCACGGGATCACGGGGGCGGGGCCAGGTGAACAGCCTGAAGTGGTGAGGTAAGCAGGAGAGAGGGTCGCGAGGGACACGGGTGACCAGCAGGCGGGTCTGCCGGCAGCAGGGACCTAAAGAGGGGGCCCGGCGGCCTGGCCGGCCGCTTAGCTGACCGGCGGGAAGCCGTCAAGGGAAGAGTGGGTTGGGGCCGGTGTCAAAAGCTGGAGGTGGTCCAGTGGGGAAGGCCCTGGGGCCCGGTGAAGGTGCCCCAGGAGCGCAAAGTGACTTTCTCGGACTTGACACAGCTCTATCCCCGTTGTCAAAGACTAACCCTAACCCTAAAACTAAGCCTATCCCTCAACCTAACCCTCACCAGTGGCTAAGGCCCTGGGGCCCTGTGAAACCTGGACGAGGGTCTCGAGTGCCCACAAAAGCCTCACCTGCCTGAGCTTCAGACTGGATGCCAGCAAGAGGGACCCTTGTCCTCAGGGCAGGGCGTTCCAGGCGAATGGGGCGGAAAGCAGGCCCCCGGGGCCGGGCCACCAGACCAGTCAGAAAATCCTGAGGGGCCGGGGAGGTGCCCCCACAGTGGAAAGTGATAATTTCTCGAACTTGACACAGCTCTCTCCCGGTTGTCAAAGCCCATATGCAGGGCTGTGGGCGTCCCAGGAAACGCTGCTCTGAGCTGCCTTTGGTGGGAGCGATGGGGGCCGGGGCGGGGGGGGGGTTTAGAGGGCCGGCCCCGAGGCTCATGGAGGCCCCTCCCTGGGTGTCCTGAAGGGAGGGCTGGCTGGTCTGCCCACGCTTGGGGACCTGGGAGGCACCCTGTGAGCAGAGGGCTATGCGCCTTTACATCCCAGTGGTGGGGGCTATTCCTCTGTGTTTGGGAGCAGGGCAGACCAGCTGGCGCTGCTCGCTCATTGGTCGAATGGACCAGGGGCGTGGTTTCCGGAACCAGGAGGCGGGCCCAGGCCCACAGCTGAGCCCGGTCAAGTCAAGGAGGGGGCGGGGCCGGGTGAGCAGCTGGAGGCGGTCACGGGATCACGGGGGCGGGGCCAGGTGAACAGCCTGAAGTGCTGAGGTAAGCAGGAGAGAGGGTCGCGGGCAGGGACACGGGTGACCAGCAGGCGGGTCTGCCGGCGGCAGGGACTAAAGAGTGCGCCCGGCGGCTTGGCCGGCCGCTTAGCTGACCGGCGGGAAGCCGTCAAGGGAAGAGTGGGTTGGGGCCGGTGTGAAAAGCTGGAGGTGGTCCAGTGGGGAAGGCCCTGGGGCCCGGTGAAGGTGCCCCAGGAGCGCAAAGTGACTTTCTCGGACTTGACACAGCTCTATCCCCGTTGTCAAAGACTAACCCTAACCCTAAAACTAAGCCTATCCCTCAACCTAACCCTCACCAGTGGCTAAGGCCCTGGGGCCCTGTGAAACCTGGACGAGGGTCTCGAGTGCCCACAAAAGCCTCACCTGCCTGAGCTTCAGACTGGATGCCAGCAAGAGGGACCCTTGTCCTCAGGGCAGGGCGTTCCAGGCGAATGGGGCGGAAAGCAGGCCCCCGGGGCCGGGCCACCACACCAGTCAGAAAATCCTGAGGGGCCGGGGAGGTGCCCCCACAGTGGAAAGTGATAATTTCTCGGACTTGACACAGCTCTCTCCCGGTTGTCAAAGCCCATAGGCAGGGCTGTGGGCGTCCCAGGACACGCTGCTCTGAGCTGCCCTTTGGTGGGAGCGATGGGGGCCGGGGCGGGGGGGGGGGGGGGTTAGAGGGCCGGCCCCGAGGCTCATGGAGGCCCCTCCCTGGGTGTCCTGAAGGGAGGGCTGGCTGGTCTGCCCACGCTTGGGGACCTGGGAGGCACCCTGTGAGCAGAGGGCTATGCGCCTTTACATCCCAGTGGTGGGGGCTATTCCTCTGTGTTTGGGAGCAGGGCAGACCGGCTGGCGCTGCTCGCTCATTGGTCGAATGGACCAGGGGCGTGGTTTCCGGAACCAGGAGGCGGGCCCAGGCCCACAGCTGAGCCTGGTCAAGTCAAGGAGGGGGCGGGGCCGGGTGAGCAGCTGGAGGCGGTCACGGGATCACGGGGGCGGGGCCAGGTGAACAGCCTGAAGTGGTGAGGTAAGCAGGAGAGAGGGTCGCGGGCAGGGACCCGGGTGACCAGCAGGCGGGTCTGCCGGCGGCAGGGACCTAAAGAGGGGGCCCGGCGGCTTGGCCGGCCGCTTAGCTGACAGGCGGGAAGCCGTCAAGGGAAGAGTGGGTTGGGGCCGGTGTGAAAAGCTGGAGGTGGTCCAGTGGGGAAGGCCCTGGGGCCCGGTGAAGGTGCCCCAGGAGCGCAAAGGGACTTTCTCGGACTTGACACAGCTCTATCCCCGTTGTCAAAGACTAACCCTAACCCTAAAACTAAGCCTATCCCTCAACTTAACCCTCACCAGTGGCTAAGGCCCTGGGGCCCTGTGTAACCTGGACGAGGGTCTCGAGTGCCCAGAAAAGCCTCACCTGCCTGAGCTTCAGACTGGATGCCAGCAAGAGGGACCCTTGTCCTCAGGGCAGGGCGTTCCAGGCGAATGGGGCGGAAAGCAGGCCCCCGGGGCCGGGCCACCAGACCAGTCAGAAAATCCTGAGGGGCCGGGGAGGTGCCCCCACAGTGGAAAGTGATAATTTCTCGGACTTGACACAGCTCTCTCCCGGTTGTCAAAGCCCATAGGCAGGGCTGTGGGCGTCCCAGGACACTCTGCTCTGAGCTGCCCTTTGGTGGGAGTGATGGGGGCCGGGGCGGGGGGGGGTTAGAGGGCCGGCCCCGAGGCTCATGGAGGCCCCTCCCTGGGTGTCCTGAAGGGAGGGCTGGCTGGTCTGCCCACGCTTGGGGACCTGGGAGGCACCCTGTGAGCAGAGGGCTATGCGCCTTTACATCCCAGTGGTGGGGGCTATTCCTCTGTGTTTGGGAGCAGGGCAGACCGGCTGGCGCTGCTCGCTCATTGGTCGAATGGACCAGGGGCGTGGTTTCCGGAACCAGGAGGCGCGCCCAGGCCCACAGCTGAGCCCGGTCAATTCAAGGAGGGGGCGGGGCCGGGTGAGCAGCTGGAGGCGGTCACGGGATCACGGGGGCGGGGCCAGGTGAACAGCCTGAAGTGGTGAGGTAAGCAGGAGAGAGGGTCGCGGGCAGGGACACGGGTGACCAGCAGGCGGGTCTGCCGGCGGCAGGGACCTAAAGAGGGGGCCCGGCGGCTTGGCCGGCCGCTTAGCTGACCGGCGGGAAGCCGTCAAGGTAAGAGTGGGTTGGGGCCGGTGTCAAAAGCTGGAGGTGGTCCAGTGGGGAAGGCCCTGGGGCCCGGTGAAGGTGCCCCAGGAGCGCAAAGTGACTTTCTCGGACTTGACACAGCTCTATCCCCGTTGTCAAAGACTAACCCTAACCCTAAAACTAAGCCTATCCCTCAACCTAACCCTCACCAGTGGCTAAGGCCCTGGGGCCCTGTGAAACCTGGACGAGGGTCTCGAGTGCCCACAAAAGCCTCACCTGCCTGAGCTTCAGACTGGATGCCAGCAAGAGGGACCCTTGTCCTCAGGGCAGGGCGTTCCAGGCGAATGGGGCGGAAAGCAGGCCCCCGGGGCCGGGCCACCAGACCAGTCAGAAAATCCTGAGGGGCCGGGGAGGTGCCCCCACAGTGGAAAGTGATAATTTCTCGAACTTGACACAGCTCTCTCCCGGTTGTCAAAGCCCATAGGCAGGGCTGTGGGCGTCCCAGGACACGCTGCTCTGAGCTGCCCTTTGGTGGGAGCGATGGGGGCCGGGGCGGGGGGGGGGGGGGGTTAGAGGGCCGGCCCCGAGGCTCATGGAGGCCCCTCCCTGGGTGTCCTGAAGGGAGGGCTGGCTGGTCTGCCCACGCTTGGGGACCTGGGAGGCACCCTGTGAGCAGAGGGCTATGCGCCTTTACATCCCAGTGGTGGGGGCTATTCCTCTGTGTTTGGGAGCAGGGCAGACCGGCTGGCGCTGCTCGCTCATTGGTCGAATGGACCAGGGGCGTGGTTTCCGGAACCAGGAGGCGGGCCCAGGCCCACAGCTGAGCCTGGTCAAGTCAAGGAGGGGGCGGGGCCGGGTGAGCAGCTGGAGGCGGTCACGGGATCACGGGGGCGGGGCCAGGTGAACAGCCTGAAGTGGTGAGGTAAGCAGGAGAGAGGGTCGCGGGCAGGGACCCGGGTGACCAGCAGGCGGGTCTGCCGGCGGCAGGGACCTAAAGAGGGGGCCCGGCGGCTTGGCCGGCCGCTTAGCTGACAGGCGGGAAGCCGTCAAGGGAAGAGTGGGTTGGGGCCGGTGTGAAAAGCTGGAGGTGGTCCAGTGGGGAAGGCCCTGGGGCCCGGTGAAGGTGCCCCAGGAGCGCAAAGGGACTTTCTCGGACTTGACACAGCTCTATCCCCGTTGTCAAAGACTAACCCTAACCCTAAAACTAAGCCTATCCCTCAACTTAACCCTCACCAGTGGCTAAGGCCCTGGGGCCCTGTGTAACCTGGACGAGGGTCTCGAGTGCCCAGAAAAGCCTCACCTGCCTGAGCTTCAGACTGGATGCCAGCAAGAGGGACCCTTGTCCTCAGGGCAGGGCGTTCCAGGCGAATGGGGCGGAAAGCAGGCCCCCGGGGCCGGGCCACCAGACCAGTCAGAAAATCCTGAGGGGCCGGGGAGGTGCCCCCACAGTGGAAAGTGATAATTTCTCGGACTTGACACAGCTCTCTCCCGGTTGTCAAAGCCCATAGGCAGGGCTGTGGGCGTCCCAGGACACTCTGCTCTGAGCTGCCCTTTGGTGGGAGTGATGGGGGCCGGGGCGGGGGGGGGGTTAGAGGGCCGGCCCCGAGGCTCATGGAGGCCCCTCCCTGGGTGTCCTGAAGGGAGGGCTGGCTGGTCTGCCCACGCTTGGGGACCTGGGAGGCACCCTGTGAGCAGAGGGCTATGCGCCTTTACATCCCAGTGGTGGGGGCTATTCCTCTGTGTTTGGGAGCAGGGCAGACCGGCTGGCGCTGCTCGCTCATTGGTCGAATGGACCAGGGGCGTGGTTTCCGGAACCAGGAGGCGCGCCCAGGCCCACAGCTGAGCCCGGTCAATTCAAGGAGGGGGCGGGGCCGGGTGAGCAGCTGGAGGCGGTCACGGGATCACGGGGGCGGGGCCAGGTGAACAGCCTGAAGTGGTGAGGTAAGCAGGAGAGAGGGTCGCGGGCAGGGACACGGGTGACCAGCAGGCGGGTCTGCCGGCGGCAGGGACCTAAAGAGGGGGCCCGGCGGCTTGGCCGGCCGCTTAGCTGACCGGCGGGAAGCCGTCAAGGGAAGAGTGGGTTGGGGCCGGTGTCAAAAGCTGGAGGTGGTCCAGTGGGGAAGGCCCTGGGGCCCGGTGAAGGTGCCCCAGGAGCGCAAAGTGACTTTCTCAGACTTGACACAGCTCTATCCCCGTTGTCAAAGACTAACCCTAACCCTAAAACTAAGCCTATCCCTCAACCTAACCCTCACCAGTGGCTAAGGCCCTGGGGCCCTGTGAAACCTGGACGAGGGTCTCGAGTGCCCACAAAAGCCTCACCTGCCTGAGCTTCAGACTGGATGCCAGCAAGAGGGACCCTTGTCCTCAGGGCAGGGCGTTCCAGGCGAATGGGGCGGAAAGCAGGCCCCCGGGGCCGGGCCACCAGACCAGTCAGAAAATCCTGAGGGGCCGGGGAGGTGCCCCCACAGTGGAAAGTGATAATTTCTCGGACTTGACACAGCTCTCTCCCGGTTGTCAAAGCCCATAGGCAGGGCTGTGGGCGTCCCAGGACACGCTGCTCTGAGCTGCCCTTTGGTGGGAGCGATGGGGGCCGGGGCGGGGGGGGGGGGGGGGTTAGAGGGCCGGCCCCGAGGCTCATGGAGGCCCCTCCCTGGGTGTCCTGAAGGGAGGGCTGGCTGGTCTGCCCACGCTTGGGGACCTGGGAGGCACCCTGTGAGCAGAGGGCTATGCGCCTTTACATCCCAGTGGTGGGGGCTATTCCTCTGTGTTTGGGAGCAGGGCAGACCGGCTGGCGCTGCTCGCTCATTGGTCGAATGGACCAGGGGCGTGGTTTCCGGAACCAGGAGGCGCGCCCAGGCCCACAGCTGAGCCCGGTCAAGTCAAGGAGGGGGCGGGGCCGGGTGAGCAGCTGGAGGCGGTCACGGGATCACGGGGGCGGGGCCAGGTGAACAGCCTGAAGTGGTGAGGTAAGAAGGAGAGAGGGTCGCGGGCAGGGACACGGGTGACCAGCAGGCGGGTCTGCCGGCGGCAGGGACCTAAAGAGGGGGCCCGGCGGCTTGGCCGGCCGCTTAGCTGACCGGCGGGAAGCCGTCAAGGGAAGAGTGGGTTGGGGCCGGTGTCAAAAGCTGGAGGTGGTCCAGTGGGGAAGGCCCTGGGGCCCGGTGAAGGTGCCCCAGGAGCGCAAAGTGACTTTCTCGGACTTGACACAGCTCTATCCCCGTTGTCAAAGACTAACCCTAACCCTAAAACTAAGCCTATCCCTCAACCTAACCCTCACCAGTGGCTAAGGCCCTGGGGCCCTGTGAAACCTGGACGAGGGTCTCGAGTGCCCACAAAAGCCTCACCTGCCTGAGCTTCAGACTGGATGCCAGCAAGAGGGACCCTTGTCCTCAGGGCAGGGCGTTCCAGGCGAATGGGGCGGAAAGCAGGCCCCCGTGGCCGGGCCACAAGACCAGTCAGAAAATCCTGAGGGGCCGGGGAGGTGCCCCCACAGTGGAAAGTGATAATTTCTCGAACTTGACACAGCTCTCTCCCGGTTGTCAAAGCCCATAGGCAGGGCTGTGGGCGTCCCAGGACACGCTGCTCTGAGCTGCCCTTTGGTGGGAGCGATGGGGGCCGGGGCGGGGGGGGGGGGTTAGAGGGCCGGCCCCGAGGCTCATGGAGGCCCCTCCCTGGGTGTCCTGAAGGGAGGGCTGGCTGGTCTGCCCACGCTTGGGGACCTGGGAGGCACCCTGTGAGCAGAGGGCTATGCGCCTTTACATCCCAGTGGTGGGGGCTATTCCTCTGTGTTTGGGAGCAGGGCAGACCGGCTGGCGCTGCTCGCTCATTGGTCGAATGGACCAGGGGCGTGGTTTCCGGAACCAGGAGGCGGGCCCAGGCCCACAGCTGAGCCTGGTCAAGTCAAGGAGGGGGCGGGGCCGGGTGAGCAGCTGGAGGCGGTCACGGGATCACGGGGGCGGGGCCAGGTGAACAGCCTGAAGTGGTGAGGTAAGCAGGAGAGAGGGTCGCGGGCAGGGACACAGGTGACCAGCAGGCGGGTCTGCCGGCAGCAGGGACCTTAAGAGGGGGCCCGGCGGCCTGGCCGGCCGCTTAGCTGACCGGCGGGAAGCCGTCAAGGGAAGAGTGGGTTGGGGCCGGTGTCAAAAGCTGGAGGTGGTCCAGTGGGGAAGGCCCTGGGGCCCGGTGAAGGTGCCCCAGGAGCGCAAAGTGACTTTCTCGGACTTGACACAGCTCTATCCCCGTTGTCAAAGACTAACCCTAACCCTAAAACTAAGCCTATCCCTCAACCTAACCCTCACCAGTGGCTAAGGCCCTGGGGCCCTGTGAAACCTGGACGAGGGTCTCGAGTGCCCACAAAAGCCTCACCTGCCTGAGCTTCAGACTGGATGCCAGCAAGAGGGACCCTTGTCCTCAGGGCAGGGCGTTCCAGGCGAATGGGGCGGAAAGCAGGCCCCCGGGGCCGGGCCACCACACCAGTCAGAAAATCCTGAGGGGCCGGGGAGGTGCCCCCACAGTGGAAAGTGATAATTTCTCGAACTTGACACAGCTCTCTCCCGGTTGTCAAAGCCCATAGGCAGGGCTGTGGGCGTCCCAGGACACGCTGCTCTGAGCTGCCCTTTGGTGGGAGCGATGGGGGCCGGGGCGGGGGGGGGGGGTTAGAGGGCCGGCCCCGAGGCTCATGGAGGCCCCTCCCTGGGTGTCCTGAAGGGAGGGCTGGCTGGTCTGCCCACGCTTGGGGACCTGGGAGGCACCCTGTGAGCAGAGGGCTATGCGCCTTTACATCCCAGTGGTGGGGGCTATTCCTCTGTGTTTGGGAGCAGGGCAGACCGGCTGGCGCTGCTCGCTCATTGGTCGAATGGACCAGGGGCGTGGTTTCCGGAACCAGGAGGCGGGCCCAGGCCCACAGCTGAGCCTGGTCAAGTCAAGGAGGGGGCGGGGCCGGGTGAGCAGCTGGAGGCGGTCACGGGATCACGGGGGCGGGGCCAGGTGAACAGCCTGAAGTGGTGAGGTAAGCAGGAGAGAGGGTCGCGGGCAGGGACACGGGTGACCAGCAGGCGGGTCTGCCGGCGGCAGGGACCTAAAGAGGGGGCCCGGCGGCTTGGCCGGCCGCTTAGCTGACAGGCGGGAAGCCGTCAAGGGAAGAGTGGGTTGGGGCCGGTGTGAAAAGCTGGAGGTGGTCCAGTGGGGAAGGCCCTGGGGCCCGGTGAAGGTGCCCCAGGAGCGCAAAGGGACTTTCTCGGACTTGACACAGCTCTATCCCCGTTGTCAAAGACTAACCCTAACCCTAAAACTAAGCCTATCCCTCAACTTAACCCTCACCAGTGGCTAAGGCCCTGGGGCCCTGTGTAACCTGGACGAGGGTCTCGAGTGCCCAGAAAAGCCTCACCTGCCTGAGCTTCAGACTGGATGCCAGCAAGAGGGACCCTTGTCCTCAGGGCAGGGCGTTCCAGGCGAATGGGGCGGAAAGCAGGCCCCCGGGGCCGGGCCACCAGACCAGTCAGAAAATCCTGAGGGGCCGGGGAGGTGCCCCCACAGTGGAAAGTGATAATTTCTCGGACTTGACACAGCTCTCTCCCGGTTGTCAAAGCCCATAGGCAGGGCTGTGGGCGTCCCAGGACACTCTGCTCTGAGCTGCCCTTTGGTGGGAGTGATGGGGGCCGGGGCGGGGGGGGGTTAGAGGGCCGGCCCCGAGGCTCATGGAGGCCCCTCCCTGGGTGTCCTGAAGTGAGGGCTGGCTGGTCTGCCCACGCTTGGGGACCTGGGAGGCACCCTGTGAGCAGAGGGCTATGTGCCTTTACATCCCAGTGGTGGGGGCTATTCCTCTGTGTTTGGGAGCAGGGCAGACCGGCTGGCGCTGCTCACTCATTGGTCGAATGGACCAGGGGCGTGGTTTCCGGAACCAGGAGGCGGGCCCAGGCCCACAGCTGAGCCGGGTCAAGTCAAGGAGGGGGCGGGGCCTGGTGAGCAGCTGGAGGCGGTCACGGGATCACGGGGGCGGGGCCAGGTGAACAGCCTGAAGTGGTGAGGTAAGCAGGAGAGCGGGTCGCGGGCAGGGACACGGGTGACCAGCAGGCGGGTCTGCCGGCGGCAGGGACTAAAGAGGGGGCCCGGCGGCTTGGCCGGCCGCTTAGCTGACCGGCGGGAAGCCGTCAAGGGAAGAGTGGGTTGGGGCCGGTGTCAAAAGCTGGAGGTGGCCCAGTGGGGAAGGCCCTGGGGCCCGGTGAATGTGCCCCAGGAGCGCAAAGGGACTTTCTCGGACTTGACACAGCTCTATCCCCGTTGTCAAAGACTAACCCTAACCCTAAAACTAAGCCTATCCCTCAACTTAACCCTCACCAGTGGCTAAGGCCCTGGGGCCCTGTGTAACCTGGACGAGGGTCTCGAGTGCCCAGAAAAGCCTCACCTGCCTGAGCTTCAGACTGGATGCCAGCAAGAGGGACCCTTGTCCTCAGGGCAGGGCGTTCCAGGCGAATGGGGCGGAAAGCAGGCCCCCGGGGCCGGGCCACCAGACCAGTCAGAAAATCCTGAGGGGCCGGGGAGGTGCCCCCACAGTGGAAAGTGATAATTTCTCGGACTTGACACAGCTCTCTCCCAGTTGTCAAAGCCCATAGGCAGGGCTGTGGGCGTCCCAGGACACTCTGCTCTGAGCTGCCCTTTGGTGGGAGTGATGGGGGCCGGGGCGGGGGGGGGGGTTAGAGGGCCGGCCCCGAGGCTCATGGAGGCCCCTCCCTGGGTGTCCTGAAGGGAGGGCTGGCTGGTCTGCCCACGCTTGGGTACCTGGGAGGCACCCTGTGAGCAGAGGGCTATGCGCCTTTACATCCTTGTGGTGGGGGCTATTCCTCTGTGTTTGGGAGCAGGGCAGACCGGCTGGCGCTGCTCGCTCATTGGTCGAATGGACCAGGGGCGTGGTTTCCGGAACCAGGAGGCGGGCCCAGGCCCACAGCTGAGCCTGGTCAAGTCAAGGAGGGGGCGCGGCCGGGTGAGCAGCTGGAGGCGGTCACGGGATCACAGGGGCGGGGCCAGGTGAACAGCCTGAAGTGGTGAGGTAAGCAGGAGAGAGGGTCGGGGGCAGGGACACGGGTGACCAGCAGGCGGGTCTGCCGGCGGCAGGGACCTAAAGAGGGGTCCCGGCGGCTTGGCCGGCCGCTTAGCTGACCGGCGGGAAGCCGTCAAGGGAAGAGTGGGTTGGGGCCGGTGTGAAAAGCTGGAGGTGGTCCAGTGGGGAAGGCCCTGGGGCCCGGTGAAGGTGCCCCAGGAGCGCAAAGGGACTTTCCCGGACTTGACACAGCTCTATCCCCGTTGTCAAAGACTAACCCTAACCCTAAAACTAAGCCTATCCCTCAACTTAACCCTCACCAGTGGCTAAGTCCCTGGGGCCCTGTGAAACCTGGACGAGGGTCTCGAGTGCCCACAAAAGCCTCACCTGCCTGAGCTTCAGACTGGATGCCAGCAAGAGGGACCCTTGTCCTCAGGGCAGGGCGTTCCAGGCGAATGGGGCGGAAAGCAGGCCCCCGGGGCCGGGCCACCAGACCAGTCAGAAAATCCTGAGGGGCCGGGGAGGTGCCCCCACAGTGGAAAGTGATAATTTCTCGGACTTGACACAGCTCTCTCCCGGTTGTCAAAGCCCATAGGCAGGGCTGTGGGCGTCCAAGGACACTCTGCTCTGAGCTGCCCTTTGGTGGGAGTGATGGGGGCCGGGGCGGGGGGGGGGTTAGAGGGCCGGCCCCGAGGCTCATGGAGGCCCCTCCCTGGGTGTCCTGAAGGGAGGGCTGGCTGGTCTGCCCACGCTTGGGGACCTGGGAGGCACCCTGTGAGCAGAGGGCTATGCGCCTTTACATCCTTGTGGTGGGGGCTATTCCTCTGTGTTTGGGAGCAGGGCAGACGGGCTGGCGCTGCTCGCTCATTGGTCGAATGGACCAGGGGCGTGGTTTCCGGAACCAGGAGGCGCGCCCAGGCCCACAGCTGAGCCAGGTCAAGTCAAGGAGGGGGCGGGGCCGGGTGAGCAGCTGGAGGCGGTCACGGGATCACGGGGGCGGGGCCAGGTGAACAGCCTGAAGTGCTGAGGTAAGCAGGAGAGAGGGTCGCGGGCAGGGACACGGGTGACCAGCAGGCGGGTCTGCCGGCGGCAGGGACTAAAGAGTGCGCCCGGCGGCTTGGCCGGCCGCTTAGCTGACCGGCGGGAAGCCGTCAAGGGAAGAGTGGGTTGGGGCCGGTGTGAAAAGCTGGAGGTGGTCCAGTGGGGAAGGCCCTGGGGCCCGGTGAAGGTGCCCCAGGAGCGCAAAGTGACTTTCTCGGACTTGACACAGCTCTATCCCCGTTGTCAAAGACTAACCCTAACCCTAAAACTAAGCCTATCCCTCAACCTAACCCTCACCAGTGGCTAAGGCCCTGGGGCCCTGTGAAACCTGGACGAGGGTCTCGAGTGCCCACAAAAGCCTCACCTGCCTGAGCTTCAGACTGGATGCCAGCAAGAGGGACCCTTGTCCTCAGGGCAGGGCGTTCCAGGCGAATGGGGCGGAAAGCAGGCCCCCGGGGCCGGGCCACCACACCAGTCAGAAAATCCTGAGGGGCCGGGGAGGTGCCCCCACAGTGGAAAGTGATAATTTCTCGAACTTGACACAGCTCTCTCCCGGTTGTCAAAGCCCATAGGCAGGGCTGTGGGCGTCCCAGGACACGCTGCTCTGAGCTGCCCTTTGGTGGGAGCGATGGGGGCCGGGGCGGGGGGGGGGGGTTAGAGGGCCGGCCCCGAGGCTCATGGAGGCCCCTCCCTGGGTGTCCTGAAGGGAGGGCTGGCTGGTCTGCCCACGCTTGGGGACCTGGGAGGCACCCTGTGAGCAGAGGGCTATGCGCCTTTACATCCCAGTGGTGGGGGCTATTCCTCTGTGTTTGGGAGCAGGGCAGACCGGCTGGCGCTGCTCGCTCATTGGTCGAATGGACCAGGGGCGTGGTTTCCGGAACCAGGAGGCGGGCCCAGGCCCACAGCTGAGCCTGGTCAAGTCAAGGAGGGGGCGGGGCCGGGTGAGCAGCTGGAGGCGGTCACGGGATCACGGGGGCGGGGCCAGGTGAACAGCCTGAAGTGGTGAGGTAAGCAGGAGAGAGGGTCGCGGGCAGGGACACGGGTGACCAGCAGGCGGGTCTGCCGGCGGCAGGGACCTAAAGAGGGGGCCCGGCGGCTTGGCCGGCCGCTTAGCTGACAGGCGGGAAGCCGTCAAGGGAAGAGTGGGTTGGGGCCGGTGTGAAAAGCTGGAGGTGGTCCAGTGGGGAAGGCCCTGGGGCCCGGTGAAGGTGCCCCAGGAGCGCAAAGGGACTTTCTCGGACTTGACACAGCTCTATCCCCGTTGTCAAAGACTAACCCTAACCCTAAAACTAAGCCTATCCCTCAACTTAACCCTCACCAGTGGCTAAGGCCCTGGGGCCCTGTGTAACCTGGACGAGGGTCTCGAGTGCCCAGAAAAGCCTCACCTGCCTGAGCTTCAGACTGGATGCCAGCAAGAGGGACCCTTGTCCTCAGGGCAGGGCGTTCCAGGCGAATGGGGCGGAAAGCAGGCCCCCGGGGCCGGGCCACCAGACCAGTCAGAAAATCCTGAGGGGCCGGGGAGGTGCCCCCACAGTGGAAAGTGATAATTTCTCGGACTTGACACAGCTCTCTCCCGGTTGTCAAAGCCCATAGGCAGGGCTGTGGGCGTCCCAGGACACTCTGCTCTGAGCTGCCCTTTGGTGGGAGTGATGGGGGCCGGGGCGGGGGGGGGTTAGAGGGCCGGCCCCGAGGCTCATGGAGGCCCCTCCCTGGGTGTCCTGAAGGGAGGGCTGGCTGGTCTGCCCACGCTTGGGGACCTGGGAGGCACCCTGTGAGCAGAGGGCTATGCGCCTTTACATCCCAGTGGTGGGGGCTATTCCTCTGTGTTTGGGAGCAGGGCAGACCGGCTGGCGCTGCTCGCTCATTGGTCGAATGGACCAGGGGCGTGGTTTCCGGAACCAGGAGGCGCGCCCAGGCCCACAGCTGAGCCCGGTCAAGTCAAGGAGGGGGCGGGGCCGGGTGAGCAGCTGGAGGCGGTCACGGGATCACGGGGGCGGGGCCAGGTGAACAGCCTGAAGTGGTGAGGTAAGCAGGAGAGAGGGTCGCGGGCAGGGACACGGGTGACCAGCAGGCGGGTCTGCCGGCGGCAGGGACCTAAAGAGGGGGCCCGGCGGCTTGGCCGGCCGCTTAGCTGACCGGCGGGAAGCCGTCAAGGGAAGAGTGGGTTGGGGCCGGTGTCAAAAGCTGGAGGTGGTCCAGTGGGGAAGGCCCTGGGGCCCGGTGAAGGTGCCCCAGGAGCGCAAAGTGACTTTCTCGGACTTGACACAGCTCTATCCCCGTTGTCAAAGACTAACCCTAACCCTAAAACTAAGCCTATCCCTCAACCTAACCCTCACCAGTGGCTAAGGCCCTGGGGCCCTGTGAAACCTGGACGAGGGTCTCGAGTGCCCACAAAAGCCTCACCTGCCTGAGCTTCAGACTGGATGCCAGCAAGAGGGACCCTTGTCCTCAGGGCAGGGCGTTCCAGGCGAATGGGGCGGAAAGCAGGCCCCCGGGGCCGGGCCACCAGACCAGTCAGAAAATCCTGAGGGGCCGGGGAGGTGCCCCCACAGTGGAAAGTGATAATTTCTCGAACTTGACACAGCTCTCTCCCGGTTGTCAAAGCCCATAGGCAGGGCTGTGGGCGTCCCAGGACACGCTGCTCTGAGCTGCCCTTTGGTGGGAGCGATGGGGGCCGGGGCGGGGGGGGGGGGGGGTTAGAGGGCCGGCCCCGAGGCTCATGGAGGCCCCTCCCTGGGTGTCCTGAAGGGAGGGCTGGCTGGTCTGCCCACGCTTGGGGACCTGGGAGGCACCCTGTGAGCAGAGGGCTATGCGCCTTTACATCCCAGTGGTGGGGGCTATTCCTCTGTGTTTGGGAGCAGGGCAGACCGGCTGGCGCTGCTCGCTCATTGGTCGAATGGACCAGGGGCGTGGTTTCCGGAACCAGGAGGCGGGCCCAGGCCCACAGCTGAGCCTGGTCAAGTCAAGGAGGGGGCGGGGCCGGGTGAGCAGCTGGAGGCGGTCACGGGATCACGGGGGCGGGGCCAGGTGAACAGCCTGAAGTGGTGAGGTAAGCAGGAGAGAGGGTCGCGGGCAGGGACACGGGTGACCAGCCGGCGGGTCTGCCGGCGGCAGGGACCTAAAGAGGGGGCCCGGCGGCTTGGCCGGCCGCTTAGCTGACAGGCGGGAAGCCGTCAAGGGAAGAGTGGGTTGGGGCCGGTGTGAAAAGCTGGAGGTGGTCCAGTGGGGAAGGCCCTGGGGCCCGGTGAAGGTGCCCCAGGAGCGCAAAGGGACTTTCTCGGACTTGACACAGCTCTATCCCCGTTGTCAAAGACTAACCCTAACCCTAAAACTAAGCCTATCCCTCAACTTAACCCTCACCAGTGGCTAAGGCCCTGGGGCCCTGTGTAACCTGGACGAGGGTCTCGAGTGCCCAGAAAAGCCTCACCTGCCTGAGCTTCAGACTGGATGCCAGCAAGAGGGACCCTTGTCCTCAGGGCAGGGCGTTCCAGGCGAATGGGGCGGAAAGCAGGCCCCCGGGGCCGGGCCACCAGACCAGTCAGAAAATCCTGAGGGGCCGGGGAGGTGCCCCCACAGTGGAAAGTGATAATTTCTCGAACTTGACACAGCTCTCTCCCGGTTGTCAAAGCCCATAGGCAGGGCTGTGGGCGTCCCAGGACACTCTGCTCTGAGCTGCCCTTTGGTGGGAGTGATGGGGGCCGGGGCGGGGGGGGGTTAGAGGGCCGGCCCCGAGGCTCATGGAGGCCCCTCCCTGGGTGTCCTGAAGGGAGGGCTGGCTGGTCTGCCCACGCTTGGGGACCTGGGAGGCACCCTGTGAGCAGAGGGCTATGCGCCTTTACATCCTTGTGGTGGGGGCTATTCCTCTGTGTTTGGGAGCAGGGCAGACCGGCTGGCGCTGCTCGCTCATTGGTCGAATGGACCAGGGGCGTGGTTTCCGGAACCAGGAGGCGGGCCCAGGCCCACAGCTGAGCCTGGTCAAGTCAAGGAGGGGGCGCGGCCGGGTGAGCAGCTGGAGGCGGTCACGGGATCACAGGGGCGGGGCCAGGTGAACAGCCTGAAGTGGTGAGGTAAGCAGGAGAGAGGGTCGGGGGCAGGGACACGGGTGACCAGCAGGCGGGTCTGCCGGCGGCAGGGACCTAAAGAGGGGTCCCGGCGGCTTGGCCGGCCGCTTAGCTGTCCGGCGGGAAGCCGTCAAGGGAAGAGTGGGTTGGGGCCGGTGTGAAAAGCTGGAGGTGGTCCAGTGGGGAAGGCCCTGGGGCCCGGTGAAGGTGCCCCAGGAGCGCAAAGGGACTTTCCCGGACTTGACACAGCTCTATCCCCGTTGTCAAAGACTAACCCTAACCCTAAAACTAAGCCTATCCCTCAACTTAACCCTCACCAGTGGCTAAGGCCCTGGGGCCCTGTGAAACCTGGACGAGGGTCTCGAGTGCCCACAAAAGCCTCACCTGCCTGAGCTTCAGACTGGATGCCAGCAAGAGGGACCCTTGTCCTCAGGGCAGGGCGTTCCAGGCGAATGGGGCGGAAAGCAGGCCCCCGGGGCCGGGCCACCAGACCAGTCAGAAAATCCTGAGGGGCCGGGGAGGTGCCCCCACAGTGGAAAGTGATAATTTCTCGGACTTGACACAGCTCTCTCCCGGTTGTCAAAGCCCATAGGCAGGGCTGTGGGCGTCCAAGGACACTCTGCTCTGAGCTGCCCTTTGGTGGGAGTGATGGGGGCCGGGGCGGGGGGGGGTTAGAGGGCCGGCCCCGAGGCTCATGGAGGCCCCTCCCTGGGTGTCCTGAAGGGAGGGCTGGCTGGTCTGCCCACGCTTGGGGACCTGGGAGGCACCCTGTGAGCAGAGGGCTATGCGCCTTTACATCCTTGTGGTGGGGGCTATTCCTCTGTGTTTGGGAGCAGGGCAGACCGGCTGGCGCTGCTCGCTCATTGGTCGAATGGACCAGGGGCGTGGTTTCCGGAACCAGGAGGCGCGCCCAGGCCCACAGCTGAGCCAGGTCAAGTCAAGGAGGGGGCGGGGCCGGGTGAGCAGCTGGAGGCGGTCACGGGATCACGGGGGCGGGGCCAGGTGAACAGCCTGAAGTGGTGAGGTAAGCAGGAGAGAGGGTCGCGGGCAGGGACACGGGTGACCAGCCGGCGGGTCTGCCGGCGGCAGGGACCTAAAGAGGGGGCCCGGCGGCTTGGCCGGCCGCTTAGCTGACAGGCGGGAAGCCGTCAAGGGAAGAGTGGGTTGGGGCCGGTGTGAAAAGCTGGAGGTGGTCCAGTGGGGAAGGCCCTGGGGCCCGGTGAAGGTGCCCCAGGAGCGCAAAGGGACTTTCTCGGACTTGACACAGCTCTATCCCCGTTGTCAAAGACTAACCCTAACCCTAAAACTAAGCCTATCCCTCAACTTAACCCTCACCAGTGGCTAAGGCCCTGGGGCCCTGTGTAACCTGGACGAGGGTCTCGAGTGCCCAGAAAAGCCTCACCTGCCTGAGCTTCAGACTGGATGCCAGCAAGAGGGACCCTTGTCCTCAGGGCAGGGCGTTCCAGGCGAATGGGGCGGAAAGCAGGCCCCCGGGGCCGGGCCACCAGACCAGTCAGAAAATCCTGAGGGGCCGGGGAGGTGCCCCCACAGTGGAAAGTGATAATTTCTCGAACTTGACACAGCTCTCTCCCGGTTGTCAAAGCCCATAGGCAGGGCTGTGGGCGTCCCAGGACACTCTGCTCTGAGCTGCCCTTTGGTGGGAGTGATGGGGGCCGGGGCGGGGGGGGGTTAGAGGGCCGGCCCCGAGGCTCATGGAGGCCCCTCCCTGGGTGTCCTGAAGGGAGGGCTGGCTGGTCTGCCCACGCTTGGGGACCTGGGAGGCACCCTGTGAGCAGAGGGCTATGCGCCTTTACATCCTTGTGGTGGGGGCTATTCCTCTGTGTTTGGGAGCAGGGCAGACCGGCTGGCGCTGCTCGCTCATTGGTCGAATGGACCAGGGGCGTGGTTTCCGGAACCAGGAGGCGGGCCCAGGCCCACAGCTGAGCCTGGTCAAGTCAAGGAGGGGGCGCGGCCGGGTGAGCAGCTGGAGGCGGTCACGGGATCACAGGGGCGGGGCCAGGTGAACAGCCTGAAGTGGTGAGGTAAGCAGGAGAGAGGGTCGGGGGCAGGGACACGGGTGACCAGCAGGCGGGTCTGCCGGCGGCAGGGACCTAAAGAGGGGTCCCGGCGGCTTGGCCGGCCGCTTAGCTGACCGGCGGGAAGCCGTCAAGGGAAGAGTGGGTTGGGGCCGGTGTGAAAAGCTGGAGGTGGTCCAGTGGGGAAGGCCCTGGGGCCCGGTGAAGGTGCCCCAGGAGCGCAAAGGGACTTTCCCGGACTTGACACAGCTCTATCCCCGTTGTCAAAGACTAACCCTAACCCTAAAACTAAGCCTATCCCTCAACTTAACCCTCACCAGTGGCTAAGGCCCTGGGGCCCTGTGAAACCTGGACGAGGGTCTCGAGTGCCCACAAAAGCCTCACCTGCCTGAGCTTCAGACTGGATGCCAGCAAGAGGGACCCTTGTCCTCAGGGCAGGGCGTTCCAGGCGAATGGGGCGGAAAGCAGGCCCCCGGGGCCGGGCCACCAGACCAGTCAGAAAATCCTGAGGGGCCGGGGAGGTGCCCCCACAGTGGAAAGTGATAATTTCTCGGACTTGACACAGCTCTCTCCCGGTTGTCAAAGCCCATAGGCAGGGCTGTGGGCGTCCCAGGACACTCTGCTCTGAGCTGCCCTTTGGTGGGAGTGATGGGGGCCGGGGCGGGGGGGGGTTAGAGGGCCGGCCCCGAGGCTCATGGAGGCCCCTCCCTGGGTGTCCTGAAGGGAGGGCTGGCTGGTCTGCCCACGCTTGGGGACCTGGGAGGCACCCTGTGAGCAGAGGGCTATGCGCCTTTACATCCCAGTGGTGGGGGCTATTCCTCTGTGTTTGGGAGCAGGGCAGACCGGCTGGCGCTGCTCGCTCATTGGTCGAATGGACCAGGGGCGTGGTTTCCGGAACCAGGAGGCGCGCCCAGGCCCACAGCTGAGCCCGGTCAAGTCAAGGAGGGGGCGGGGCCGGGTGAGCAGCTGGAGGCGGTCACGGGATCACGGGGGCGGGGCCAGGTGAACAGCCTGAAGTGGTGAGGTAAGCAGGAGAGAGGGTCGCGGGCAGGGACACGGGTGACCAGCAGGCGGGTCTGCCGGCGGCAGGGACCTAAAGAGGGGGCCCGGCGGCTTGGCCGGCCGCTTAGCTGACCGGCGGGAAGCCGTCAAGGGAAGAGTGGGTTGGGGCCGGTGTCAAAAGCTGGAGGTGGTCCAGTGGGGAAGGCCCTGGGGCCCGGTGAAGGTGCCCCAGGAGCGCAAAGTGACTTTCTCGGACTTGACACAGCTCTATCCCCGTTGTCAAAGACTAACCCTAACCCTAAAACTAAGCCTATCCCTCAACCTAACCCTCACCAGTGGCTAAGGCCCTGGGGCCCTGTGAAACCTGGACGAGGGTCTCGAGTGCCCACAAAAGCCTCACCTGCCTGAGCTTCAGACTGGATGCCAGCAAGAGGGACCCTTGTCCTCAGGGCAGGGCGTTCCAGGCGAATGGGGCGGAAAGCAGGCCCCCGGGGCCGGGCCACCAGACCAGTCAGAAAATCCTGAGGGGCCGGGGAGGTGCCCCCACAGTGGAAAGTGATAATTTCTCGAACTTGACACAGCTCTCTCCCGGTTGTCAAAGCCCATAGGCAGGGCTGTGGGCGTCCCAGGACACGCTGCTCTGAGCTGCCCTTTGGTGGGAGCGATGGGGGCCAGGGCGGGGGGGGGGGGGTTAGAGGGCCGGCCCCGAGGCTCATGGAGGCCCCTCCCTGGGTGTCCTGAAGGGAGGGCTGGCTGGTCTGCCCACGCTTGGGGACCTGGGAGGCACCCTGTGAGCAGAGGGCTATGCGCCTTTACATCCCAGTGGTGGGGGCTATTCCTCTGTGTTTGGGAGCAGGGCAGACCGGCTGGCGCTGCTCGCTCATTGGTCGAATGGACCAGGGGCGTGGTTTCCGGAACCAGGAGGCGGGCCCAGGCCCACAGCTGAGCCTGGTCAAGTCAAGGAGGGGGCGGGGCCGGGTGAGCAGCTGGAGGCGGTCACGGGATCACGGGGGCGGGGCCAGGTGAACAGCCTGAAGTGGTGAGGTAAGCAGGAGAGAGGGTCGCGGGCAGGGACACGGGTGACCAGCCGGCGGGTCTGCCGGCGGCAGGGACCTAAAGAGGGGGCCCGGCGGCTTGGCCGGCCGCTTAGCTGACAGGCGGGAAGCCGTCAAGGGAAGAGTGGGTTGGGGCCGGTGTGAAAAGCTGGAGGTGGTCCAGTGGGGAAGGCCCTGGGGCCCGGTGAAGGTGCCCCAGGAGCGCAAAGGGACTTTCTCGGACTTGACACAGCTCTATCCCCGTTGTCAAAGACTAACCCTAACCCTAAAACTAAGCCTATCCCTCAACTTAACCCTCACCAGTGGCTAAGGCCCTGGGGCCCTGTGTAACCTGGACGAGGGTCTCGAGTGCCCAGAAAAGCCTCACCTGCCTGAGCTTCAGACTGGATGCCAGCAAGAGGGACCCTTGTCCTCAGGGCAGGGCGTTCCAGGCGAATGGGGCGGAAAGCAGGCCCCCGGGGCCGGGCCACCAGACCAGTCAGAAAATCCTGAGGGGCCGGGGAGGTGCCCCCACAGTGGAAAGTGATAATTTCTCGGACTTGACACAGCTCTCTCCCGGTTGTCAAAGCCCATAGGCAGGGCTGTGGGCGTCCCAGGACACTCTGCTCTGAGCTGCCCTTTGGTGGGAGTGATGGGGGCCGGGGCGGGGGGGGGGTTAGAGGGCCGGCCCCGAGGCTCATGGAGGCCCCTCCCTGGGTGTCCTGAAGGGAGGGCTGGCTGGTCTGCCCACGCTTGGGGACCTGGGAGGCACCCTGTGAGCAGAGGGCTATGCGCCTTTACATCCTTGTGGTGGGGGCTATTCCTCTGTGTTTGGGAGCAGGGCAGACCGGCTGGCGCTGCTCGCTCATTGGTCGAATGGACCAGGGGCGTGGTTTCCGGAACCAGGAGGCGGGCCCAGGCCCACAGCTGAGCCCGGTCAAGTCAAGGAGGGGGCGGGGCCGGGTCAGCAGCTGGAGGCGGTCACGGGATCACGGGGGCGGGGCCAGGTGAACAGCCTGAAGTGGTGAGGTAAGCAGGAGAGAGGGTCGCGGGCAGGGACACGGGTGACCAGCAGGCGGGTCTGCCGGCGGCAGGGACCTAAAGAGGGGGCCCGGCGGCTTGGCCGGCCGCTTAGCTGACCGGCGGGAAGCCGTCAAGGGAAGAGTGGGTTGGGGCCGGTGTCAAAAGCTGGAGGTGGTCCAGTGGGGAAGGCCCTGGGGCCCGGTGAAGGTGCCCCAGGAGCGCAAAGTGACTTTCTCAGACTTGACACAGCTCTATCCCCGTTGTCAAAGACTAACCCTAACCCTAAAACTAAGCCTATCCCTCAACCTAACCCTCACCAGTGGCTAAGGCCCTGGGGCCCTGTGAAACCTGGACGAGGGTCTCGAGTGCCCACAAAAGCCTCACCTGCCTGAGCTTCAGACTGGATGCCAGCAAGAGGGACCCTTGTCCTCAGGGCAGGGCGTTCCAGGCGAATGGGGCGGAAAGCAGGCCCCCGGGGCCGGGCCACCAGACCAGTCAGAAAATCCTGAGGGGCCGGGGAGGTGCCCCCACAGTGGAAAGTGATAATTTCTCGGACTTGACACAGCTCTCTCCCGGTTGTCAAAGCCCATAGGCAGGGCTGTGGGCTTCCCAGGACACGCTGCTCTGAGCTGCCCTTTGGTGGGAGCGATGGGGGCCGGGGCGGGGGGGGGGGGGGGTTAGAGGGCCGGCCCCGAGGCTCATGGAGGCCCCTCCCTGGGTGTCCTGAAGGGAGGGCTGGCTGGTCTGCCCACGCTTGGGGACCTGGGAGGCACCCTGTGAGCAGAGGGCTATGCGCCTTTACATCCCAGTGCTGGGGGCTATTCCTCTGTGTTTGGGAGCAGGGCAGACCGGCTGGCGCTGCTCGCTCATTGGTCGAATGGACCAGGGGCGTGGTTTCCGGAACCAGGAGGCGCGCCCAGGCCCACAGCTGAGCCCGGTCAAGTCAAGGAGGGGGCGGGGCCGGGTGAGCAGCTGGAGGCGGTCACGGGATCACGGGGGCGGGGCCAGGTGAACAGCCTGAAGTGGTGAGGTAAGAAGGAGAGAGGGTCGCGGGCAGGGACACGGGTGACCAGCAGGCGGGTCTGCCGGCGGCAGGGACCTAAAGAGGGGGCCCGGCGGCTTGGCCGGCCGCTTAGCTGACCGGCGGGAAGCCGTCAAGGGAAGAGTGGGTTGGGGCCGGTGTCAAAAGCTGGAGGTGGTCCAGTGGGGAAGGCCCTGGGGCCCGGTGAAGGTGCCCCAGGAGCGCAAAGTGACTTTCTCGGACTTGACACAGCTCTATCCCCGTTGTCAAAGACTAACCCTAACCCTAAAACTAAGCCTATCCCTCAACCTAACCCTCACCAGTGGCTAAGGCCCTGGGGCCCTGTGAAACCTGGACGAGGGTCTCGAGTGCCCACAAAAGCCTCACCTGCCTGAGCTTCAGACTGGATGCCAGCAAGAGGGACCCTTGTCCTCAGGGCAGGGCGTTCCAGGCGAATGGGGCGGAAAGCAGGCCCCCGGGGCCGGGCCACCAGACCAGTCAGAAAATCCTGAGGGGCCGGGGAGGTGCCCCCACAGTGGAAAGTGATAATTTCTCGAACTTGACACAGCTCTCTCCCGGTTGTCAAAGCCCATAGGCAGGGCTGTGGGCGTCCCAGGACACGCTGCTCTGAGCTGCCCTTTGGTGGGAGTGATGGGGGCCGGGGCGGGGGGGGGTTAGAGGGCCGGCCCCGAGG
Source organism: Pipistrellus hanaki (assembly GCF_964339955.1). NCBI lineage: Eukaryota > Metazoa > Chordata > Mammalia > Chiroptera > Vespertilionidae > Pipistrellus > Pipistrellus hanaki. The sequence goes on along the minus strand of NW_028182283.1, from coordinate 32,356 downwards.
CTCATGGAGGCCCCTCCCTGGGTGTCCTGAAGGGAGGGCTGGCTGGTCTGCCCACGCTTGGGGACCTGGGAGGCACCCTGTGAGCAGAGGGCTATGCGCCTTTACATCCTTGTGGTGGGGGCTATTCCTCTGTGTTTGGGAGCAGGGCAGACCGGCTGGCGCTGCTCGCTCATTGGTCGAATGGACCAGGGGCGTGGTTTCCGGAACCAGGAGGCGGGCCCAGGCCCACAGCTGAGCCCGGTCAAGTCAAGGAGGGGGCGGGGCCGGGTCAGCAGCTGGAGGCGGTCACGGGATCACGGGGGCGGGGCCAGGTGAACAGCCTGAAGTGGTGAGGTAAGCAGGAGAGAGGGTCGCGGGCAGGGACACGGGTGACCAGCAGGCGGGTCTGCCGGCGGCAGGGACCTAAAGAGGGGGCCCGGCGGCTTGGCCGGCCGCTTAGCTGACCGGCGGGAAGCCGTCAAGGGAAGAGTGGGTTGGGGCCGGTGTCAAAAGCTGGAGGTGGTCCAGTGGGGAAGGCCCTGGGGCCCGGTGAAGGTGCCCCAGGAGCGCAAAGTGACTTTCTCAGACTTGACACAGCTCTATCCCCGTTGTCAAAGACTAACCCTAACCCTAAAACTAAGCCTATCCCTCAACCTAACCCTCACCAGTGGCTAAGGCCCTGGGGCCCTGTGAAACCTGGACGAGGGTCTCGAGTGCCCACAAAAGCCTCACCTGCCTGAGCTTCAGACTGGATGCCAGCAAGAGGGACCCTTGTCCTCAGGGCAGGGCGTTCCAGGCGAATGGGGCGGAAAGCAGGCCCCCGGGGCCGGGCCACCAGACCAGTCAGAAAATCCTGAGGGGCCGGGGAGGTGCCCCCACAGTGGAAAGTGATAATTTCTCGGACTTGACACAGCTCTCTCCCGGTTGTCAAAGCCCATAGGCAGGGCTGTGGGCTTCCCAGGACACGCTGCTCTGAGCTGCCCTTTGGTGGGAGCGATGGGGGCCGGGGCGGGGGGGGGGGGGGTTAGAGGGCCGGCCCCGAGGCTCATGGAGGCCCCTCCCTGGGTGTCCTGAAGGGAGGGCTGGCTGGTCTGCCCACGCTTGGGGACCTGGGAGGCACCCTGTGAGCAGAGGGCTATGCGCCTTTACATCCCAGTGCTGGGGGCTATTCCTCTGTGTTTGGGAGCAGGGCAGACCGGCTGGCGCTGCTCGCTCATTGGTCGAATGGACCAGGGGCGTGGTTTCCGGAACCAGGAGGCGCGCCCAGGCCCACAGCTGAGCCCGGTCAAGTCAAGGAGGGGGCGGGGCCGGGTGAGCAGCTGGAGGCGGTCACGGGATCACGGGGGCGGGGCCAGGTGAACAGCCTGAAGTGGTGAGGTAAGCAGGAGAGAGGGTCGCGGGCAGGGACACGGGTGACCAGCAGGCGGGTCTGCCGGCGGCAGGGACCTAAAGAGGGGGCCCGGCGGCTTGGCCGGCCGCTTAGCTGACCGGCGGGAAGCCGTCAAGGGAAGAGTGGGTTGGGGCCGGTGTCAAAAGCTGGAGGTGGTCCAGTGGGGAAGGCCCTGGGGCCCGGTGAAGGTGCCCCAGGAGCGCAAAGTGACTTTCTCGGACTTGACACAGCTCTATCCCCGTTGTCAAAGACTAACCCTAACCCTAAAACTAAGCCTATCCCTCAACCTAACCCTCACCAGTGGCTAAGGCCCTGGGGCCCTGTGAAACCTGGACGAGGGTCTCGAGTGCCCACAAAAGCCTCACCTGCCTGAGCTTCAGACTGGATGCCAGCAAGAGGGACCCTTGTCCTCAGGGCAGGGCGTTCCAGGCGAATGGGGCGGAAAGCAGGCCCCCGTGGCCGGGCCACAAGACCAGTCAGAAAATCCTGAGGGGCCGGGGAGGTGCCCCCACAGTGGAAAGTGATAATTTCTCGAACTTGACACAGCTCTCTCCGGTTGTCAAAGCCCATAGGCAGGGCTGTGGGCGTCCCAGGACACGCTGCTCTGAGCTGCCCTTTGGTGGGAGCGATGGGGGCCGGGGCGGGGGGGGGGGGTTAGAGGGCCGGCCCCGAGGCTCATGGAGGCCCCTCCCTGGGTGTCCTGAAGGGAGGGCTGGCTGGTCTGCCCACGCTTGGGGACCTGGGAGGCACCCTGTGAGCAGAGGGCTATGCGCCTTTACATCCCAGTGGTGGGGGCTATTCCTCTGTGTTTGGGAGCAGGGCAGACCGGCTGGCGCTGCTCGCTCATTGGTCGAATGGACCAGGGGCGTGGTTTCCGGAACCAGGAGGCGGGCCCAGGCCCACAGCTGAGCCTGGTCAAGTCAAGGAGGGGGCGGGGCCGGGTGAGCAGCTGGAGGCGGTCACGGGATCACGGGGGCGGGGCCAGGTGAACAGCCTGAAGTGGTGAGGTAAGCAGGAGAGAGGGTCGCGGGCAGGGACACAGGTGACCAGCAGGCGGGTCTGCCGGCAGCAGGACCTTAAGAGGGGGCCCGGCGGCCTGGCCGGCCGCTTAGCTGACCGGCGGGAAGCCGTCAAGGGAAGAGTGGGTTGGGGCCGGTGTCAAAAGCTGGAGGTGGTCCAGTGGGGAAGGCCCTGGGGCCCGGTGAAGGTGCCCCAGGAGCGCAAAGTGACTTTCTCGGACTTGACACAGCTCTATCCCCGTTGTCAAAGACTAACCCTAACCCTAAAACTAAGCCTATCCCTCAACCTAACCCTCACCAGTGGCTAAGGCCCTGGGGCCCTGTGAAACCTGGACGAGGGTCTCGAGTGCCCACAAAAGCCTCACCTGCCTGAGCTTCAGACTGGATGCCAGCAAGAGGGACCCTTGTCCTCAGGGCAGGGCGTTCCAGGCGAATGGGGCGGAAAGCAGGCCCCCGGGGCCGGGCCACCAGACCAGTCAGAAAATCCTGAGGGGCCGGGGAGGTGCCCCCACAGTGGAAAGTGATAATTTCTCGAACTTGACACAGCTCTCTCCCGGTTGTCAAAGCCCATAGGCAGGGCTGTGGGCGTCCCAGGACACGCTGCTCTGAGCTGCCCTTTGGTGGGAGCGATGGGGGCCAGGGCGGGGGGGGGGGGTTAGAGGGCCGGCCCCGAGGCTCATGGAGGCCCCTCCCTGGGTGTCCTGAAGGGAGGGCTGGCTGGTCTGCCCACGCTTGGGGACCTGGGAGGCACCCTGTGAGCAGAGGGGCTATGCGCCTTTACATCCCAGTGGTGGGGGCTATTCCTCTGTGTTTGGGAGCAGGGCAGACCGGCTGGCGCTGCTCGCTCATTGGTCGAATGGACCAGGGGCGTGGTTTCCGGAACCAGGAGGCGGGCCCAGGCCCACAGCTGAGCCTGGTCAAGTCAAGGAGGGGGCGGGGCCGGGTGAGCAGCTGGAGGCGGTCACGGGATCACGGGGGCGGGGCCAGGTGAACAGCCTGAAGTGGTGAGGTAAGCAGGAGAGAGGGTCGCGGGCAGGGACACGGGTGACCAGCCGGCGGGTCTGCCGGCGGCAGGGACCTAAAGAGGGGGCCCGGCGGCTTGGCCGGCCGCTTAGCTGACAGGCGGGAAGCCGTCAAGGGAAGAGTGGGTTGGGGCCGGTGTCAAAAGCTGGAGGTGGTCCAGTGGGGAAGGCCCTGGGGCCCGGTGAAGGTGCCCCAGGAGCGCAAAGGGACTTTCTCGGACTTGACACAGCTCTATCCCCGTTGTCAAAGACTAACCCTAACCCTAAAACTAAGCCTATCCCTCAACTTAACCCTCACCAGTGGCTAAGGCCCTGGGGCCCTGTGTAACCTGGACGAGGGTCTCGAGTGCCCAGAAAAGCCTCACCTGCCTGAGCTTCAGACTGGATGCCAGCAAGAGGGACCCTTGTCCTCAGGGCAGGGCGTTCCAGGCGAATGGGGCGGAAAGCAGGCCCCCGGGGCCGGGCCACCAGACCAGTCAGAAAATCCTGAGGGGCCGGGGAGGTGCCCCCACAGTGGAAAGTGATAATTTCTCGGACTTGACACAGCTCTCTCCCGGTTGTCAAAGCCCATAGGCAGGGCTGTGGGCGTCCCAGGACACTCTGCTCTGAGCTGCCCTTTGGTGGGAGTGATGGGGGCCGGGGCGGGGGGGGGTTAGAGGGCCGGCCCCGAGGCTCATGGAGGCCCCTCCCTGGGTGTCCTGAAGGGAGGGCTGGCTGGTCTGCCCACGCTTGGGGACCTGGGAGGCACCCTGTGAGCAGAGGGCTATGCGCCTTTACATCCTTGTGGTGGGGGCTATTCCTCTGTGTTTGGGAGCAGGGCAGACCGGCTGGCGCTGCTCGCTCATTGGTCGAATGGACCAGGGGCGTGGTTTCCGGAACCAGGAGGCGGGCCCAGGCCCACAGCTGAGCCCGGTCAAGTCAAGGAGGGGGCGGGGCCGGGTCAGCAGCTGGAGGCGGTCACGGGATCACGGGGGCGGGGCCAGGTGAACAGCCTGAAGTGGTGAGGTAAGCAGGAGAGAGGGTCGCGGGCAGGGACACGGGTGACCAGCAGGCGGGTCTGCCGGCGGCAGGGACCTAAAGAGGGGGCCCGGCGGCTTGGCCGGCCGCTTAGCTGACCGGCGGGAAGCCGTCAAGGGAAGAGTGGGTTGGGGCCGGTGTCAAAAGCTGGAGGTGGTCCAGTGGGGAAGGCCCTGGGGCCCGGTGAAGGTGCCCCAGGAGCGCAAAGTGACTTTCTCGGACTTGACACAGCTCTATCCCCGTTGTCAAAGACTAACCCTAACCCTAAAACTAAGCCTATCCCTCAACCTAACCCTCACCAGTGGCTAAGGCCCTGGGGCCCTGTGAAACCTGGACGAGGGTCTCGAGTGCCCACAAAAGCCTCACCTGCCTGAGCTTCAGACTGGATGCCAGCAAGAGGGACCCTTGTCCTCAGGGCAGGGCGTTCCAGGCGAATGGGGCGGAAAGCAGGCCCCCGTGGCCGGGCCACAAGACCAGTCAGAAAATCCTGAGGGGCCGGGGAGGTGCCCCCACAGTGGAAAGTGATAATTTCTCGAACTTGACACAGCTCTCTCCCGGTTGTCAAAGCCCATAGGCAGGGCTGTGGGCGTCCCAGGACACGCTGCTCTGAGCTGCCCTTTGGTGGGAGCGATGGGGGCCGGGGCGGGGGGGGGGGGTTAGAGGGCCGGCCCCGAGGCTCATGGAGGCCCCTCCCTGGGTGTCCTGAAGGGAGGGCTGGCTGGTCTGCCCACGCTTGGGGACCTGGGAGGCACCCTGTGAGCAGAGGGCTATGCGCCTTTACATCCCAGTGGTGGGGGCTATTCCTCTGTGTTTGGGAGCAGGGCAGACCGGCTGGCGCTGCTCGCTCATTGGTCGAATGGACCAGGGGCGTGGTTTCCGGAACCAGGAGGCGGGCCCAGGCCCACAGCTGAGCCTGGTCAAGTCAAGGAGGGGGCGGGGCCGGGTGAGCAGCTGGAGGCGGTCACGGGATCACGGGGGCGGGGCCAGGTGAACAGCCTGAAGTGGTGAGGTAAGCAGGAGAGAGGGTCGCGGGCAGGGACACAGGTGACCAGCAGGCGGGTCTGCCGGCAGCAGGGACCTTAAGAGGGGGCCCGGCGGCCTGGCCGGCCGCTTAGCTGACCGGCGGGAAGCCGTCAAGGGAAGAGTGGGTTGGGGCCGGTGTCAAAAGCTGGAGGTGGTCCAGTGGGGAAGGCCCTGGGGCCCGGTGAAGGTGCCCCAGGAGCGCAAAGTGACTTTCTCGGACTTGACACAGCTCTATCCCCGTTGTCAAAGACTAACCCTAACCCTAAAACTAAGCCTATCCCTCAACCTAACCCTCACCAGTGGCTAAGGCCCTGGGGCCCTGTGAAACCTGGACGAGGGTCTCGAGTGCCAACAAAAGCCTCACCTGCCTGAGCTTCAGACTGGATGCCAGCAAGAGGGACCCTTGTCCTCAGGGCAGGGCGTTCCAGGCGAATGGGGCGGAAAGCAGGCCCCCGGGGCCGGGCCACCAGACCAGTCAGAAAATCCTGAGGGGCCGGGGAGGTGCCCCCACAGTGGAAAGTGATAATTTCTCGACTTGACACAGCTCTCTCCCGGTTGTCAAAGCCCATAGGCAGGGCTGTGGGCGTCCCAGGAAACGCTGCTCTGAGCTGCCTTTGGTGGGAGCGATGGGGGCCGGGGCGGGGGGGGGGTTTAGAGGGCCGGCCCCGAGGCTCATGGAGGCCCCTCCCTGGGTGTCCTGAAGGGAGGGCTGGCTGGTCTGCCCACGCTTGGGGACCTGGGAGGCACCCTGTGAGCAGAGGGCTATGCGCCTTTACATCCCAGTGGTGGGGGCTATTCCTCTGTGTTTGGGAGCAGGGCAGACCAGCTGGCGCTGCTCGCTCATTGGTCGAATGGACCAGGGGCGTGGTTTCCGGAACCAGGAGGCGGGCCCAGGCCCACAGCTGAGCCCGGTCAAGTCAAGGAGGGGGCGGGGCCGGGTGAGCAGCTGGAGGCGGTCACGGGATCACGGGGGCGGGGCCAGGTGAACAGCCTGAAGTGGTGAGGTAAGCACGAGAGAGGGTCGCGGGCAGGGACACGGGTGACCAGCAGGCGGGTCTGCCGGCGGCAGGGACTAAAGAGGGGGCCCGGCGGCTTGGCCGGCCGCTTAGCTGACCGGCGGGAAGCCGTCAAGGGAAGAGTGGGTTGGGGCCGGTGTCAAAAGCTGGAGGTGGTCCAGTGGGGAAGGCCCTGGGGCCCGGTGAAGGTGCCCCAGGAGCGCAAAGTGACTTTCTCGGACTTGACACAGCTCTATCCCCGTTGTCAAAGACTAACCCTAACCCTAAAACTAAGCCTATCCCTCAACCTAACCCTCACCAGTGGCTAAGGCCCTGGGGCCCTGTGAAACCTGGACGAGGGTCTCGAGTGCCCACAAAAGCCTCACCTGCCTGAGCTTCAGACTGGATGCCAGCAAGAGGGACCCTTGTCCTCAGGGCAGGGCGTTCCAGGCGAATGGGGCGGAAAGCAGGCCCCCGGGGCCGGGCCACCAGACCAGTGAGAAAATCCTGAGGGGCCGGGGAGGTGCCCCCACAGTGGAAAGTGATAATTTCTCGAACTTGACACAGCTCTCTCCCGGTTGTCAAAGCCCATAGGCAGGGCTGTGGGCGTCCCAGGACACTCTGCTCTGAGCTGCCCTTTGGTGGGAGCGATGGGGGCCGGGGCGGGGGTGGGGGGGGTTATAGGGCCGGCCCCGAGTCTCATGGAGGCCCCTCCCTGGGTGTCCTGAAGGGAGGGCTGGCTGGTCTGCCCACGCTTGGGGACCTGGGAGGTACCCTGTGAGCAGAGGGCTATGCGCCTTTACATCCCAGTGGTGGGGGCTATTCCTCTGTGTTTGGGAGCAGGGCAGACCGGCTGGCGCTGCTCGCTCATTGGTCGAATGGACCAGGGGCGTGGTTTCCGGAACCAGGAGGCGGGCCCAGGCCCACCGCTGAGCCGGGTCAAGTCAAGGAGGGGGCGGGGCCTGGTGAGCAGCTGGAGGCGGTCACGGGATCACGGGGGCGGGGCCAGGTGAACAGCCTGAAGTGGTGAGGTAAGCAGGAGAGAGGGTCGCGGGCAGGGACACGGGTGACCAGCAGGCGGGTCTGCCGGCGGCAGGGACCTAAAGAGGGGGCCCGGCGGCCTGGCCGGCCGCTTAGCTGACCGGCGGGAAGCCGTCAAGGGAAGAGTAGGTTGGGGCCGGTGTCAAAAGCTGGAGGTGGTCCAGTGGGGAAGGCCCTGGGGCCCGGTGAAGGTGCCCCAGGAGCGCAAAGTGACTTTCTCGGACTTGACACAGCTCTATCCCCGTTGTCAAAGACTAACCCTAACCCTAAAACTAAGCCTATCCCTCAACCTAACCCTCACCAGTGGCTAAGACCCTGGGGCCCTGTGAAACCTGGACGAGGGTCTCGAGTGCCCACAAAAGCCTCACCTGCCTGAGCTTCAGACTGGATGCCAGCAAGAGGGACCCTTGTCCTCAGGGCAGGGCGTTCCAGGCGAATGGGGCGGAAAGCAGGCCCCCGGGGCCGGGCCACCAGACCAGTGAGAAAATCCTGAGGGGCCGGGGAGGTGCCCCCACAGTGGAAAGTGATAATTTCTCGAACTTGACACAGCTCTCTCCCGATTGTCAAAGCCCATAGGCAGGGCTGTGGGCGTCCCAGGAAACGCTGCTCTGAGCTGCCTTTGGTGGGAGCGATGGGGGCCGGGGCGGGGGGGGGGTTTAGAGGGCCGGCCCCGAGGCTCATGGAGGCCCCTCCCTGGGTGTCCTGAAGGGAGGGCTGGCTGGTCTGCCCACGCTTGGGGACCTGGGAGGCACCCTGTGAGCAGAGGGCTATGCGCCTTTACATCCCAGTGGTGGGGGCTATTCCTCTGTGTTTGGGAGCAGGGCAGACCAGCTGGCGCTGCTCGCTCATTGGTCGAATGGACCAGGGGCGTGGTTTCCGGAACCAGGAGGCGGGCCCAGGCCCACAGCTGAGCCCGGTCAAGTCAAGGAGGGGGCGGGGCCGGGTGAGCAGCTGGAGGCGGTCACGGGATCACGGGGGCGGGGCCAGGTGAACAGCCTGAAGTGGTGAGGTAAGCACGAGAGAGGGTCGCGGGCAGGGACACGGGTGACCAGCAGGCGGGTCTGCCGGCGGCAGGGACCTAAAGAGGGGGCCCGGCGGCTTGGCCGGCCGCTTAGCTGACGGGCGGGAAGCCGTCAAGGGAAGAGTGGGTTGGGGCCGGTGTCAAAAGCTGGAGGTGGTCCAGTGGGGAAGGCCCTGGGGCCCGGTGAAGGTGCCCCAGGAGCGCAAAGGGACTTTCTCGGACTTGACACAGCTCTATCCCCGTTGTCAAAGACTAACCCTAACCCTAAAACTAAGCCTATCCCTCAACCTAACCCTCACCAGTGGCTAAGGCCCTGGGGCCCTGTGAAACCTGGACGAGGGTCTCGAGTGCCCACAAAAGCCTCACCTGCCTGAGCTTCAGACTGGATGCCAGCAAGAGGGACCCTTGTCCTCAGGGCAGGGCGTTCCAGGCGAATGGGGCGGAAAGCAGGCCCCCGGGGCCGGGCCACCAGACCAGTCAGAAAATCCTGAGGGGCCGGGGAGGTGCCCCCACAGTGGAAAGTGATAATTTCTCGGACTTGACACAGCTCTCTCCCGGTTGTCAAAGCCCATAGGCAGGGCTGTGGGCGTCCCAGGACACTCTGCTCTGAGCTGCCCTTTGGTGGGAGTGATGGGGGCCGGGGCGGGGGGGGGGTTAGATGGCCGGTCCCGAGGCTCATGGAGGCCCCTCCCTGGGTGTCCTGAAGGGAGGGCTGGCTGGTCTGCCCACGCTTGGGGACCTGGGAGGCACCCTGTGAGCAGAGGGCTATGCGCCTTTACATCCCTGTGGTGGGGGCTATTCCTCTGTGTTTGGGAGCAGGGCAGACCGGCTGGCGCTGCTCGCTCATTGGTCGAATGGACCAGGGGCGTGGTTTCCGGAACCAGGAGGCCCGCCCAGGCCCACAGCTGAGCCCGGTCAAGTCAAGGAGGGGGCGGGGCCGGGTGAGCAGCTGGAGGCGGTCACGGGATCACGGGGGCGGGGCCAGGTGAACAGCCTGAAGTGGTGAGGTAAGCAGGAGAGAGGGTCGCGGGCAGGGACACGGGTGACCAGCAGGCGGGTCTGCCGGCGGCAGGGACCTAAAGAGGTGGCCCGGCGGCTTGGCCGGCCGCTTAGCTGACCGGCGGGAAGCCATCAAGGGAAGAGTGGGTTGCGGCCGGTGTCAAAAGCTGGAGGTGGTCCAGTGGGGAAGGCCCTGGGGCCCGGTGAAGGTGCCCCAGGAGCGCAAAGTGACTTTCTCGGACTTGACACAGCTCTATCCCCGTTGTCAAAGACTAACCCTAACCCTAAAACTAAGCCTATCCCTCAACCTAACCCTCACCAGTGGCTAAGGCCCTGGGGCCCTGTGAAACCTGGACGAGGGTCTCGAGTGCCCACAAAAGCCTCACCTGCCTGAGCTTCAGACTGGATGCCAGCAAGAGGGACCCTTGTCCTCAGGGCAGGGCGTTCCAGGCGAATGGGGCGGAAAGCAGGCCCCCGGGGCCGGGCCACCAGACCAGTCAGAAAATCCTGAGGGGCCGGGGAGGTGCCCCCACAGTGGAAAGTGATAATTTCTCGGACTTGACACAGCTCTCTCCCGGTTGTCAAAGCCCATAGGCAGGGCTGTGGGCGTCCCAGGACACTCTGCTCTGAGCTGCCCTTTGGTGGGAGCGATGGGGGCCGGGGCGGGGGGGGGGTTAGAGGGCCGGCCCCGAGGCTCATGGAGGCCCCTCCCTGGGTGTCCTGAAGGGAGGGCTGGCTGGTCTGCCCACGCTTGGGGACCTGGGAGGCACCCTGTGAGCAGAGGGCTATGCGCCTTTACATCCCAGTGGTGGGGGCTATTCCTCTGTGTTTGGGAGCAGGGCAGACCGGCTGGCGCTGCTCGCTCATTGGTCGAATGGACCAGGGGCGTGGTTTCCGGAACCAGGAGGCGCGCCCAGGCCCACAGCTGAGCCCCGTCAAGTCAAGGAGGGGGCGGGGCCGGGTGAGCAGCTGGAGGCGGTCACGGGATCACGGGGGCGGGGCCAGGTGAACAGCCTGAAGTGGTGAGGTAAGCAGGAGAGAGGGTCGCGGGCAGGGACACGGGTGACCAGCAGGCGGGTCTGCCGGCGGCAGGGACCTAAAGAGGGGGCCCGGCGGCTTGGCCGGCCGCTTAGCTGACCGGCGGGAAGCCGTCAAGGGAAGAGTGGGTTGGGGCCGGTGTGAAAAGCTGGAGGTGGTCCAGTGGGGAAGGCCCTGGGGCCCGGTGAAGGTGCCCCAGGAGCGCAAAGGGACTTTCTCGGACTTGACACAGCTCTATCCCCGTTGTCAAAGACTAACCCTAACCCTAAAACTAAGCCTATCCCTCAACTTACCCCTCACCAGTGGCTAAGGCCCTGGGGCCCTGTGAAACCTGGACGAGGGTCTCGAGTGCCCACAAAAGCCTCACCTGCCTGAGCTTCAGACTGGATGCCAGCAAGAGGGACCCTTGTCCTCAGGGCAGGGCGTTCCAGGCGAATGGGGCGGAAAGCAGGCCCCCGGGGCCGGGCCACCAGACCAGTCAGAAAATCCTGAGGGGCCGGGGAGGTGCCCCCACAGTGGAAAGTGATAATTTCTCGAACTTGACACAGCTCTCTCCCGGTTGTCAAAGCCCATAGGCAGGGCTGTGGGCGTCCCAGGACACGCTGCTCTGAGCTGCCCTTTGGTGGGAGCGATGGGGGCCGGGGCGGGGGGGGGGGGTTAGAGGGCCGGCCCCGAGGCTCATGGAGGCCCCTCCCTGGGTGTCCTGAAGGGAGGGCTGGCTGGTCTGCCCACGCTTGGGGACCTGGGAGGCACCCTGTGAGCAGAGGGCTATGCGCCTTTACATCCCTGTGGTGGGGGCTATTCCTCTGTGTTTGGGAGCAGGGCAGACCGGCTGGCGCTGCTCGCTCATTGGTCGAATGGACCAGGGTCGTGGTTTCCGGAACCAGGAGGCCCGCCCAGGCCCTCAGCTGAGCCCGGTCAAGTCAAGGAGGGGGCGGGGCCGGGTGAGCAGCTGGAGGCGGTCACGGGATCACGGGGGCGGGGCCAGGTGAACAGCCTGAAGTGGTGAGGTAAGCAGGAGAGAGGGTCGCGGGCAGGGACACGGGTGACCAGCAGGCGGGTCTGCCGGCGGCAGGGACCTAAAGAGGTGGCCCGGCGGCTTGGCCGGCCGCTTAGCTGACCGGCGGGAAGCCATCAAGGGAAGAGTGGGTTGCGGCCGGTGTCAAAAGCTGGAGGTGGTCCAGTGGGGAAGGCCCTGGGGCCCGGTGAAGGTGCCCCAGGAGCGCAAAGTGACTTTCTCGGACTTGACACAGCTCTATCCCCGTTGTCAAAGACTAACCCTAACCCTAAAACTAAGCCTATCCCTCAAACTAACCCTCACCAGTGGCTAAGGCCCTGGGGCCCTGTGAAACCTGGACGAGGGTCTCGAGTGCCTACAAAAGCCTCACCTGCCTGAGCTTCAGACTGGATGCCAGCAAGAGGGACCCTTGTCCTCAGGGCAGGGCGTTCCAGGCGAATGGGGCGGAAAGCAGGCCCCCGGGGCCGGGCCACCAGACCAGTCAGAAAATCCTGAGGGGCCGGGGAGGTGCCCCCACAGTGGAAAGTGATAATTTCTCGGACTTGACACAGCTCTCTCCCGGTTGTCAAAGCCCATAGGCAGGGCTGTGGGCGTCCCAGGACACTCTGCTCTGAGCTGCCCTTTGGTGGGAGTGATGGGGGCCGTCGCGGGGGGGGGTTAGAGGGCCGGCCCCGAGGCTCATGGAGGCCCCTCCCTGGGTGTCCTGAAGGGAGGGCTGGCTGGTCTGCCCACGCTTGGGGACCTGGGAGGCACCCTGTGAGCAGAGGGCTATGCGCCTTTACATCCCAGTGGTGGGGGCTATTCCTCTGTGTTTGGGAGCAGGGCAGACCGGCTGGCGCTGCTCGCTCATTGGTCGAATGGACCAGGGGCGTGGTTTCCGGAACCAGGAGGCGGGCCCAGGCCCACAGCTGAGCCCCGTCAAGTCAAGGAGGGGGCGGGGCCGGGTGAGCAGCTGGAGGCGGTCACGGGATCACGGGGGCGGGGCCAGGTGAACAGCCTGAAGTGGTGAGGTAAGCAGGAGAGAGGGTCGCGGGCAGGGACACGGGTGACCAGCAGGCGGGTCTGCCGGCGGCAGGGACCTAAAGAGGGGGCCCGGCGGCTTGGCCGGCCGCTTAGCTGACCGGCGGGAAGCCATCAAGGGAAGAGTGGGTTGGGGCCGGTGTGAAAAGCTGGAGGTGGTCCAGTGGGGAAGGCCCTGGGGCCCGGTGAAGGTGCCCCAGGAGCGCAAAGGGACTTTCTCGGACTTGACACAGCTCTATCCCCGTTGTCAAAGACTAACCCTAACCCTAAAACTAAGCCTATCCCTCAACTTACCCCTCACCAGTGGCTAAGGCCCTGGGGCCCTGTGAAACCTGGACGAGGGTCTCGAGTGCCCACAAAAGCCTCACCTGCCTGAGCTTCAGACTGGATGCCAGCAAGAGGGACCCTTGTCCTCAGGGCAGGGCGTTCCAGGCGAATGGGGCGGAAAGCAGGCCCCCGGGGCCGGGCCACCAGACCAGTCAGAAAATCCTGAGGGGCCGGGGAGGTGCCCCCACAGTGGAAAGTGATAATTTCTCGGACTTGACACAGCTCTCTCCCGGTTGTCAAAGCCCATAGGCAGGGCTGTGGGCGTCCCAGGACACTCTGCTCTGAGCTGCCCTTTGGTGGGAGTGATGGGGGCCGGGGCGGGGGGGGGGTTAGATGGCCGGCCCCGAGGCTCATGGAGGCCCCTCCCTGGGTGTCCTGAAGGGAGGGCTGGCTGGTCTGCCCACGCTTGGGGACCTGGGAGGCACCCTGTGAGCAGAGGGCTATGCGCCTTTACATCCCTGTGGTGGGGGCTATTCCTCTGTGTTTGGGAGCAGGGCAGAACGGCTGGCGCTGCTCGCTCATTGGTCGAATGGACCAGGGGCGTGGTTTCCGGAACCAGGAGGCCCGCCCAGGCCCACAGCTGAGCCTGGTCAAGTCAAGGAGGGGGCGGGGCTGGGTGAGCAGCTGGAGGCGGTCACGGGATCACGGGGGCGGGGCCAGGTGAACAGCCTGAAGTGGTGAGGTAAGCAGGAGAGAGGGTCGCGGGCAGGGACACGGGTGACCAGCAGGCGGGTCTGCCGGTGGCAGGGACCTAAAGAGGTGGCCCGGCGGCTTGGCCGGCCGCTTAGCTGACCGGCGGGAAGCCGTCAAGGGAAGAGTGGGTTGGGGCCGGTGTCAAAAGCTGGAGGTGGTCCAGTGGGGAAGGCCCTGGGGCCCGGTGAAGGTGCCCCAGGAGCGCAAAGTGACTTTCTCGGACTTGACACAGCTCTATCCCCGTTGTCAAAGACTAACCCTAACCCTAAAACTAAGCCTATCCCTCAACCTAACCCTCACCAGTGGCTAAGGCCCTGGGGCCCTGTGAAACCTGGACGAGGGTCTCGAGTGCCCACAAAAGCCTCACCTGCCTGAGCTTCAGACTGGATGCCAGCAAGAGGGACCCTTGTCCTCAGGGCAGGGCGTTCCAGGCGAATGGGGCGGAAAGCAGGCCCCCGGGGCCGGGCCACCAGACCAGTGAGAAAATCCTGAGGGGCCGGGGAGGTGCCCCCACAGTGGAAAGTGATAATTTCTCGAACTTGACACAGCTCTCTCCCGGTTGTCAAAGCCCATAGGCAGGGCTGTGGGCGTCCCAGGACACGCTGCTCTGAGCTGCCCTTTGGTGGGAGCGATGGGGGCCGGGGCGGGGGGGGGGGGTTAGAGGGCCGGCCCCGAGGCTCATGGAGGCCCCTCCCTGGGTGTCCTGAAGGGAGGGCTGGCTGGTCTGCCCACGCTTGGGGACCTGGGAGGCACCCTGTGAGCAGAGGGCTATGCGCCTTTACATCCCTGTGGTGGGGGCTATTCCTCTGTGTTTGGGAGCAGGGCAGACCGGCTGGCGCTGCTCGCTCATTGGTCGAATGGACCAGGGGCGTGGTTTCCGGAACCAGGAGGCCCGCCCAGGCCCACAGCTGAGCCCGGTCAAGTCAAGGAGGGGGCGGGGCCGGGTGAGCAGCTGGAGGCGGTCACGGGATCACGGGGGCGGGGCCAGGTGAACAGCCTGAAGTGGTGAGGTAAGCAGGAGAGAGGGTCGCGGGCAGGGACACGGGTGACCAGCAGGCGGGTCTGCCGGCGGCAGGGACCTAAAGAGGTGGCCCGGCGGCTTGGCCGGCCGCTTAGCTGACCGGCGGGAAGCCATCAAGGGAAGAGTGGGTTGCGGCCGGTGTCAAAAGTTGGAGGTGGTCCAGTGGGGAAGGCCCTGGGGCCCGGTGAAGGTGCCCCAGGAGCGCAAAGTGACTTTCTCGGACTTGACACAGCTCTATCCCCGTTGTCAAAGACTAACCCTAACCCTAAAACTAAGCCTATCCCTCAAACTAACCCTCACCAGTGGCTAAGGCCCTGGGGCCCTGTGAAACCTGGACGAGGGTCTCGAGTGCCCACAAAAGCCTCACCTGCCTGAGCTTCAGACTGGATGCCAGCAAGAGGGACCCTTGTCCTCAGGGCAGGGCGTTCCAGGCGAATGGGGCGGAAAGCAGGCCCCCGGGGCCGGGCCACCAGACCAGTCAGAAAATCCTGAGGGGCCGGGGAGGTGCCCCCACAGTGGAAAGTGATAATTTCTCGGACTTGACACAGCTCTCTCCCGGTTGTCAAAGCCCATAGGCAGGGCTGTGGGCGTCCCAGGACACTCTGCTCTGAGCTGCCCTTTGGTGGGAGTGATGGGGGCCGTCGCGGGGGGGGGTTAGAGGGCCGGCCCCGAGGCTCATGGAGGCCCCTCCCTGGGTGTCCTGAAGGGAGGGCTGGCTGGTCTGCCCACGCTTGGGGACCTGGGAGGCACCCTGTGAGCAGAGGGCTATGCGCCTTTACATCCCAGTGGTGGGGGCTATTCCTCTGTGTTTGGGAGCAGGGCAGACCGGCTGGCGCTGCTCGCTCATTGGTCGAATGGACCAGGGGCGTGGTTTCCGGAACCAGGAGGCGGGCCCAGGCCCACAGCTGAGCCCCGTCAAGTCAAGGAGGGGGCGGGGCCGGGTGAGCAGCTGGAGGCGGTCACGGGATCACGGGGGCGGGGCCAGGTGAACAGCCTGAAGTGGTGAGGTAAGCAGGAGAGAGGGTCGCGGGCAGGGACACGGGTGACCAGCAGGCGGGTCTGCCGGCGGCAGGGACCTAAAGAGGGGGCCCGGCGGCTTGGCCGGCCGCTTAGCTGACCGGCGGGAAGCCATCAAGGGAAGAGTGGGTTGCGGCCGGTGTCAAAAGCTGGAGGTGGTCCAGTGGGGAAGGCCCTGGGGCCCGGTGAAGGTGCCCCAGGAGCGCAAAGGGACTTTCTCGGACTTGACACAGCTCTATCCCCGTTGTCAAAGACTAACCCTAACCCTAAAACTAAGCCTATCCCTCAACTTACCCCTCACCAGTGGCTAAGGCCCTGGGGCCCTGTGAAACCTGGACGAGGGTCTCGAGTGCCCACAAAAGCCTCACCTGCCTGAGCTTCAGACTGGATGCCAGCAAGAGGGACCCTTGTCCTCAGGGCAGGGCGTTCCAGGCGAATGGGGCGGAAAGCAGGCCCCCGGGGCCGGGCCACCAGACCAGTCAGAAAATCCTGAGGGGCCGGGGAGGTGCCCCCACAGTGGAAAGTGATAATTTCTCGGACTTGACACAGCTCTCTCCCGGTTGTCAAAGCCCATAGGCAGGGCTGTGGGCGTCCCAGGACACTCTGCTCTGAGCTGCCCTTTGGTGGGAGTGATGGGGGCCGGGGAGGGGGGGGGGTTAGATGGCCGGCCCCGAGGCTCATGGAGGCCCCTCCCTGGGTGTCCTGAAGGGAGGGCTGGCTGGTCTGCCCACGCTTGGGGACCTGGGAGGCACCCTGTGAGCAGAGGGCTATGCGCCTTTACATCCCTGTGGTGGGGGCTATTCCTCTGTGTTTGGGAGCAGGGCAGAACGGCTGGCGCTGCTCGCTCATTGGTCGAATGGACCAGGGGCGTGGTTTCCGGAACCAGGAGGCCCGCCCAGGCCCACAGCTGAGCCTGGTCAAGTCAAGGAGGGGGCGGGGCCGGGTGAGCAGCTGGAGGCGGTCACGGGATCACGGGGGCGGGGCCAGGTGAACAGCCTGAAGTGGTGAGGTAAGCAGGAGAGAGGGTCGCGGGCAGGGACACGGGTGACCAGCAGGCGGGTCTGCCGGTGGCAGGGACCTAAAGAGGTGGCCCGGCGGCTTGGCCGGCCGCTTAGCTGACCGGCGGGAAGCCGTCAAGGGAAGAGTGGGTTGGGGCCGGTGTCAAAAGCTGGAGGTGGTCCAGTGGGGAAGGCCCTGGGGCCCGGTGAAGGTGCCCCAGGAGCGCAAAGTGACTTTCTCGGACTTGACACAGCTCTATCCCCGTTGTCAAAGACTAACCCTAACCCTAAAACTAAGCCTATCCCTCAACCTAACCCTCACCAGTGGCTAAGGCCCTGGGGCCCTGTGAAACCTGGACGAGGGTCTCGAGTGCCCACAAAAGCCTCACCTGCCTGAGCTTCAGACTGGATGCCAGCAAGAGGGACCCTTGTCCTCAGGGCAGGGCGTTCCAGACGAATGGGGCGGAAAGCAGGCCCCCGGGGCCGGGCCACCAGACCAGTGAGAAAATCCTGAGGGGCCGGGGAGGTGCCCCCACAGTGGAAAGTGATAATTTCTCGAACTTGACACAGCTCTCTCCCGGTTGTCAAAGCCCATAGGCAGGGCTGTGGGCGTCCCAGGACACGCTGCTCTGAGCTGCCCTTTGGTGGGAGCGATGGGGGCCGGGGCGGGGGGGGGGGGTTAGAGGGCCGGCCCCGAGGCTCATGGAGGCCCCTCCCTGGGTGTCCTGAAGGGAGGGCTGGCTGGTCTGCCCACGCTTGGGGACCTGGGAGGCACCCTGTGAGCAGAGGGCTATGCGCCTTTACATCCCTGTGGTGGGGGCTATTCCTCTGTGTTTGGGAGCAGGGCAGACCGGCTGGCGCTGCTCGCTCATTGGTCGAATGGACCAGGGGCGTGGTTTCCGGAACCAGGAGGCCCGCCCAGGCCCACAGCTGAGCCCGGTCAAGTCAAGGAGGGGGCGGGGCCGGGTGAGCAGCTGGAGGCGGTCACGGGATCACGGGGGCGGGGCCAGGTGAACAGCCTGAAGTGGTGAGGTAAGCAGGAGAGAGGGTCGCGGGCAGGGACACAGGTGACCAGCAGGCGGGTCTGCCGGCGGCAGGGACCTAAAGAGGTGGCCCGGCGGCTTGGCCGGCCGCTTAGCTGACCGGCGGGAAGCCATCAAGGGAAGAGTGGGTTGCGGCCGGTGTCAAAAGCTGGAGGTGGTCCAGTGGGGAAGGCCCTGGGGCCCGGTGAAGGTGCCCCAGGAGCGCAAAGTGACTTTCTCGGACTTGACACAGCTCTATCCCCGTTGTCAAAGACTAACCCTAACCCTAAAACTAAGCCTATCCCTCAAACTAACCCTCACCAGTGGCTAAGGCCCTGGGGCCCTGTGAAACCTGGACGAGGGTCTCGAGTGCCCACAAAAGCCTCACCTGCCTGAGCTTCAGACTGGATGCCAGCAAGAGGGACCCTTGTCCTCAGGGCAGGGCGTTCCAGGCGAATGGGGCGGAAAGCAGGCCCCCGGGGCCGGGCCACCAGACCAGTCAGAAAATCCTGAGGGGCCGGGGAGGTGCCCCCACAGTGGAAAGTGATAATTTCTCGGACTTGACACAGCTCTCTCCCGGTTGTCAAAGCCCATAGGCAGGGCTGTGGGCGTCCCAGGACACTCTGCTCTGAGCTGCCCTTTGGTGGGAGTGATGGGGGCCGGCGCGGGGGGGGGTTAGAGGGCCGGCCCCGAGGCTCATGGAGGCCCCTCCCTGGGTGTCCTGAAGGGAGGGCTGGCTGGTCTGCCCACGCTTGGGGACCTGGGAGGCACCCTGTGAGCAGAGGGCTATGCGCCTTTACATCCCTGTGGTGGGGGCTATTCCTCTGTGTTTGGGAGCAGGGCAGACCGGCTGGCGCTGCTCGCTCATTGGTCGAATGGACCAGGGGCGTGGTTTCCGGAACCAGGAGGCGCGCCCAGGCCCACAGCTGAGCCCGGTCAAATCAAGGAGGGGGCGGGGCCGGGTGAGCAGCTGGAGGCGGTCACGGGATCACGGGGGCGGGGCCAGGTGAACAGCCTGAAGTGGTGAGGTAAGCAGGAGAGAGGGTCGCGGGCAGGGACACGGGTGACCAGCAGGCGGGTCTGCCGGCGGCAGGGACCTAAAGAGGGGGCCCGGCGGCTTGGCCGGCCGCTTAGCTTACCGGCGGGAAGCCATCAAGGGAAGAGTGGGTTGCGGCCGGTGTCAAAAGCTGGAGGTGGTCCAGTGGGGAAGGCCCTGGGGCCCGGTGAAGGTGCCCCAGGAGCGCAAAGTGACTTTCTCGGACTTGACACAGCTCTATCCCCATTGTCAAAGACTAACCCTAACCCTAAAACTAAGCCTATCCCTCAACCTAACCCTCACCAGTGGCTAAGGCCCTGGGGCCCTGTGAAACCTGGACGAGGGTCTCGAGTGCCCACAAAAGCCTCACCTGCCTGAGCTTCAGACTGGATGCCAGCAAGAGGGACCCTTGTCCTCAGGGCAGGGCGTTCCAGGCGAATGGGGCGGAAAGCAGGCCCCCGGGGCCGGGCCACCAGACCAGTCAGAAAATCCTGAGGGGCCGGGGAGGTGCCCCCACAGTGGAAAGTGATAATTTCTCGGACTTGACACAGCTCTCTCCCGGTTGTCAAAGCCCATAGGCAGGGCTGTGGGCGTCCCAGGACACTCTGCTCTGAGCTGCCCTTTGGTGGGAGCGATGGGGGCCGGGGCGGGGGGTGGGTTAGAGGGCCGGCCCCGAGGCTCATGGAGGCCCCTCCCTGGGTGTCCTGAAGGGAGGGCTGGCTGGTCTGCCCACGCTTGGGGACCTGGGAGGCACCCTGTGAGCAGAGGGCTATGCGCCTTTACATCCCAGTGGTGGGGGCTATTCCTCTGTGTTTGGGAGCAGGGCAGACCGGCTGGCGCTGCTCGCTCATTGGTCGAATGGACCAGGGGCGTGGTTTCCGGAACCAGGGGGCGCGCCCAGGCC
Organism: Pipistrellus hanaki; assembly: GCF_964339955.1. Lineage (NCBI taxonomy): Eukaryota > Metazoa > Chordata > Mammalia > Chiroptera > Vespertilionidae > Pipistrellus > Pipistrellus hanaki. The sequence continues at coordinate 12,756 of NW_028182283.1, read as the reverse complement.
CACAGCTGAGCCTGGTCAAGTCAAGGAGGGGGCGGGGCCGGGTGAGCAGCTGGAGGCGGTCACGGGATCACGGGGGCGGGGCCAGGTGAACAGCCTGAAGTGGTGAGGTAAGCAGGAGAGAGGGTCGCGGGCAGGGACACGGGTGACCAGCAGGCGGGTCTGCCGGCGGCAGGGACCTAAAGAGGGGGCCCGGCGGCTTGGCCGGCCGCTTAGCTGACCGGCGGGAAGCCGTCAAGGGAAGAGTGGGTTGGGGCCGGTGTCAAAAGCTGGAGGTGGTCCAGTGGGGAAGGCCCTGGGGCCCGGTGAAGGTGCCCCAGGAGCGCAAAGTGACTTTCTCGGACTTGACACAGCTCTATCCCCGTTGTCAAAGACTAACCCTAACCCTAAAACTAAGCCTATCCCTCAACTTACCCCTCACCAGTGGCTAAGGCCCTGGGGCCCTGTGAAACCTGGACGAGGGTCTCGAGTGCCCACAAAAGCCTCACCTGCCTGAGCTTCAGACTGGATGCCAGCAAGAGGGACCCTTGTCCTCAGGGCAGGGCGTTCCAGGCGAATGGGGCGGAAAGCAGGCCCCCGGGGCCGGGCCACCAGACCAGTCAGAAAATCCTGAGGGGCCGGGGAGGTGCCCCCACAGTGGAAAGTGATAATTTCTCGGACTTGACACAGCTCTCTCCCGGTTGTCAAAGCCCATAGGCAGGGCTGTGGGCGTCCCAGGACACTCTGCTCTGAGCTGCCCTTTGGTGGGAGCGATGGGGGCCGGGGCGGGGGGGGGGTTAGAGGGCCGGCCCCGAGGCTCATGGAGGCCCCTCCCTGGGTGTCCTGAAGGGAGGGCTGGCTGGTCTGCCCACGCTTGGGGACCTGGGAGGCACCCTGTGAGCAGAGGGCTATGCGCCTTTACATCCCTGTGGTGGGGGCTATTCCTCTGTGTTTGGGAGCAGGGCAGACCGGCTGGCGCTGCTCGCTCATTGGTCGAATGGACCAGGGGCGTGGTTTCCGGAACCAGGAGGCGGGCCCAGGCCCACAGCTGAGCCCCGTCAAGTCAAGGAGGGGGCGGGGCCGGGTGAGCAGCTGGAGGCGGTCACGGGATCACGGGGGCGGGGCCAGGTGAACAGCCTGAAGTGGTGAGGTAAGCAGGAGAGAGGGTCGCGGGCAGGGACACGGGTGACCAGCAGGCGGGTCTGCCGGCGGCAGGGACCTAAAGAGGGGGCCCGGCGGCTTGGCCGGCCGCTTAGCTGACCGGCGGGAAGCCGTCAAGGGAAGAGTGGGTTGGGGCCGGTGTGAAAAGCTGGAGGTGGTCCAGTGGGGAAGGCCCTGGGGCCCGGTGAAGGTGCCCCAGGAGCGCAAAGGGACTTTCTCGGACTTGACACAGCTCTATCCCCGTTGTCAAAGACTAACCCTAACCCTAAAACTAAGCCTATCCCTCAACTTACCCCTCACCAGTGGCTAAGGCCCTGGGGCCCTGTGAAACCTGGACGAGGGTCTCGAGTGCCCACAAAAGCCTCACCTGCCTGAGCTTCAGACTGGATGCCAGCAAGAGGGACCCTTGTCCTCAGGGCAGGGCGTTCCAGGCGAATGGGGCGGAAAGCAGGCCCCCGGGGCCGGGCCACCAGACCAGTCAGAAAATCCTGAGGGGCCGGGGAGGTGCCCCCACAGTGGAAAGTGATAATTTCTCGGACTTGACACAGCTCTCTCCCGGTTGTCAAAGCCCATAGGCAGGGCTGTGGGCGTCCCAGGACACTCTGCTCTGAGCTGCCCTTTGGTGGGAGCGATGGGGGCCGGGGCGGGGGGGGGGTTAGAGGGCCGGCCCCGAGGCTCATGGAGGCCCCTCCCTGGGTGTCCTGAAGGGAGGGCTGGCTGGTCTGCCCACGCTTGGGGACCTGGGAGGCACCCTGTGAGCAGAGGGCTATGCGCCTTTACATCCCTGTGGTGGGGGCTATTCCTCTGTGTTTGGGAGCAGGGCAGACCGGCTGGCGCTGCTCGCTCATTGGTCGAATGGACCAGGGGCGTGGTTTCCGGAACCAGGAGGCGGGCCCAGGCCCACAGCTGAGCCCCGTCAAGTCAAGGAGGGGGCGGGGCCGGGTGAGCAGCTGGAGGCGGTCACGGGATCACGGGGGCGGGGCCAGGTGAACAGCCTGAAGTGGTGAGGTAAGCAGGAGAGAGGGTCGCGGGCAGGGACACGGGTGACCAGCAGGCGGGTCTGCCGGCGGCAGGGACCTAAAGAGGGGGCCCGGCGGCTTGGCCGGCCGCTTAGCTGACCGGCGGGAAGCCGTCAAGGGAAGAGTGGGTTGGGGCCGGTGTGAAAAGCTGGAGGTGGTCCAGTGGGGAAGGCCCTGGGGCCCGGTGAAGGTGCCCCAGGAGCGCAAAGGGACTTTCTCGGACTTGACACAGCTCTATCCCCGTTGTCAAAGACTAACCCTAACCCTAAAACTAAGCCTATCCCTCAACTTACCCCTCACCAGTGGCTAAGGCCCTGGGGCCCTGTGAAACCTGGACGAGGGTCTCGAGTGCCCACAAAAGCCTCACCTGCCTGAGCTTCAGACTGGATGCCAGCAAGAGGGACCCTTGTCCTCAGGGCAGGGCGTTCCAGGCGAATGGGGCGGAAAGCAGGCCCCCGGGGCCGGGCCACCAGACCAGTCAGAAAATCCTGAGGGGCCGGGGAGGTGCCCCCACAGTGGAAAGTGATAATTTCTCGGACTTGACACAGCTCTCTCCCGGTTGTCAAAGCCCATAGGCAGGGCTGTGGGCGTCCCAGGACACTCTGCTCTGAGCTGCCCTTTGGTGGGAGTGATGGGGGCCGGGGCGGGGGGGGGGTTAGATGGCCGGCCCCGAGGCTCATGGAGGCCCCTCCCTGGGTGTCCTGAAGGGAGGGCTGGCTGGTCTGCCCACGCTTGGGGACCTGGGAGGCACCCTGTGAGCAGAGGGCTATGCGCCTTTACATCCCTGTGGTGGGGGCTATTCCTCTGTGTTTGGGAGCAGGGCAGACCGGCTGGCGCTGCTCGCTCATTGGTCGAATGGACCAGGGGCGTGGTTTCCGGAACCAGGAGGCCCGCCCAGGCCCACAGCTGAGCCCGGTCAAGTCAAGGAGGGGGCGGGGCCGGGTGAGCAGCTGGAGGCGGTCACGGGATCACGGGGGCGGGGCCAGGTGAACAGCCTGAAGTGGTGAGGTAAGCAGGAGAGAGGGTCGCGGGCAGGGACACGGGTGACCAGCAGGCGGGTCTGCCGGCGGCAGGGACCTAAAGAGGTGGCCCGGCGGCTTGGCCGGCCGCTTAGCTGACCGGCGGGAAGCCATCAAGGGAAGAGTGGGTTGCGGCCGGTGTCAAAAGCTGGAGGTGGTCCAGTGGGGAAGGCCCTGGGGCCCGGTGAAGGTGCCCCAGGAGCGCAAAGTGACTTTCTCGGACTTGACACAGCTCTATCCCCGTTGTCAAAGACTAACCCTAACCCTAAAACTAAGCCTATCCCTCAAACTAACCCTCACCAGTGGCTAAGGCCCTGGGGCCCTGTGAAACCTGGACGAGGGTCTCGAGTGCCCACAAAAGCCTCACCTGCCTGAGCTTCAGACTGGATGCCAGCAAGAGGGACCCTTGTCCTCAGGGCAGGGCGTTCCAGGCGAATGGGGCGGAAAGCAGGCCCCCGGGGCCGGGCCACCAGACCAGTCAGAAAATCCTGAGGGGCCGGGGAGGTGCCCCCACAGTGGAAAGTGATAATTTCTCGGACTTGACACAGCTCTCTCCCGGTTGTCAAAGCCCATAGGCAGGGCTGTGGGCGTCCCAGGACACTCTGCTCTGAGCTGCCCTTTGGTGGGAGTGATGGGGGCCGGCGCGGGGGGGGGTTAGAGGGCCGGCCCCGAGGCTCATGGAGGCCCCTCCCTGGGTGTCCTGAAGGGAGGGCTGGCTGGTCTGCCCACGCTTGGGGACCTGGGAGGCACCCTGTGAGCAGAGGGCTATGCGCCTTTACATCCCTGTGGTGGGGGCTATTCCTCTGTGTTTGGGAGCAGGGCAGACCGGCTGGCGCTGCTCGCTCATTGGTCGAATGGACCAGGGGCGTGGTTTCCGGAACCAGGAGGCGCGCCCAGGCCCACAGCTGAGCCCGGTCAAGTCAAGGAGGGGGCGGGGCCGGGTGAGCAGCTGGAGGCGGTCACGGGATCACGGGGGCGGGGCCAGGTGAACAGCCTGAAGTGGTGAGGTAAGCAGGAGAGAGGGTCGCGGGCAGGGACACGGGTGACCAGCAGGCGGGTCTGCCGGCGGCAGGGACCTAAAGAGGGGGCCCGGCGGCTTGGCCGGCCGCTTAGCTTACCGGCGGGAAGCCATCAAGGGAAGAGTGGGTTACGGCCGGTGTCAAAAGCTGGAGGTGGTCCAGTGGGGAAGGCCCTGGGGCCCGGTGAAGGTGCCCCAGGAGCGCAAAGTGACTTTCTCGGACTTGACACAGCTCTATCCCCGTTGTCAAAGACTAACCCTAACCCTAAAACTAAGCCTATCCCTCAACCTAACCCTCACCAGTGGCTAAGGCCCTGGGGCCCTGTGAAACCTGGACGAGGGTCTCGAGTGCCCACAAAAGCCTCACCTGCCTCAGCTTCAGACTGGATGCCAGCAAGAGGGACCCTTGTCCTCAGGGCAGGGCGTTCCAGGCGAATGGGGCGGAAAGCAGGCCCCCGGGGCCGGGCCACCAGACCAGTCAGAAAATCCTGAGGGGCCGGGGAGGTGCCCCCACAGTGGAAAGTGATAATTTCTCGGACTTGACACAGCTCTCTCCCGGTTGTCAAAGCCCATAGGCAGGGCTGTGGGCGTCCCAGGACACTCTGCTCTGAGCTGCCCTTTGGTGGGAGCGATGGGGGCCGGGGCGGGGGGGGGGTTAGAGGGCCGGCCCCGAGGCTCATGGAGGCCCCTCCCTGGGTGTCCTGAAGGGAGGGCTGGCTGGTCTGCCCACGCTTGGGGACCTGGGAGGCACCCTGTGAGCAGAGGGCTATGCGCCTTTACATCCCAGTGGTGGGGGCTATTCCTCTGTGTTTGGGAGCAGGGCAGACCGGCTGGCGCTGCTCGCTCATTGGTCGAATGGACCAGGGGCGTGGTTTCCGGAACCAGGAGGCGCGCCCAGGCCCACAGCTGAGCCCGGTCAAGTCAAGGAGGGGGCGGGGCCGGGTGAGCAGCTGGAGGCGGTCACGGGATCACGGGGGCGGGGCCAGGTGAACAGCCTGAAGTGGTGAGGTAAGCAGGAGAGAGGGTCGCGGGCAGGGACACGGGTGACCAGCAGGCGGGTCTGCCGGCGGCAGGGACCTAAAGAGGGGGCCCGGCGGCTTGGCCGGCCGCTTAGCTGACCGGCGGGAAGCCGTCAAGGGATGAGTGGGTTGGGGCCGGTGTCAAAAGCTGGAGGTGGTCCAGTGGGGAAGGCCCTGGGGCCCGGTGAAGGTGCCCCAGGAGCGCAAAGTGACTTTCTCGGACTTGACACAGCTCTATCCCCGTTGTCAAAGACTAACCCTAACCCTAAAACTAAGCCTATCCCTCAATCTAACCCTCACCAGTGGCTAAGGCCCTGGGGCCCTGTGAAACCTGGACGAGGGTCTCGAGTGCCCACAAAAGCCTCACCTGCCTGAGCTTCAGACTGGATGCCAGCAAGAGGGACCCTTGTCCTCAGGGCAGGGCGTTCCAGGCGAATGGGGCGGAAAGCAGGCCCCCGGGGCCGGGCCACCAGACCAGTCAGAAAATCCTGAGGGGCCGGGGAGGTGCCCCCACAGTGGAAAGTGATAATTTCTCGAACTTGACACAGCTCTCTCCCGGTTGTCAAAGCCCATAGGCAGGGCTGTGGGCGTCCCAGGACACGCTGCTCTGAGCTGCCCTTTGGTGGGAGCGATGGGGGCCGGGGCGGGGGGGGGGGGGGGGTTAGAGGGCCGGCCCCAAGGCTCATGGAGGCCCCTCCCTGGGTGTCCTGAAGGGAGGGCTGGCTGGTTTGCCCACGCTTGGGGACCTGGGAGGCACCCTGTGAGCAGAGGGCTATGCGCCTTTACATCCCAGTGGTGGGGGCTATTCCTCTGTGTTTGGGAGCAGGGCAGACCGGCTGGCGCTGCTCGCTCATTGGTCGAATGGACCAGGGGCGTGGTTTCCGGAACCAGGAGGCGCGCCCAGGCCCACAGCTGAGCCCGGTCAAGTCAAGGAGGGGGCGGGGCCGGGTGAGCAGCTGGAGGCGGTCACGGGATCACGGGGGCGGGGCCAGGTGAACAGCCTGAAGTGGTGAGGTAAGCAGGAGAGAGGGTCGCAGGCAGGGACACGGGTGACCAGCAGGCGGGTCTGCCGGCGGCAGGGACCTAAAGAGGGGGCCCGGCGGCTTGGCCGGCCGCTTAGCTGACCGGCGGGAAGCCATCAAGGGAAGAGTGGGTTGCGGCCGGTGTCAAAAGCTGGAGGTGGTCCAGTGGGGAAGGCCCTGGGGCCCGGTGAAGGTGCCCCAGGAGCGCAAAGTGACTTTCTCGGACTTGACACAGCTCTATCCCCGTTGTCAAAGACTAACCCTAACCCTAAAACTAAGCCTATCCCTCAACCTAACCCTCACCAGTGGCTAAGGCCCTGGGGCCCTGTGAAACCTGGACGAGGGTCTCGAGTGCCCACAAAAGCCTCACCTGCCTGAGCTTCAGACTGGATGCCAGCAAGAGGGACCCTTGTCCTCAGGGCAGGGCGTTCCAGGCGAATGGGGCGGAAAGCAGGCCCCCGGGGCCGGGCCACCAGACCAGTCAGAAAATCCTGAGGGGCCGGGGAGGTGCCCCCACAGTGGAAAGTGATAATTTCTCGGACTTGACACAGCTCTCTCCCGGTTGTCAAAGCCCATAGGCAGGGCTGTGGGCGTCCCAGGACACTCTGCTCTGAGCTGCCCTTTGGTGGGAGCGATGGGGGCCGGGGCGGGGGGGGGGTTAGAGGGCCGGCCCCGAGGCTCATGGAGGCCCCTCCCTGGGTGTCCTGAAGGGAGGGCTGGCTGGTCTGCCCACGCTTGGGGACCTGGGAGGCACCCTGTGAGCAGAGGGCTATGCGCCTTTACATCCCTGTGGTGGGGGCTATTCCTCTGTGTTTGGGAGCAGGGCAGAACGGCTGGCGCTGCTCGCTCATTGGTCGAATGGACCAGGGGCGTGGTTTCAGGAACCAGGAGGCGCGCCCAGGCCCACAGCTGAGCCCGGTCAAGTCAAGGAGGGGGCGGGGCCGGGTGAGCAGCTGGAGGCGGTCACGGGATCACGAGGGCGGGGCCAGGTGAACAGCCTGAAGTGGTGAGGTAAGCAGGAGAGAGGGTCGCGGGCAGGGACACGGGTGACCAGCAGGCGGGTCTGCCGGCGGCAGGGACCTAAAGAGGGGGCCCGGCGGCTTGGCCGGCCGCTTAGCTGACCGGCGGGAAGCCGTCAAGGGAAGAGTGGGTTGGGGCCGGTGTCAAAAGCTGGAGGTGGTCCAGTGGGGAAGGCCCTGGGGCCCGGTGAAGGTGCCCCAGGAGCACAAAGTGACTTTCTCGGACTTGACACAGCTCTATCCCCGTTGTCAAAGACTAACCCTAACCCTAAAACTAAGCCTATCCCTCAATCTAACCCTCACCAGTGGCTAAGGCCCTGGGGCCCTGTGAAACCTGGACGAGGGTCTCGAGTGCCCACAAAAGCCTCACCTGCCTGAGCTTCAGACTGGATGCCAGCAAGAGGGACCCTTGTCCTCAGGGCAGGGCGTTCCAGGCGAATGGGGCGGAAAGCAGGCCCCCGGGGCCGGGCCACCAGACCAGTCAGAAAATCCTGAGGGGCCGGGGAGGTGCCCCCACAGTGGAAAGTGATAATTTCTCGGACTTGACACAGCTCTCTCCCGGTTGTCAAAGCCCATAGGCAGGGCTGTGGGCGTCCCAGGACACTCTGCTCTGAGCTGCCCTTTGGTGGGAGCGATGGGGGCCGGGGCGGGGGGGGGGTTAGAGGGCCGGCCCCGAGGCTCATGGAGGCCCCTCCCTGGGTGTCCTGAAGGGAGGGCTGGCTGGTCTGCCCACGCTTGGGGACCTGGGAGGCACCCTGTGAGCAGAGGGCTATGCGCCTTTACATCCCAGTGGTGGGGGCTATTCCTCTGTGTTTGGGAGCAGGGCAGACCGGCTGGCGCTGCTCGCTCATTGGTCGAATGGACCAGGGGCGTGGTTTCCGGAACCAGGAGGCGCGCCCAGGCCCACAGCTGAGCCCGGTCAAGTCAAGGAGGGGGCGGGGCCGGGTGAGCAGCTGGAGGCGGTCACGGGATCACGGGGGCGGGGCCAGGTGAACAGCCTGAAGTGGTGAGGTAAGCAGGAGAGAGGGTCGCGGGCAGGGACACGGGTGACCAGCAGGCGGGTCTGCCGGCGGCAGGGACCTAAAGAGGGGGCCCGGCGGCTTGGCCGGCCGCTTAGCTGACCGGCGGGAAGCCATCAAGGGAAGAGTGGGTTGCGGCCGGTGTCAAAAGCTGGAGGTGGTCCAGTGGGGAAGGCCCTGGGGCCCGGTGAAGGTGCCCCAGGAGCGCAAAGTGACTTTCTCGGACTTGACACAGCTCTATCCCCGTTGTCAAAGACTAACCCTAACCCTAAAACTAAGCCTATCCCTCAACCTAACCCTCACCAGTGGCTAAGGCCCTGGGGCCCTGTGAAACCTGGACGAGGGTCTCGAGTGCCCACAAAAGCCTCACCTGCCTGAGCTTCAGACTGGATGCCAGCAAGAGGGACCCTTGTCCTCAGGGCAGGGCGTTCCAGGCGAATGGGGCGGAAAGCAGGCCCCCGGGGCCGGGCCACCAGACCAGTCAGAAAATCCTGAGGGGCCGGGGAGGTGCCCCCACAGTGGAAAGTGATAATTTCTCGGACTTGACACAGCTCTCTCCCGGTTGTCAAAGCCCATAGGCAGGGCTGTGGGCGTCCCAGGACACTCTGCTCTGAGCTGCCCTTTGGTGGGAGCGATGGGGGCCGGGGCGGGGGGTGGGTTAGAGGGCCGGCCCCGAGGCTCATGGAGGCCCCTCCCTGGGTGTCCTGAAGGGAGGGCTGGCTGGTCTGCCCACGCTTGGGGACCTGGGAGGCACCCTGTGAGCAGAGGGCTATGCGCCTTTACATCCCAGTGGTGGGGGCTATTCCTCTGTGTTTGGGAGCAGGGCAGACCGGCTGGCGCTGCTCGCTCATTGGTCGAATGGACCAGGGGCGTGGTTTCCGGAACCAGGAGGCGCGCCCAGGCCCACAGCTGAGCCCGGTCAAGTCAAGGAGGGGGCGGGGCCGGGTGAGCAGCTGGAGGCGGTCACGGGATCACGGGGGCGGGGCCAGGTGAACAGCCTGAAGTGGTGAGGTAAGCAGGAGAGAGGGTCGCGGGCAGGGACACGGGTGACCAGCAGGCGGGTCTGCCGGCGGCAGGGACCTAAAGAGGGGGACCGGCGGCTTGGCCGGCCGCTTAGCTGACCGGCGGGAAGCCGTCAAGGGAAGAGTGGGTTGGGGCCGGTGTCAAAAGCTGGAGGTGGTCCAGTGGGGAAGGCCCTGGGGCCCGGTGAAGGTGCCCCAGGAGCGCAAAGGGACTTTCTCGGACTTGACACAGCTCTATCCCCGTTGTCAAAGACTAACCCTAACCCTAAAACTAAGCCTATCCCTCAACTTACCCCTCACCAGTGGCTAAGGCCCTGGGGCCCTGTGAAACCTGGACGAGGGTCTCGAGTGCCCACAAAAGCCTCACCTGCCTGAGCTTCAGACTGGATGCCAGCAAGAGGGACCCTTGTCCTCAGGGCAGGGCGTTCCAGGCGAATGGGGCGGAAAGCAGGCCCCCGGGGCCGGGCCACCAGACCAGTCAGAAAATCCTGAGGGGCCGGGGAGGTGCCCCCACAGTGGAAAGTGATAATTTCTCGGACTTGACACAGCTCTCTCCCGGTTGTCAAAGCCCATAGGCAGGGCTGTGGGCGTCCCAGGACACTCTGCTCTGAGCTGCCCTTTGGTGGGAGCGATGGGGGCCGGGGCGGGGGGGGGGTTAGAGGGCCGGCCCCGAGGCTCATGGAGGCCCCTCCCTGGGTGTCCTGAAGGGAGGGCTGGCTGGTCTGCCCACGCTTGGGGACCTGGGAGGCACCCTGTGAGCAGAGGGCTATGCGCCTTTACATCCCTGTGGTGGGGGCTATTCCTCTGTGTTTGGGAGCAGGGCAGAACGGCTGGCGCTGCTCGCTCATTGGTCGAATGGACCAGGGGCGTGGTTTCAGGAACCAGGAGGCGCGCCCAGGCCCACAGCTGAGCCCGGTCAAGTCAAGGAGGGGGCGGGGCCGGGTGAGCAGCTGGAGGCGGTCACGGGATCACGAGGGCGGGGCCAGGTGAACAGCCTGAAGTGGTGAGGTAAGCAGGAGAGAGGGTCGCGGGCAGGGACACGGGTGACCAGCAGGCGGGTCTGCCGGCGGCAGGGACCTAAAGAGGGGGCCCGGCGGCTTGGCCGGCCGCTTAGCTGACCGGCGGGAAGCCGTCAAGGGAAGAGTGGGTTGGGGCCGGTGTCAAAAGCTGGAGGTGGTCCAGTGGGGAAGGCCCTGGGGCCCGGTGAAGGTGCCCCAGGAGCACAAAGTGACTTTCTCGGACTTGACACAGCTCTATCCCCGTTGTCAAAGACTAACCCTAACCCTAAAACTAAGCCTATCCCTCAATCTAACCCTCACCAGTGGCTAAGGCCCTGGGGCCCTGTGAAACCTGGACGAGGGTCTCGAGTGCCCACAAAAGCCTCACCTGCCTGAGCTTCAGACTGGATGCCAGCAAGAGGGACCCTTGTCCTCAGGGCAGGGCGTTCCAGGCGAATGGGGCGGAAAGCAGGCCCCCGGGGCCGGGCCACCAGACCAGTCAGAAAATCCTGAGGGGCCGGGGAGGTGCCCCCACAGTGGAAAGTGATAATTTCTCGAACTTGACACAGCTCTCTCCCGGTTGTCAAAGCCCATAGGCAGGGCTGTGGGCGTCCCAGGACACGCTGCTCTGAGCTGCCCTTTGGTGGGAGCGATGGGGGCCGGGGCGGGGGGGGGGGGGTTAGAGGGCCGGCCCCGAGGCTCATGGAGGCCCCTCCCTGGGTGTCCTGAAGGGAGGGCTGGCTGGTCTGCCCACGCTTGGGGACCTGGGAGGCACCCTGTGAGCAGAGGGCTATGCGCCTTTACATCCCTGTGGTGGGGGCTATTCCTCTGTGTTTGGGAGCAGGGCAGACCGGCTGGCGCTGCTCGCTCATTGGTCGAATGGACCAGGGGCGTGGTTTCCGGAACCAGGAGGCGCGCCCAGGCCCACAGCTGAGCCCGGTCAAGTCAAGGAGGGGGCGGGGCCGGGTGAGCAGCTGGAGGCGGTCACGGGATCACGGGGGCGGGGCCAGGTGAACAGCCTGAAGTGGTGAGGTAAGCAGGAGAGAGGGTCGCGGGCAGGGACACGGGTGACCAGCAGGCGGGTCTGCCGGCGGCAGGGACCTAAAGATGGGGCCCGGCGGCTTGGCCGGCCGCTTAGCTGACCGGCGGGAAGCCATCAAGGGAAGAGTGGGTTGCGGCCGGTGTCAAAAGCTGGAGGTGGTCCAGTGGGGAAGGCCCTGGGGCCCGGTGAAGGTGCCCCAGGAGCGCAAAGTGACTTTCTCGGACTTGACACAGCTCTATCCCCGTTGTCAAAGACTAACCCTAACCCTAAAACTAAGCCTATCCCTCAACCTAACCCTCACCAGTGGCTAAGGCCCTGGGGCCCTGTGAAACCTGGACGAGGGTCTCGAGTGCCCACAAAAGCCTCACCTGCCTGAGCTTCAGACTGGATGCCAGCAAGAGGGACCCTTGTCCTCAGGGCAGGGCGTTCCAGGCGAATGGGGCGGAAAGCAGGCCCCCGGGGCCGGGCCACCAGACCAGTCAGAAAATCCTGAGGGGCCGGGGAGGTGCCCCCACAGTGGAAAGTGATAATTTCTCGGACTTGACACAGCTCTCTCCCGGTTGTCAAAGCCCATAGGCAGGGCTGTGGGCGTCCCAGGACACTCTGCTCTGAGCTGCCCTTTGGTGGGAGCGATGGGGGCCGGGGCGGGGGGGGGGGTTAGAGGGCCGGCCCCGAGGCTCATGGAGGCCCCTCCCTGGGTGTCCTGAAGGGAGGGCTGGCTGGTCTGCCCACGCTTGGGGACCTGGGAGGCACCCTGTGAGCAGAGGGCTATGCGCCTTTACATCCCAGTGGTGGGGGCTATTCCTCTGTGTTTGGGAGCAGGGCAGACCGGCTGGCGCTGCTCGCTCATTGGTCGAATGGACCAGGGGCGTGGTTTCCGGAACCAGGAGGCGCGCCCAGGCCCACAGCTGAGCCCGGTCAAGTCAAGGAGGGGGCGGGGCCGGGTGAGCAGCTGGAGGCGGTCACGGGATCACGGGGGCGGGGCCAGGTGAACAGCCTGAAGTGGTGAGGTAAGCAGGAGAGAGGGTCGCGGGCAGGGACACGGGTGACCAGCAGGCGGGTCTGCCGGCGGCAGGGACCTAAAGAGGGGGCCCGGCGGCTTGGCCGGCCGCTTAGCTGACCGGCGGGAAGCCGTCAAGGGATGAGTGGGTTGGGGCCGGTGTCAAAAGCTGGAGGTGGTCCAGTGGGGAAGGCCCTGGGGCCCGGTGAAGGTGCCCCAGGAGCGCAAAGTGACTTTCTCGGACTTGACACAGCTCTATCCCCGTTGTCAAAGACTAACCCTAACCCTAAAACTAAGCCTATCCCTCAATCTAACCCTCACCAGTGGCTAAGGCCCTGGGGCCCTGTGAAACCTGGACGAGGGTCTCGAGTGCCCACAAAAGCCTCACCTGCCTGAGCTTCAGACTGGATGCCAGCAAGAGG